>NW_020653756.1:144099-276395 GCF_003589595.1 Hyposmocoma kahamanoa
GATTTAAATCCGGAAAAATAGTTTCATTTCCTAAGCATTCATATTATCTAGATTAAAAAAGTTGAATTTCTTTTTTACCTATATAAATGTAATGTAAACATGATACACGATGTAACACTATTTGTTCGCATTCAATTCTACGTTTCAATAGTGGACAGAGTAAACCGTCACGATCCGCGATCCAGAATTTGTTTAAGGACAGGAAATATCCAACAAGTTTTATAATGCAACCTGAAAATATTTCCATTTTTGATACATAGGAAATCAAAAAAGTACAATGATTATGATTCACTTCATCAAATAACTCATATTTCTTAGCAATCGTACCTAGCAACAACATTTTTAAATTTCCACTTCCTAGCGGCCGCGGTGCTATTTAATGTTAGCTCGGCGGGTTAGAAACTACACACGTCTCTCATTTCAACACGTTTTCCCGTTGTATGTCAGAACGTGTCTTGCAAAACAATTTAGTAGTTTAGGCCTTCACGAGAACGGGATGTATTAGCATGGCGTCGACCGTGCCGAGGGCGCGGGGCGCGCGCGAGTGTTGTTTACCCATCACGAATTAACAAGTCTGTTAATAAGAAGCTCACCAAGTTCCTCGATCTATAATGCAAACGCAAATTTGCGATTTTCAGTAAGATTACGATAGGTAGATTCAAAGGGATATCTATTTGTTATATAAAACAATAGCATCTGATCTTTGCTATAGATGATTGTTTAATGAGAACTATTTTACTCTTTTCTAGCATCAGTTTAGTTGTTTTGTCCACATCGTTGTCCTATGTGTTTGTTCAAAGCAACGCCAGCATCGTAGCGGCGCATGACTCGCGCTAATTTGCATAATGCGCTGGTATTCATAGCCAAATCCTCAAACTTCCCCCCTTCCCCCACCCCGTACCTTGCCGCGCTGCATCGTACACAGGAAAGTCCTAATACTCGGATACAACTACGTAGATGTATTGTACGCAAGTGCTGGTATTCCCGTCGAGACGAAGGCGATTAAGCTTAGAAGTTGTTCCGTCCCCGTCAAATCCCAAAATGTAGTTTGAATCTTAATTGTATCTACGATTATCAATAACTGAACCTCGTCTGAACACGTACAGAATGCTATAATTTAGTCCAGTTTGCAAAAAGCTGGTACCACATCGAGTAATTTGTCATAATTTCGCACGCTTCATCAGTACGAGTGCAGTGCACTGCGCACCCCGCGGATCTCACCCCGCCCTCGAGCTTGTTCTCAACGAACTAACCATTTCTTCACTATTATCATTATCATAGTTTACTTTCACAAAATTCGTGTTTCAAAAGCAACGAGACCCCACACTTGACACAAAAAGTGAAAAGCAAGTTGGTCCAGAAACGATCGCGAGCAAACATAAGCGATCGATTAAAATTGGCCAAACAAGCGTTATGATGAACGGATACTATGCTCGTCGATGACCGACGTATCAATTTGGCGAGCGGACCTGCACCGCGTCGCGCATTATTAATGACTGTTCGGATGCGCCGGTGCGGGTGTATGGGAGTCTATGGGTGCGTGTGTGTGTGTGGGTGTGTGTGTATGGAACATACAATGGGTATCGCGTTTCGTTTCCGTTCGTGAGCAAATAGTTGTCTGGTGTAGCAGGCAATTAGCGCGGGCGATGAGTTAGCTTTGTTCCGATTCGTGGATGAATGCATACACCGACTAATATTTCTATGGCTATTATTGTACGCAACTATAATAAATTGGGTACTGAATAAAGCTTTACTGATTCCAACCCGCGAGATACACCGGTGAGCGTCGCCCGCGGACTGGCGATCGATCAGACGCCATCGTTTAGTCTTTAGGCTCGTTTAGTCTTCGCGAAGAGGATTATGTGAAATTGTGTCTCATGTTATAGACATCGAGAGTATTCGCAGCCATTCCGAGGCATTTGCCGTTTTTTTTTATTTGTAAGGAGCAAATTAAATGTTGATGGCCAACCTGAAACGAGTTGACTTTCTAATTGGCCCCATGTTATTCATCCACGTAACTACTTTGGTGGACCAGATATCTCATTAATTGTCTTTCTTAACCCAACAATTTAACTGAGATATTCAAATACGGAAATAGACCAACGACGGCCTACTGTGTTGTTAACAGAACATGAATATTCACTACCGCTGCCTGTGCCGCCATGAGCGCGATCGCTATTTGCCCGCATAACACGCGATTCTCAACAACCAAATGCACACTAAGCCTTGATGAGCTCGCCACCATCATCCCCATCTCAGTGTATGGTAAAGCCCACGCCAGTAAATTACAACGAAATGGTGCGGTTTATTTTGAATTTCAAATAATATTGAAATGACGCATACCTTATGCATTCTATATGTACATGTTGATAGCTAGGGAAGAAGCTCTTGAAACAAATACCCAGCAGTACGTAATAAACGCAACGTGAATATGAAAGTAAACTTATTGCATACGTTAACGCGAGGATCAAAGTCCGATAACAAAAATAAGGCGATGACAAAAGTTAGGAAGTCGCCAGAGTCGTGAGCAGAGAGCGGTTTATAAACTTCGCGTGTAGAGCAAGCACCGCAGGAGCAGACGCGACACGCAGGCTGCGAACGCACTCTTACTAAAGTACTTAATTTTCGTAATAATACTGTAAAATAATCGAAAATTTATTGGAAATTAATTTCCCTTAAAACTGTGAGGATGATGGTAACTAAATTTTATGGGTTCCGCAATTTCATAAACAATTGTTCCTATTCTGTTTCAATAAGTTTATTAGGACTATATATTAAGACCATTTAATGCTTTTTCTATTGTTGGCATGTACGTAGCAGCGCGTTTGCAGTTGCAAGTTATTCTTTGTCCCGGAACAACGGAACTCTTACGCGCGAGTACGATACTTTCTCTGCGAGGGGCGGAGCCAGTGCAGGGGACGGCTTTTGCAGTTTTACTTTATACACAATTATGTGGTATAACTGAGTTAGTGTTATTGGTTATGGTCGCAGTATTGAAGGGCTGTATAGGCCCTGGATGAAGCCAACCTAATAAATAATAATTGAAAGGTACTTTTACGATATTTAACAAATATCACGAAAACGAGAAAGATTTGTGTTCATCTTATTCGGCTCTTGTTTATTATGAATTTTGATTCTGAATGAAATTCTAAACGAATATTGATTTCTTTACAATAAAATAAAACTAAATGTGATCCACATCTCATTTTGTGAAGCTCTTACATTTCTAGTCAGATTCCAAACTTTAATTGAATTACCTATCATCGACAGCACAATGGAATCGAAACAAAGAGGCGTTAATCTGCGCAAAACACGGCTCACATTCAATTATGTCCGAAACAGGCGAATGCGTAATGAGGTGTGCTCCTACCCACGAAGATAACTAACGATCCGAATATTGACTTCAGTATACCAATGGGCTAACTGCCAATTTCATACATCTGCGGAAGAATTTAGTTAGTCTGTGACTCGTAGTAGAGGAAAGCAAACTGGCAAAACGGCATCTGGCGGCATTCGCGCGGTGATCGGCTTCGCGCACGGCAGTGCTACGGCGTAGCCTCGGAGCTGCGCTACGCGGAAAGTATTACGCGCGGGCGAAGTTGTCTAATGTCAGTGCTGAACAATGTCTGCTGATGGAACTTGATCGTCGCTTTGCAGTTTCATTCATGCAGTAAGTCAACTTATTGTTGATTTCTTTTACGAAGTTTGCTCTCGAAAGTCATCTTTGAAATAATTTTATTGGTAGTTTTAAAGTTCGATTGCGAGTTACTCAAGTTTTATGCTATTAATAATGAAAGGTATATTATAAAGAAATCTAATTTTCTTAAAAAGAAGAAGATTGTATGTTCTGCAAATTAATATAAATGATCAAAGTGAATAAACCTCGTTGAGTCCAATTAAGGCCTTTATAGAAATTAAACGGTACTTCTCGCCGCCTACGGAAGCGGAACAGGATGTCATGTTCTCGGAAGAGCCAATCTATAATTGTTTTCCTTCTTATCAATTTTAAAGGGCGCTTATTTTTTATGTGCACTCCAACAAAGGCGCGTTATTTATTGTTTTATACTTTTAATTACTCTCAAATGCACACGTGGGGTACTTCCTAATAAAAGACGTACCATTATGATAAAAATGTTGTTTCGATTTTTCGCCTAAAAGAGTTTTCATGGCATTTATGTTTTTAAACTATTTCCATATACAATCAAATTCATGATTCGAAAATGTATGGGTGCATATAATTGAAGTATGTGCTTTGTTCGAATCTGTATGTTCATTTCTGTACGAAAGCGTCATTTAAAATTCGATTAGGTGCACACTATTCTAAAACTATTGTAATAACGTGTTGATCGCATCGTGCGAAAAAATGGACCAGCAGGCAAGCAATAAAAGAAAATTTGCACTATGGAAAAGGGAAATCCCGTGTCAGTGCAGTGTGTACTGGTTTTATTCATCGCAAAAGAAAGCGCGGAGAGTAACAATATTCTGTTAAGGAGTTTTTTGTTTTTTAAGTAGTTAAATTGTTTGACCGTTCATTTTAGAACCACATACACACACTTCGCCTATTTCCCACTAGGGCAGGCAGAAGCTATGGATATGCACCCCTTATGTTCCTTTCTCTTCGTTTTCTCTAATTGCATCAGCTTTAACATGCACGCCCATTTTTAACTGTGAAAATAATGATTATAATATATATAAATAGTACACACACTGTTCTACAAAGTTTAAGGAACAAGGTTATGATATATTTTTAACTGTGTCATGTGTACATGTGTGCATCAAGAGAAGCGTTATTTAATACTCATTTTAATAACAAAATAATAAAAGCGTTGTTAAGGAACAAAATCAAAATTTATTATAAAATAAAATTGTGACAAAATAAAAATCAATTTTCTATCACATTTAAAATAGTCTATTGTAACATGGAAAATTATTAAAAAAAGCTATTAATTAAGTTTTTTAATATAGGAAATGAAACTATTTTTCCGGGTTTATATCGCGTACATTTGCTTTTTCAAATGTCAACCGTGACTATGGGATTTGTAAAGGGCCCGAAACGTCGCTTTGTTTGAAAAAACAAATATACGCGATTTAAACCCGGAAAAATAGTTTTATTTCCTATGCGTAACAATCGCGAGAACCTAAGAACTCGATAAGTTTTTTAATAGTCAGTCGGACATCTCATGGCGATATCGACGGCTCCACAACGGCGTGGCATACTAAGTATGACGTTGTCAACTATTGTCGCCTTTGGAATAAGACACCAGACTCTGGAAAGATGTGCAAAAAAATTCTTTCTGTGTGTAAATTTTGGGGAAGATTACTGAATGCTTTTTTTCGGAGCAAATTCCTTGCGTGCTCAATGGAATGGAGATCGGCCCACAGAGCAGGCCGCTGAAACAACGTAATATCGTACTCGAGGTACACATTCATCGCCAGATGCAGTTTGTGCACGTGCATTATCGTGTATAATAAACATGAAGTCTGGGCCCAGCTGCTGTCGGTGAGGGATTACCGTGGGTTGCTCAACTTCATCGCATTATAGGAACCGCATTCAAATTGCATTGTATCCAAACGCGATCAGTTCTTCCACCCACTCGAATTCCAGTCTACACCATTATCTGTCCACCTTGGTATGGATGTACTTCCTGAGGATCATGGAGTCGACTCAGACGGCCTATTTCACACTCTTCTTAAATGGGGATGAAAACCGAAACGACGAGGCAGAAAAATAAACTCGCCCACTGAGTTTCAGTCCACTGGAAATGTGCGTTAGCCCACCATAAACAACATCTTCGATTTCTACGTCATAGAGCTGGAACCGTGCACGAAGACGAATTTCATGTAATCTTATCCTAACAGTTTGGTCACTTACAAATACTTATTGCACGGACCGCAGTTTTTCTACCAGTTGCAAAAAACAATCGTGTATCTGGGTAGTGGTTCTGTATCTTCCTCGGCTACGTTCGCGTACATCTCCTGTAGTCCTGTAGCGTGCCCATAAATCGGTAAATTACGATTAATTAACAGCGGCTGCAACATGACGCTGATTGCGCCCAGCTTTCAACATACCCACAGCCATAAGCATCCCTTCCTGCGTAAAACGACAACGTGATATGAGGCTTAAAATCACAAAAAAATACAAAAACAACAACAAATTGTTTAACACAAGAGAAATAAACGTAAAGTGATACTAAACTCTCAATTGCTTACATTAGAATAAACTGCGTCCGTACATGATTTTCACTCCTAATTTCAAAATGCTTTCCTTTTTTGTATTATTTTTTTAAATTACGAACCGCTAATTGCTGTACAGTTTTCATGTATATTTATAAATTTCTATCTATGAATAAGTTGATACATTTGGCTTGTTCCTTAGACTTTGGACATTCACGGAGGGAGCCTAAAATCGCTTTTTATTCCCTAACAAAAAACGACATTTGAATTTGAAGTACGAATATTTCATGAAACGTTTGACGACGCAGCGCGAGCACGAAGTAAAAGAAATATGTAACTTTGATCTCTTTCCCTCATAGTGTTTCATTTCAGTGAGGAGCAAAATTGTTTTCGATACTATTCAAGAATCCTTCGCCCTGATCATCAGTGCCGGTTGTAACATAATCTACTATTGAAAATACATAGCAAGCAATAACAGGTTCTCACTTACAAAAACAATTAAACATGAAGGTGAGAAAACTAAAGTTAGTTACACCTTTTGAGTTACACGATCTGCACAAGTTTTACAATGCACATAGTATGGCTCATATTCAACTCAAGTACTGAACATTAATAGCCAATAAAATAAAAAGGGGAGAATAAAATAATAATATATCATTAGACAGTCGCATCAATACCATGTTATTTGTTGCTATGTCGAATGAACCGCATGTCATAATAATAACGATAACTCCAATGAACACTACGCCGACTTAATTTTTGAACCTGTTTTGTTTTCATTTTGTTTCTTTGTTTTTATTTTAAAATTCGCGGAGCATAATAAATATGGCTGTTTACAAAAATAAGTACGGGTAGGTAATTGTTTTTGTCCGTGGTACTACTACTACTAATACGGGCAATAATACTTTCCCGTATTACTACTACGAAGATAAGAACCGTTTTATTAATTTCATAAAACGAACGAGCCAAAAGCCAAACAATACAATAATAACCTAACCTAACTCAGTACAGAGTACTAAAAAAACCGACATCAGAAGTAATTCGTCCCCTAGTTTACTACCCTCAGAGGTTGAATATGTTCTTCAAATTTCAATGAGACTAATACCGAGGTACCCTTTTTCCAACAAAAAAAGAATCATCAAAATCGGTTCACAAAGTTATCGCGTAACATACATACAAAAAAACATACAGTCGAATTGAGAACCTCCTCCTTTTTTGAAGTCGGTTAAAAATACAAATCAACCTTTATTCTTATTCAACCTTAGGACTAAGTCCAAACTCATGGTACCACAATTTCGTTTGACTAAGGTAAACGATTCTTTTGTGGGGAACTGTATATGTTTTTACGATATGATTCCGGAGCATATATTCAGATTACTATTTCCTTGTATCAAAAAATCTTTACGTAAAAGGTGTTGTAATAGCACATTTGTTTTAAGCTTTTCCATTTTATTGATAGGAGTCGTATAGATATAATGCATACTTTTTAAATACTGTAAATGATAAATGAGTTTCTTCTTGCTTATTTTATGTTAGGGGAATTTGCTTTGTTGTGTATCACGATTTCAAGCGCAATGCACATACCTGTTACCATTAAAAAGATTATAATGAAATGTATATTTGATTTTTTGGCTCACGTCTTTATTGTGCAACACATGCATATTTCAAAGTTACGATTTTTCTTTTTTTTTAATAATGTCAAGTGACAGGACGAACAAGTCATGCGCGTGATGGTAAGCTACACACCTGTCCATAACAGTTGCCGAGCCACTCAAAACTTTATATCGCAAAGATCTGAGGGGCACTGCCACTGCGCCCGTCACCCTGAGGCATAAGTTGACAAGTCCTATACGCCTGTGATTTCACCAGCACCGTTACCTTCAAAACCGGAACACAGTGATGCTGACATTATAGCTTGGCGGCAGAAACAGGTGAGGTGGCAGTATTACCCTGGACGAAATCTTCACAAGGAGCTCTACTGCTACTGAACTAGTCTTCTTAATATTGTTGCAAACATGCTCCTTGCTTTTTCATTTGTGGTACTTTCAGGACATTGTTGTAAAACAGGTTGCTTATTATCAACAAAAATAAATTGAAATTGAAATCGTACTACAAATATAGCTCACAATTCGAGGCGCTTGCGCAGGTGATGTCTAAGAGGTAAAAATGAATCAAAAAAATTAATCGGCTTATTTGATATGCCTCACAAAATCAAGCAATAATATAAAACGAAATAGTAATTGTAAAAAACATAGGCACAAACAACGATAAGGCAAGAATATAACCATTGTGGGTAATAACAGTCACAATGAAATTTTACTAAAATTAAATGTGTACGAATACACGTATATTGTCAAGGCTGCGTTCCGGAATTGTTTGTCAATTTTTTTAAATTTATTGAGGGACAAACGGTTACACATATATAAAACATACATATTTTAAAATTAACTTTTAAATAAACCTATAGTCCCCTAAATATACATTAAATATCAAATAAAAAAATATACATCAAATATCGAATGGTGATAACCACGTTGGGATTCACATTACACCGCACTACTTCCTCATCACTGACGCCAATGGCGTCCGCTTATGATTCGGAACCGATTCCAACCGATCGTACAACATGAGCCCGAATGTATTAATAATAAAAGTAAAACATTTAGTTTCTGTTTCTGTCAGTGCCCAGTACTGCGACGTGTATGGATAAAGGACACTGGCGCTGGCTAGCGAATCGCAGCAGTCGCTACAAATCTTTTTTACATATTTCATATAGTCTTTTTAGCAGTTGAAATTCTACATGTTTTTGACGCCTTTTCTTGTTATAGTTACTATTTCCTATTTTGGTTGATGGCTATGCGTTGTATGTTAAATAAACTGTAACTACATTGTCTTTAGTCCTGCTCACTCTTTCAAGTCCGCTACACTGGTCGTTTTAAAATGGCCGACAATACTGCCAACGAACTGAATAATTTTATGTTGTACAATGGTCGGACAATCTGACTGGGCTTAAGAACCTATAGTAACACAGACACGTAGCGCTAACGGTGAATAATGAAAAGGTTTTGAACAATTGAATTGTTCCATTAAAAGCGAACTATCGCTCGATGGCAGCTCGCATTCACCCGCGGTGAGCAACACTCCAACACTTCCGCTGGGGTTAATAGCCGGCGAGTGGCGATGTGGTGAAACGACGCGACAACTACACGATGACTATGCGACGATGTTTGAATCGCTAACTCGGCACATCCCTAAAATTGCCACAAGTGCAGTCACTTACTGTCGCTAACATCATTAGTCGCAGCAGCAGACTACAGGTTGCAGCCTCACGGCATAACTTTGGCCGGGATATAGTGGAGACTATTATATTGTGGGGACTTTACTATAACCGTGAATCGTGACACGGAATTTATATTGATCATAATTGTAACACACAGTGGGTAATACATGAATCGAATGTTGGCAATGTTAGTGACAAAGTAATAAAACAATGGTTGTTTCGGTTTTGCTTGCAGGTGAGGCGCGGGAAGCATAATGTCTGTGGGTGCTACCGTCCTCCTCGTCACGATTTTCGGTGAGTTTAATCGTAATAACAGTTATTTACTTGTTTCGTTGTTATCTATTAATAATATAGTAACGTAGCAAGTAACCAACAATTCAGTAGATTATACTACACTATTTACGGTTTAACTTCGTGTACATAATTACTAACGAGCGGTGAATCTTCAAGAGGCACGTGCCAGTAGAGAACCAGAGGAGTGCACAGTGCGTGCGGCGGCAGCGAGTCGTGAAGGGTCATCTCCGCCGCCTAATTACCCAACTCGCTCCTCACACCCCTCGCTCCTCACCCCGCCTGAGCGCCCATTGCACTCCAGCAGTGAGGGCGGCGCCGACGGTGCTCGTAAAATGTACAGCACTCGACACAAAACGCTGTCAGCCATAATTACATACCATATAACATGTGCTACAACAATGTGCCCCCAGTTTTATTCTCGCGTTTCGTTGTCATCGTTGTTTAAAAAAGATACTTCAGTCGCCTCCACTTAAACAGAATTTTCACAAAACAACACCACTGTACGTTCTGCAGCCCCGCTGTGTAACTTGAATAAATAACAAAGGAACAACGTTCGAACGTTTCGGAGGCGGGATCATCGTAATGTCCCGACGCAACAACCTTTATATTATCAGAGTTAATAAAATTTCGATTTTAACAAAGCCCGCTGGATATTCCGAATAAATAAGCGCCCAAACTTGTGAATTGAAATCCCGTGAGGTTTTATTGAGTACGTCTAAAAAGATTACAAAATTGAATAGCACAAAGGCCGCGCGGCAGTTCACCACAAAAACCCAATAGGCGCTGATAATAGGCTCCGCTTAGACAGAAATAATTGTCGATTAATTATTTCTCGAGAAAGTTATTTAAACTTGCATCATTTATTTTAAAAATTTATTTGGATATACATTATGGATCGGGCTCTGTCAGGGATGATGGTGGTTCTGCGAATCAGCTGCTTAGCTCAGGTGCGGGGCGCGATTGACAGAATGTAAATCATCTTTGACGAATGGACACGTCCGATGGGGTGAGGGTGGAGGTTACGTTACGTTGTACATACATTTACACGAAGTCTGGCTGCTATCACAGACTTATAGGTTGTGCGTGAGGTATGCAAACATTATGAAGCTATTCTTGCAACAATCACTTCGCACATATTTAACAGAAGTTAATAATGTTTGAATTTTTAAAATAGTTGAATCTTGTTCTGCTTTAGCCTTTCGGTAGTTAGTCGCTGTTGCTGCACCGTGGAAGAGCGATAGGCAATCTATCGCAGATAAGAACAATGCATGACGTTGCAAATGCCAGCATACGTGGCCAAGACCGGGGCACGTGAATTCAGCTGAGGTAGAGATTCACATAAACACAACAAACGTTAATTGTATTTGAATAATTTGTGTTTTCGGTAGTCATAAATGTATTCAATCATACAATATTTACTCCTTCAAGTCTTGTTTCTTCTCGACATTGACGTCACTGTTAAAAACAAAGATCCTGTTGGACTACAAAAAAACTCACGTTGCCTTATTTTTACTTCCATTTACGTTTGCAAAAATTTCGGTCATATGCCGCGTACAAACTTGTCCATTACCTTAATGGAAATTATTTTCATTACATAACACGAGTTTGTCGTATTTACAACAAACAGTTTTGAAACTCAAATATTCTATGCTAACAATCAACTAGACGGACGTCACGTAAACTTTACTGGAAAGCATAGAAATGTAAATCGCAAAGTGGTATGTAATAAAAGAAACAGTTTTCCGTCAAAACAAGATTCGCCCGCAAATGTTAGTTCCTCATTAAACCGTTCCGGGCGCAGCACATACATTTTAATATTCCTCCTGCATCACACGAATCAACATAATATAGCGCCGCCCGCTGGCGGCCGCACCGCGCCTTTACTGTAACGCGCTGGTATCAAAGCCGCGAGGTTTCATCGGCGCCCCCGCCTCTTCACACCGCAGCACTCATATGCATAGCGCTTTCCATTCAACCAGCATCGCTGGCCCCCCCAGTGGCCCCCTAGGTATGCGACCACAGTTGAGACGACAGTCCACGCAGTGTTGGTCCGCCAATGCTACACTGGCCCACTTTTTAATTACATGCATCATGCGCGCTGAGCGCAATCTCAAAAAAGATATCATGGTTTTACGCTTAAACAGTGCGGTAGATGTTTGTTTGTTGTTTCTCTTGACGAATTAAATTTTACTCCTTCAGTATTCTCTACAAGACAGCATTTTTCTTTGTTTTTTAAATAAGTTCAAGCGTGTAAGGAATAATGCGATTATTTGATGTTTTAATGGATAACAAAATGCGAGGAAATATACGTAATTAAAGAAACTATGATTTAGTATTGGTGAAGGATATTTGTGTTCGCAGTTCGAATGCACAATTGTGCCCACCCGCAAGTCTTTTAATCGTATTTCAATTATTATTTAATTAATTAATTAATTTCACCCATAAAAGTGGGGGGTCTCCAAATCAGATAGATATGTTGCAACAAATATAAATTAACAAAATTAAACGTACGTCGTTATAAGACGGTCAAGTGTGTCGCTAGTAAGTGCACCACATTGGGAGTCTCCTGAAAACATTCGAGTGTTTTGGTCATGTTATTCGAACAAAGTAAATGTCAACAAAAAGTGGTGGGCGAGCGTTTTTGCTTAGAACTAATCTAAGTTTATCTGCTGACAAACATCCAAGGGCTTTTCATATATAGCAGTTAGCGGGGCTACAGCCGCCGGCACATTTCAGGTTGTCTTCTTTCGTCCGGTGCTCCCCGCGTTCCCCGCCCGTATCCCGCTGCTTTAATCGTTTAAATTAATCGCTTCAGTTAGTTTACACGATCGCATTTGCCCCGTCCGTACCTTGCGTTCGTGTGGGTCAACAGGCGTCAGACTGTGGTGACACATCACTTACTTGCAGCTGTTCACTAAGCCCTGCCAAACTATTATTACAATTTGTGCATGTTTGTAACTCTTTTGTATCCATACTCCCTCTGATCATGAAAACGCCCTATTTTAGAAAGATCATAATGTTCGTTTCTTGTTTTAAAATAAATAATCTTATGCTCACTTTAGCTATCAAAGTTAAGGTGGGTATAAATGATTAAAGTCACATGCAACTATTAGTATATTATTATAATTATACCAACACATACTCGTTTTTTCATTGTTAGCATCTCAAGATAATGCTGTTACTTGAATTTAACAGGAAAAAAACATTATGTAGTGGATGTAACTGATACCGCAATCAGAGTGTACATATTGAAGGTTATCAGTTTCCATTATCAACTGATCACGCTATAAGAGTAGATATACCCTTTTTTACCTAAATTACTACGAATATTATGCAAGAACTCTAACAACTAAAGGATTTTTATTTTGAAACTTCTCACAAAAGTCAAATTCAAACATGCTGACCAAATATTTGCGCATGAGCCCGCGAGCAGGTCAGCCGGGCACGGGGAGCAGGGAGCGAGGCGCGGGGCGCGGCGAGCTGCCGATAAATCACGCGACGACACTGACGCACCGATATATGGGCGCACACCGCCTGCCGCTGTTGAGCTATGGCACAACCGACTGGCCGGCATTTGGCTACATAGCTTTCTATTCTTCCCTCGTTTTAAATTAAAACCCATTCGAACACTTTTGACTTTTGAATTCTTTGAACGATAACGCCATCGATATCAAGAGAATTTAAATCACTCATTGAAGCGTTAACAATATTTTTAAGACGTTTACGCTACGGGATCGAAATAAAACGTCACAAAGTGATTGCTCAATTTGGTAGGCGTGTCCATCAACGCTGCCCGTTCTAATTATAATAGGGGTTGTAGCGTCTCTTTCACACAGTACTAAAACAAGATAAGACAAACAAAAGAAACCATTGCCGTTATCATATATTGGTTTCTATTGCATGACATCCTGATTTCTTCTTTTGAGAAAACAATTGGTTTAGTAACTCCGTATGTATAAGCATCGTAATTATTATAATGAATAAATAAAACTGAATAATATGCCATCATTAATTTTATTCGTCGCCTAATTTTATATGCATTGATATTTTAATATGAATGTATATCCTGGCATTTTTGTCTTATAACGAAATGGGTATGTCCATACTAAGAAAGCGTTCAAAGGTTTTAGGTAACTTAACTCCCTGAATTCTGATCTGGTATTAGTTATTTTAAAATTGTGAGGATTTCATGGAATTTTCAAAGCCGCAATAAAAGCAACTTTATCTGAACTCTCATATTACTATGTAAGATATGTTTATCGGTATTATGGGAGCAAATCATTATAACATTCTAGAGCCAAGGTATTACAGGCACATGGCATTGCTCGATCTCTGGTAAGACAAGTTTACATCATTCCGATGGAATCCGAATTGCAGCTCCCGAGACACGTTCCTCGACTTAGAGCGAACTTGAGCGCTTAGTACGTATTCATGTGTGCGCGACCCGCTTTTGAAGAACGGTCGGATTCGGTATTAGGATCTATACGATATTTGGATGAAGTTAGTAAACCGAAATTCGTAAATCTCCCGGCGACGATTAATTATAAATTCAGCGACGTGACGCGGCCCTTAATGCGAGGCTTTGCTTGCTTTGCTCTCGACGGCGGACGGCGACAAACGATTTACTCCGATAAGGTCTGTAGCATCGGCCCTCTTGACGACACGAAACAGCTGCAGCATAACTCCCGAAGTTATGCGCCAGTCAACAAAAAGACTCTCTCATTATGTGTTTTCTAGTAAACACTCTTACCTTTCCTGATTCCTGAAAGAGTTCCAACTAATATTTACTAAAATATTAATGTCTAAATTAAGTAAAATTTGCTACTGTAAGTTATTTCTCGCACTTTGACATGACATCAGATCATGTATTTACTCACTCGAGTATTTACTCACTTTTCATTCAGACATGAATCTCCCGACCTTGGCATATTCTATCGTATTGATAGTATCTCCGAATTTCGCTATTCGTTTTTCCAATACTAATTTCGTACTATTTCATCAACTTCAGTTTATACACATTTTTATATTGTATTTAATATTTCTATACCCCTCTACAACCTATTCTTCCATAGATTTTCCTATAAATTACTCTTCCTTTGATATGCAGTAGAAGCGTTTCGGCTACTGGCTACTTTCATTTTGGCTTTTCATTTTAAATTCAAAATTGGCTATTCGAATTTCGATGTTCTCTCTCGCTCTACCAAACGCTCGTCATTCTTATACTGACCTTGGAGGCATCTGGTCTTCACCAGACCTAGTAATTATACGAAGTTTCACTTTTTCGAAGCCCTGCCTACACCTGGCCTTACTCCTATCGCGCTTACGCGCCTGCCTGATGACCAGTTCCTCGACTGCCTCACGCTAAGCCTGGTTTTCATGTTTACGCTCCTCCTACCTGGACTGAGTACCTCACCTTCATCAAGCAAGTTTGCAGTGGGAGGTTTGACTGAAGCCGACGAGGTAGAACTCCACCTCCGAATAATAAGTGATAAAATCCACTGCTACACTACGGCCGCTGTCGGTGCAGCCTCTCCACTCACCGCCTCCGCGCCGAACCCGCTGCACCTCCGCCCTCGGTCTCCAACCTTGGAGGGCGGAGGCCCGCAACTTCGTGTATCCGGCTTCGAGCTTCTCCCATCTTCACCTACACAGTAAATTTTTTTTGCACCCCACCACTCAACTCTCCTACATAATAACACCCTCAGGTTCTTTTGTTATGAACTTATTGTTATACTGCATCATTCTCCTTTTTTTGATAGCGTACCTTTCGTCCTTCTAGTTCCTCTACCACCACAAAATTTAATTTAATTTAATGTAACCAGTCAGGTGCGAATATCTACTACTGTAAATAATTATGTATATTCCGTCTCCGTAAACCACACTTATCCCGTATAAAATTTGTCGTTATCATTACTGATGTACCTACCATAATCATAGTAGTAGTGGTAGTAGTACGCCAAAGTTTGATCCGAAGGTGTTGACACGGATAGGAAGTAAAAAATATTACTATGTTAAAATAAGGTAATTAACTCCCTCTGTGAATACAGAAAAAAGAATAATTTTGGACGGAATTTCTTAGATAGTAACTTGTAGAAGCCGCAATTTCGACCAACTATCTTGTAAGACTCACTGGCGAAGATAATTGACATTCGACGAGATAATTTCATCAAACGTAGAATATTGTAACTTTAGTTAACCGATTCGCAGTAGCTGTCGAAATTGGCGGGCGGGGCTTCCGCGGTCGCAGAGGTGGCTCAGTTTGCTACAATAGAAATTATTCTGGCAAGTGGAACGTTGATGCGTCCCTTAGGGGTGCCAATCCAGTAGACTCGCTGCATAGTGTCTAGCGCAAGCGGTAGCGATATATTATATTTGACGAAGAATTTTACATTGGGAAATAACAATGTCTGATTTGACTATGAGTTCGTTTATGTGTTAATGTTTCCTTGGAACGCTATTGAATGAGACTGAACAAAGCTTTAGGTTTTTGTAAGCAAAATGTGACAAGGGAACCGCGTCTAGCATGAACCCAAGTTAATGTTTGACTTCCTGATACCACACGTGTCGTAACAGTTTGATGTGAAGTTTGCCTCCTCGCGGTCTCCCGAGCCGCCCCCGCCCCGCCCGCGCCGCCGCTTTCGCCACTGAGGTGTAGTCGGGATTAGTGGCGCGATGTTCGCAGCACTTCGATTTAACTTGCCTCCATCACTTAGATGCGTTGTCGAAACTTGGGTATTATCACTATCGCGCCACCCTTTAATAGTTACACAATATCTGAACATTGCGAACGGCTCCCGCCCGGCAGTGAGCGAAGCTCATCTGAATAATGCCTAGCCCTCACGGCTCCATTAGTTTCTCTTCCCTAAATAAATACGTAATAATGTCACGTGCTGAAGTGCTTACAACTAATCGACTCTCGCAAAAGTGTTAAGGGGCGACCAAGAAAAGGTAAATCCCCGCAAAGTGAAAGTTTGTTATGCGACCACAGAATAATAACGAGCGTCAAGATGATACCGCCCGAAACGGGATCGGCTACAAAGTTGCCAGTGTGCAGGTGTTCAATACTTTTCATAATCTGGTGAGACACGCGACATTAGTCGGTGTTGACCGTACGAGTATGTTTTTGTTAGAAAGGAAAGATGGCCCACGATCCTGATGTTTCAAACTAGCACAGTGAAGTTTCAATTTCGCAATCAATCTTCAATTCACAGTCAGCTGGTTTGGATCGTTTGTCAAAAAGATAAAGAGCGCACAATGGTGGCGCAGGCGGTAGGCGAAGCGGCTTCGGTTGGAACGAAGTCCGCTTGTGTCAGCAAATGACATGGAAGGACGAGGGCGGAGGGGGCCTGAGGCATCCGCTTCTAATCCCAGTTTGATTGCCGATATCGGTGGATCGTCCTCTCATTAATACTGTTCTCATCGCGCCTTTTGTTTCCTACCGCATTGATTTACATGTTCTTTCCTCCGCTATTATACCTCGATGAGTAGAAAAATGTTTAAATAGTGAAGGAAAGTTGAACAGTGCTACGTTTAAGGAGACAGTTAATTTCTTGCAATCGTTACGATGCCTCAAAACAGATTTGAAAGTTCCGCTTGGGTCCGAAGAGTACGACTCCATTCTTCGACACTTAATAAATATTTAAGTGTCGTAATCGATCAACATCTTAATTTAAAATAGGTATCATATTGTAGCGCTTACTGTTAGGTATCGAAAATCGATATATTATGTTTTAGGAATAAAATATATAACAGGAAATGAAACTATTTTTCCGGATTTAAATCGCGTATATTTGTTTTTTCAAACAAACCGACGTTTCGGGCCCTTTACAGGTCCCATGGTCACGGTTGACTGAGGTGGTACAGTCTTCAACCAGTTATGTCTAATATTAATACAAACCACCCTATTTTTTCACTATAGTTACAATAGTTATTAATTAAATACCTTATTTTTAATTTTACAAAGAAAACTTTCTTATTTACGCTACATTGAGTTTTACAAATTATTTTATTGAATGAATTTTTATTAAGTTTAATTCATTATTAATTATTAATAAAAATTAGAATAAACTAAAACATATTAATTAGTACTGTAGTCTTATGTCTGTTTGGTATTTTTTATTAGAGGAAATACTGGATCCCAAACTGGTGGTACGGAGAAACCATCTTCCCTGTTGAAATTAGGATGTTTTTTAATTTCAATGGCCTCTCGCAGCATCCTGGGTAGATAACGGACTTCTTTTGCAAGGACCTTGGGTTTGTCAAACTTCATTGAATGTGTAGGTTTATCCATGACATGCTCGCAGACTGCAGACTTGTTTACGCGACGGTGTTTGACATCAGCTATATGTTCTTTGACGCGGGTACAAATATTTTGCTTTGTTTGTCCAATATAAGAGAGACCGCACTCACAGTCAAGCTTGTAAACTCCTGCATCCTGTAAGGGGATGTTACATTTCACGGGTCTCAGGAACTGAGAAATCTTCCTCAGGGGCTTGAAATAGGTCTTGATAGATGCACACCTGAGGACTCTTCCGCTCTTGTCTGTAACACTTCTCATGTAAGGTAAAATGGCAGGTCTTCGCTCGACTGTTGGTGGTTTCACACGGGGCCTGCGGCATTGGCGTGGAATCTTCAACTTATTCGCATGTAGGACTTGCTTTATATGCTGAAGTTCCCCTGCCAGATGATTACTGTCGCAGACACCATATGCTCTCTGAAACAAAGATTTGCCCACGGTAGCTAACTGGCTAGGATGGTGATGGGAATTACCATTCAGATACCTATCTGTATGGGTTTTCTTTCGAAATACAGTATGGCCTAAGGTGTTCTAAGTACGTATTTCGAAAGAAAACTGCGCCCGTCACCCTGAGACATACGTCGACAAGTCCCATGTGCCTGTAATGTAATTGTATAACTTTGTGAAGATTGTTACAATTAAGGTTCCTTTTTTTTGCTTATTTTAATATTATCATGGCTTCCTTTACATTTGTTTTACTTGATTAGATTGAGTTATAATAAAAAAAAGTAAATTATCTGAACTCACTCACTGCACGGGACAGCTGAGCGCACAACAACAGCTGAAAGAAAAGCCGCGTCGCGTCACGTCGGCGCCGGGGAGCGAATCACGCCAGTTGAAGACGCTCTGGACTTGGAGTCGAAGTCATTAGAGCTACTTAATTTTTGCGCTGCCCCTAACAACTGAATCCGAGTGTTCCACGCGCATTGATCTTAAGTGCTAACATGCGAATCATCATATTCCACCGCCGCGGCCGCTCTCGGGTAGCGAACGAAATTCATAAACTACAGCCCTTCATTCTTGTTACAAAATTTTTACCTTCGGGGAAATTTAAGCCGATTACCGAATTATACCGAGGGAATTCCGAAAGGACTCGTTGCTTCTAATTCCCATTTCTTCTTCTGCGGTTTTGACTTCTAATTACACGTCTCAGTGACTATTTTATTATTTCAAGGAGATTTTAACATTCCAGGAATAGCTCGTGTAGTTTAGATCAAAAGAGAATTAATTGTTACGCTTCTTAATTTCGGGCATTGGTGCGTCCTTAATTAACGTGGTGGCCGTAATTATTGGAATCAATCAATGACGTGTCGGACGGGCGTTGGGCGTCGGGCGCCGGGCGCTGCTGCGGGAGCGGCGGCCGAGAGCTCCAATCGGTGTCGCGTGGATATCGCGCCGCGAATACGGAATGCTGCCGTGTGGTAGTCTCGTGCGTTTGCACGCGCTTCATATTGATTTCGGATTAATCATTCGACCCAGTTTACCTAGCCAATTATTAATGTAAAATGAAGCCGTCACGATATGCTCAATAACACGTCGTTCATTTGGTTTATTCACAGTACGTTGACAATTTAGACCAATATAAGACAAATTTGGTATTCTTTAAATGAAAAGGTTTTTCTGTGTTAAGTAAAGTTCAATTTCAGGTCGAGCAACCAGAGAAGAGCGCAAACGGTGCGATCGGACGCGCTTATTGCGATTGCAATGGCGAGGTGGCGACGCGAGTGCGCCTTTGTCGCTCGACTTTTCGCAGTCATTGCGCTGGACGCTCGTCGTTTTGGGCGACCGGCACAAAATCACGAAACCCTAGTCTCCAATTTATTTTATTCGGTTATTGCCTTGCACTTTATGGTTCTGATGTCGTTTCCAATTCCATTCTAATTCAGAACACAAACATCGTGTTCACGTTCCTACTTCGAAAGTTTAAATATCCAATATACATACATAATATAATAACTTTGCCTTTTCGACACTGTAACAATTTAATGATAGTTTTTCTTTTTATAAAATCGTAATAATTATTTGTTTAAAAAAAGCGTAAGAAAGAAAGAAAGAAAGAAACAAAAACGTTTATTAATTTTTTTTTAATTTAAAAAAAAAATTACATCGACAACGGATACGACTCAGCAATATGTCTATCCGGGCGAGACAGACGCTGATTTTCAGTCGTTCCTGTTTCAGCGTCGGCTGAGACCTAAGGAAATGGTACATGCCCTGTGTATCCTTTGCTTTATGCCACACTACACATTTACAATACACGCGTGATACATATATACATATAAAGCTACAAGTAAATATACATAAATATTAATAATTTAGAAGACAAGACTTAGGAACATCCGGCATCAGAGCCTGCTTTCTATCAATAGGTTTTTCATACTTTTTCTAAATGCGAATTTTTAGATTGGCTGTCTAAAGGAGGAGGCAGATTGTTCCAGCATTTAGATGCCTGATACCGGAAGCTACCCTCAAAGGCTCTTGTTTTATGGAATGGCGTTACCAATAAAAAAACTATTAACTCTGCGTGAATTATAGGAATAAGTTTGCCATTTTAACTTGGCATATAGATAAGGTGGAATTTTGTATCTAACAATAGAGTGCATCAAAGTAGAAAAATGCAAAATCCTTATAGATTTCATATTAAGAATACCGCGTAGGTTTAGCAAAGGTGTTATGTGACTCCTCTGTGGAATTTTCAACAGAAACGAATGCAGGCGTTTTGAACACGTTGCATTAATTTTTTTGAGGTAGACAGAAGACAGGGACCGAAATCTGTGTCCGCATAATAAAATTTTAATACAATAAGAAATTCACACATTTTTAATCCAATATTTTCACTGAGTAAATGACGAATTTTATATAACATCTTTAATCGAAAGAGGCAAGATCTGGCAATAGACTCTACATGACTCACAAATCGCAACCCACTGTCCACAGTGATACCTAAATTTTTGGCCTGGTTAACAAATTCGACCGATGACCCAAGAATACTAATCCTAGGATTGTGTGAAAGAATGCTTACAACCTGGTTTTTTGAACCCAGAACCATAAACTTAGACTTAGTTGGATTTAGAATCAAAGCATTATGATTTGACCATCGAGCAATACTATCAAGTTCGGGATTGATCCTGGAAAGGGACAGATTTAAATCCTGTGGACTCGTATGAATATAGATTTGGACATCATCCGCATAAAGATGGCATTTGCAGTATTTCACATTCTTTATGATATCCGCAGAGTACAAAACAAAAAGAATGGGTACTAATATCGATCCTTGTAGCACGCCTCTATGCATACTCATTACAGAAGATCTGGAGATATGGGCGTTCAACTCCTGAACTTTGACAATTTGAGTCCTATCAGTCAAGTAACTACTGAACCATTTTACTGTGGCCGTGTCAAAACTATAGTATATAAGTTTGGCAAGCAGTAACGGGATACTGATAGAGTCGAACGGTCGTGAAAAATCGAGTAGAGTCAGTATAGTGGCCATATCCTTATCCTGAGCATCTAGTATATTATCTACCACTTTTGAAAGAGCATTTGAAGTGCTGAGACCTTTTCTGAAATCAGACTGCACTTCAGGCAGAATTTTATTTCTTTCTAAAAACGCAGTCAATTGCCAATACTATCCTTTCCAGTACTTTGTATAGATAGGGCAGTAAACTAATTGGTCTAAGGTCTTTATAATGATTAGGATTCGAGATTTTGGGTATGGGCGTAATCAGAGCAGTTCTCCAGCCAAGCGAAAATGTCGAGGAAGAAATGAATTTGTTGATAATATTCGTTACAAGAGGTAGAGTGTGCGGCATTGTTAATAAAACCATATCCGAATTTATATTGTCTTCCCCTGACGCTTCCGATTTTATGGAAAGGATGGCTCTACCCACCTCTATTTCATTTACTGTTCGCAGAGTAAAAATACTACTGTTGTATTTATTTTGCTTAAAGAATGCCAATTCGGAAAGTGGAATTGCATCAATACATGGGAGGGTTAGAAAATGTTTGTTTATTTTTTCAGGATCAGAAATTTGAGGTGGCAAGGTCTCATATCGTTTATTACAAGAAAGAACTGTTCTTTAAGTTTTTGCACAGCCTCTTGGGGTCGTTGGATCAGCTATTTTAGCATAGCTATGTTAACTTGTTTTTGAGGCTTTTATAATAATCCTTATGAGTGTCGAATCCGCTGTGACGGAATCGGCAAAGAGCTTTATTACACAGATCAATAATAAGTTTAATATTAGGAGTTACCCATGGAGTAGATTTATGTTTTAAAAGGATTGTTTGTACAGGCGCATGGCAATCGTACAGTTGCAAAATTTTACTAGTGTAAGAGTTGTCCATATCGTCTACAGTGCATAACGAATTAATGTTTAGGAAGGAAGCCATAATTTAGTAAATCTACGTTAAATTTATCCAAATTGATATCTTTTATAGGTTTGTAAGTAATAAATTTAGGTTTAAATTTATCTTCCTTTATGTTAAAGGTTACGTTTACCATACAGTGACCTACGAGCCCTGAAACACTATCCAAATCCACTTTTTTATCACACAGTCTGTGCATACTACATCGATCAATGTTGCAGAGTTTTAAGTATAATGTGTTGTGTAAGACAGTTCACGACCATCTAATAGCGAATGATTTTTAAGTAGGCAATGTAAAAAAGAGTAGCGAAATAATCGCGTTCTCCGGCATTGCCAGACTGCAGCATTAGCGCTGAGAGCGGTCACTGCGTGTCGCCTGTAATCTCGTCCGCCCCTCCTGTATTTCGATGGGCTAATGAATTTCAAATTTTGTACAAGGTAGATTTAAATAGCGCTTGCAGGAACATTGGTCTATACTTCTTCCATCCTCCTCAAATTTGCGCACTTTACTAAGGTCAGCTTTTGACTTACCGATCGCCAACCGATGAGTTAGTGACTACAAAAAGTCGGTGTAAACATCGTGTTTTCAGTTTTTCGTGATTTTTAGGTTTCTTGTCAATCAGCCGTGACCTAGGGATCTGTAAGAAGCCCGGAACGTTGGTTTGTTTCAAAAAACAAGTATAGGTATACGTATTGGTCCGAAAAAATTGTTTTTAATTTATTTTTTATTACCCGAGGGAATCTGCTTACAGATATGTGCTATGTGGGACTGGGCTGAACCTTGAAGGGGAGCAGCCCGACCGCATGCACCAAACCCTCCAGGGTGTTCCTCCTTTCCGCTGCAGGTGGAGGCACGGGTACACTATCGCTTGTCCGCGCCTCCACCAGCGGCTGGCCGCGCCTAGCGCAGCCCCTCCCCGAGAAGGGAGACACAATGGTCTCCCGACTCTAAATGTAAGGCTCGTCGAACACCAGACGAGCCTTCCATGACGGGCCCCCCCATGCTGGGCAACGAATTTCCCCGTGTCGGTAGGCTCCGCCACAATACCCTACACGCATCCGTGTGACTCTCCGAAGAGAGTCCCTTGGAGCGCCCACCGCACGGGCCAATCATCCAAATTCAGCCGCGGAAAACAGGACGAGCGTCTCTTACCCCGCGACTCTCCTCCCCGCTCGCTCTGGACCAAGACGAGCCCGCGTGGTATTCATTTATTTTTCACTTTAGGTTATATTCAGGATGTGCTGAGTAATGAATCGTGAAGTTCCTTCTTTTTTTGGCCGCTCTAGTTGAGTTTGCTGTCGGGAAATCGTGGACATTGAACAGGAGATGAGCGTGCATGTTCTTATCACTTTTACCCGTTCTTCGACTTACTGTCATAGAACATGAAACACCAGTTCTTACAGGGAGCTACTTGCAAATGTACTTCGTAAAAATAAATTTAATTTGATTTAGACTAGTTTTCTGTCAGTTTTTCTATCATTTTTTGGTTGAAAACGTTATTTTTACGTAATACGTATTATTTTTATTAGACGTTTCAACTATTTGTAAAACGAAATAATGTAATAATAATAATAATAATAATAATAATAATCATTTATTGTTCCATAAGCCTTACATTAGGTACAGGTTAGACTTATATTAAAGTAAGTACCAAGTATTACATGTTTCTTGGGGAAAGGCTGGTGCTTATAACGTACAGCCGCTGACTAAAATAGAATACTCTGAGCTTTAGCCAGCAGCTACAGTAGGTAGGTACAAAAAGACCGAATATGTACATCTAGAGGCTACTAACAGTACTTATGTGCTTGAATTTATGGTACTATACAATAGAGTGCCAGGGTACAAGATACAAATTTTAATAACAAATTCCAGGAGTTAAATGTATAAAATACAGGAGTTAAATGTATATAATAATAAAATTTAATACGATACTAATACATTGGCAACGACATAATGCCTGTATATGTGTGATCATTTGAGCACTATGTGAATGTGCATAATAGTTTGTGAGTGTGTGTGAGTGGTGTATGTGTGTGTGTGGTGTGTGTAAGCGTGTGTGAGCATGCGGAACGAATGTTGGGGTTGGTTAGTGGTTGTTTTATTTTAATAGATGTGTGGAAAACAGCGGTTCACGCAACCTGTTGAAGGAGAGCTTCTGTTTCTTCGTAGTTAAGGTTTTGCAGCCAAGTTGATACTATGCTCTTACATCTGGTTTTGGGAAGAGAATGAATATTTAGTTTCCGGTGGATGGAGTTGTAAAGGAAAGGCCCAAGGAAACAGAAGAATCTATGGCTGAAGCTGGTGTGATAATGGCGGGATTCTGCGACCAAGTGGTTTCTTCGTATGTTATCAGTAGAGTATGGGGTTTTAGAGTGTTGTAGGAGAACAGTACATACAATGTACAACTGGCGTACTGTAAGGACTTCGCAATGTTGGTAGAGGGAATGTATGGGGAAGAGTCTATGATTAAAAGTGCATACTTTAAGTAAAGCTCGCTGAGCTCGCTCCAGAACAATAAAGTGTGTTTTCACAGCACCAGCCCAAGTGGTGATACAATAGGTCAGTACTGATTGGCATAGAGCAAGATAGACCATTTTGAGGATGGAAGGGTCAGCGACGTGTCGAAGGTGTTTGAAGACGAAGATTAATTTGCGTACTCTATTTGCAAGTAGACTAATATAAGCTTTAAAAGATAAATTACTGTCTAACTCAATTCCCAGGTACTTAACTTTATCCGTTTTCTCAAGTTGGGGGCAAAAACAGGGGACGTTGGAGCATTTGGGAGAGTGAGCAGTGATTACGTGTTTGGTAGGAATTGGAAGGTTACGGTTAATTATTGAAAATGTTATATATTTTGTTTTTGATGTATTGAGGGTGAGCATATTACAGTTTAACCATTTCATGACCCTATCTAACCCAAACTGTGCGGTAGAGAATACCTCATCCCATGTATCTCCAGAAAAGTACAGACCCGTGTCGTCTGCAAAAGCAGTTAGGTGACCTCCAGGAATAGGCAAATTGCACAGGTCGTTAACGTAGACGAGAAATAGGGTAGGTCCCACTATGCTTCCCTGGGGAACTCCGTAGCTGATGCAGAGGTCATCACTTATGTTATGATCTATGATAACTCGTTGGGTTCTGCCGGTGAGGTAACTTTGAAACAGAGAAAGTTGAGCACCGCGTATGCCAAGTGATTCTAATTTAGTCAGTAAAATTGGATGTGATACAGTGTCGAAGGCCTTTTTTAGATCAAGGAAAATTGCCAAACTTTTCTTTCTATTGTCAAGGTCTTGGACAATCGAGTTGGTAAAGTTAAGTACTGCTTGAGCAGTGGATCTTCCCACCCGGAAACCGTACTGGTTATCACTTAACAGGTCTTTGCTTTCTAGATAATTAGTCAGTCGGTTGTTGAGTAATCTTTCGAGTACCTTGGATAGGGCGGGTAGTACTGATATAGGGCGGTAGTTGTTAACCTCTTTATGATCTCCTGATTTGTATATCGGGTGAATAAGGCCTATTTTAAAAGATTTAGGAAACACACCTGTGGAGAACGACATGTTACATATATGAGTTAAGGGAGGAGCAATTAGGTAACTGTAGGCTTTAATTAGTTTTGTAGATTTACCGTCCCATCCCACCGCACAGTCCTTTTTTAGCGACATAATTACACGAAGCACCTCCTGTTCATCGGTGGGTAGAAGAACAAATGAATGTGGGTTCGGCGGAGGAGGAGAAGCGTGAAATCCTTGACAAGTGCTCATGTTCTCTGCCAAAGTCCTCCCGACTGAACCAAAAAACTCATTCACGTGGTTAACAGATTCCAGAGGTGTGGGTTTGGTTAGCAGGAGATCACGGGCGACGCATTTACTTGCATTCAAATTGGTTATTTCTTTTATGGCCGACCAGAGCTTTTTACTGTCGGATCCAGCTTCTTTGAGTTTAGTTTCTTCATAAGATCTTTTTATTCTCTTTAGCAAGTTATTGCAGAAGTTTCTGTAGCGCTTGTAGGTTGTCATGAGAGTTAAGTTATCAGGACTATTTTTTAGGTTTTTATGCATTTTGTCCCTGTTTCTTATGCATCGTAGGAGACCTGGGGTGATCCAGGGTTTTATGGGTCTGAGGCGATGGGGTATAGTTAATGGGATTGAATTAAAGAGGACCGCCTGTAGTAAGAGGTTGGTTAGGATATGTGCAGCCGAGTCGACATCCGGAGCATTGTAAACAGATGAAAAATCACATTGATCCAAATCCCTACCAAGCTGCAAATAATTAATTTTTGTCAGTCTTTTTGTTGTAGTTCCCGATATCCGCTTCTCTAACGACACTAGGACAGAGTTGTGGTCCGTGACAGTCGAATTAATTACCAATGTTGTTGAGGAATATTTGGATTTAATGAACATGTGATCTAGGCAAGTGGCACCATGGGTGGGAAGATTGTGTGCTGGTAGAAGACCGTGAGTAGCTAACAAATTTAAGTAGGTATCTGAGTTAGGATCTCTATTGTTGTCAGTAATATCTATATTAATGTCGCCTGTTAGAATTAAGGTTTTATTGGATGGTAGCAGGGAAAGCACATCATTTAGAGTATCTATGAATGGGACTAAATTACTAAAGGAGGGGGGGCGGTAAATAGCCAGTATAGCGATATCAGAACCAATTTCTATCAGGAGGCAACTGGCTTCGCCTAACTTGGGTTCACTTACTGTCACTGCCGTTAAGCAGCCGCTTACGTACACCACAACCCCATCGTTTTGGTTTATGGGGCTGGTGGAGGCAAAACAATTATAATTTGTTAACGGTACTAGAATGGGGTTGTGTTGCAGCCAGCATTCTGTTAGGACAATGACGTCACAAGAAATTCCAATGGTCTGAAGGAGTGCCTGAAAATGCGATATATTAGCTGAAAGGCTGCGAATATTCTGTGTGATAACGTTGAGGTGTTTGCTAGAGGAGGGAATCAGAGTACTACAATGTTCAGGGTCACAGTTGTATGGTACAGAAACAGATGTGGTGTCGATTTCATTAATTAACTCGTTTTGTGCCGCGAATTTTAAAATGAAGCTTTATGTATATGATTGAAACGAGCAGGGGGTAAATGGCAGAGTATGGCTGATTGTAACAAGTCGCCACAGAAGCAGGATCATGGTAATGTATGTGAACAAGAATATTTATGCGTGAAATGAGTGTGGTTCGAGTGATTATGTGAGTGTGATACATTAGTGAGCTTTCATATTTGTAAGATTGAAATAAGGTATGTATGGTTTTGTATACAAAATGTAGTGCAAGAGTGCCTTTTATCGTTTTCAACGATGAATAAATATAACTAAAATAAGATACAATAAGATAGACAGTCTCCAAGAATAGTCAATCTGAGCCATTATTTAACTCTTTTTTGTTCGTGAGATCAGTTAACTGTGCTTCTTCCATGATATGAATCGCATTTGTACCCTCTTTTTCACGGAGTAGAACCTTACCATTTGCAGTCCAACAGAATCTATAGAGACCCTTTTTCTTTAGTTGGCGGGCAAGAAAATAAAGACGTTTACCTTTTGCAGTTAGATGCTCGTCTATGTAGATGTTCTCGCGTGGGCTATGTGGAGCTACAATTGAGGAGTTTAAACGGTGTCCATGTTTTTTCGCGTAGAGATCTCTCGTGGCTAGAATGATGCTTCGCTTCACGACATTGGTGGTAACAGAAACTAATATAGTCTTTTTTTCCGTTTTTGAGGGTATGCGTCGAACTTCTAGGAGGTCGCTTGAGGTCAACTGAGGAGCTACAACTTGAAGAACACCAAGTGTAGTCTTTGTTAAGTCTGTACTTGTCTCCTTTGGTGACCACGGGACATTTCGAATTTCGAGCATGTTCCCGATGAGTTGTCGTGACTGCTCCTCAACTGTATTTTCGAGAAGCTTTATTCGATTATCGTGAGTCGATGATAGGAGTTCCACTTTCTGTTTCAACTCAGATAATTCCTGCTTCACGACCCTATTCTCCTTAATGAGATCCTCATACTGTCCGTTTAAGAAACCCAGGGAAGCCACAATTTCTGAAATTTCCTCTTTTAATGGCTTCAACTCTCTACAAAGCGCATCCATAATGTTATCATTAAGAGTGGTGACCATTAAATTAAACTGTGACACCACAACATCCCGCACAATATTACGTACATCATCTATAGTATAGGTCGGTTTCGGATTTACCTCAGGAGGCGAGGAGTCGCTGATAGGTTTTTTATTTCCCCTGGTAGTAGTCACGTTTCGTGTTGGAGTGTTGTCGTTTTTGA
Source organism: Hyposmocoma kahamanoa (assembly GCF_003589595.1). NCBI lineage: Eukaryota > Metazoa > Arthropoda > Insecta > Lepidoptera > Cosmopterigidae > Hyposmocoma > Hyposmocoma kahamanoa. The sequence continues at coordinate 172,794 of NW_020653756.1, forward strand.
CGGGTTTTGGGACTATACTCTTGCATAGTGGACAGATCCAGTCGTTTTGCACAGTTTTATTGGGAAGCAGCAAGCACACAAAGTGATATGCCTTGCCGCAATTACTGCATTTAGTAAATTGATCATCGACACTGCCACCAGCGCAGCAGCCCCACGATATAGTAGTCATTTATAAAATGTTGTGAACTTGTGCGAAGCGTAGTAATGCGGCGACGGCGAGCGGAGACTCGTAGCGGCTTAAATAGACGATGCGTAGCAAACCGGCGTGACGTATTTTCGCGCGTAGCTTGTAGCGCGTGGACTGGCGTAAACTTGTCCGGCAGCTAGTCGGTGCACTCAATGGTCAATGACGGTCAATGACCCTCTGGCAGCACGTCACGGCAGTGACCGGTTTCGGCGTTCGCGATGTCGAATTGGCGGTAGGTCGGCGATCGTCCGCACTGGTGATTTGATTTTTTTGAAAATATATTTCGCCACCACTCCTAGGTGTTTAGTCCAATTGAAAAACTGTTTAGAACACACTATAGCACTTATTCTTCCCTTCAATTTGATATAAAATTTGATACTAAAGATTTACTTTTACACTAAATAACCAAAATAAATAAGTACGACGTTGAGACACAGTGTTGACTCGTATGCGGCGCGGGCGAGAAATAATGATATATTGATTAATGATATATATATGTGATATATTATTTAATACATTTTACTGGTAATACTTGTACCATTAGTTCATTATGTTACCGAATCATTATATCTAATGTTTGTTATACTTAAGGTTTGTTATACACATTGAAATTATGCCTTTTGTTGTTATACCTCTTATTGATTACATTCAATATAATAATAATAGCACACACACTCAACATAGCCCCGCACTAGGGAAACCCTGTGTCGCGGGTGCCATGGACACACATATAGACAACCACAAATTACACCCAAACTCACGAGAGAAACAAACGTAGGTCATACAAATATTTCTCCCGGCCCAGGGAATCGAACCTGGGACCTCTGCGTGGCAGTCCGGCATGGTAACCGTTCGGCCACAGAGGCAGTTCAATGAGTGATTATATCCTTATAAATTGCGCCAAATGTTGTTATACCAAGTGAAAATGTATTATTTGTTGTTATGTTGTTATATCTTTCATTACACACCCAAACGGTATTTGTAACAAGCTAATTTGTGTTTTTTTTAATTGTGTATTATTTGTAGAGTCGGAACCTACATTCGACTAACAGTTTCCTATCTGTGCTGTGGCAGGAAGTGAGGTGGAGGGAGGGTGAGTAGAGCAGGTCGTTATTCCCAGATTTTAATTAAAACAACCGAACATTTTCGCGATCCGAAGCAGCTGAAAAATTCGCTTCTAGCGCTATTAGCGCACCACGTGGTGCGATAGGAATTAGGCGTCTGTAATTTAAATTATTACACTGACACAAAACTATCGACACCAATATAAAATAACGAGAAGCCGCGCCCGGATTTAAGAAGTGGTTTTGTTTTCTTCTGTTATTGAGGTTTCATATATGAAGTGCTTACAATTCTATAGAATTGAAAAATTTGCCTTAAGCACTTCTTGCGGCAGATTTTTTAATTCACGCAGTCTCTCAGTCGTAGTGTATATAAATTAGAAAGCAAAGGAGGAACTATTCAAAGCATGAAAATCACAGTTGGTGGATATTACCTACATCGCGGGCGGGCGTCGCAACGTGTTATAAAAGCAATTAGTGACAATAGCGAGGGCGGGCGGGGAGAGAGGCAATGGCCACTCGCCAGCGACAAGTTCGGTTGCAGGGGCCGCCGCGCGCCGGTGTCGTCGCACTCATATGTAAAAAAAATCGCAGGAATTTTTCATTTTGTTCCAAAAATAAAAATAGAGGTTGCGCAACCCTTGTATTAGGAGTACGTTCTTGCCGCATATGTTGGGTAAATGACAATTTCATTTTAAGTTTTCTAATGCACATGTATGTATGTGGATGGCTACGGCGATGAGCCAACACATTTGTTCACGCTCACGTCCGTAGGTAGCTGCTTCGTTAAGATTCGTCAAAACCAAAACGACCATACTAAATATTCTCCTGCTACGTTTAGCCACTTCGGAACTCAATGCTCCCGATCGTGACAGTAGTCGGCTGCCGTCGGCAGGTGACGACCTGCGAATATCGCGGGGCACAGCCGCAAGTAATCTTGTTTTATGGCCCGTCGGCCTCTCGCGAGGCTTCATCGCCCGGGCTTAGGAGAGCCTCAATTTAACCACCTCTATTAAACTTCTTAACGTGGGATTGTCCCCGTCGCGTTCATTCTTTAAATGATTGCGAGGATTTAATTTAAATTATTAATTGTGAACGGGTATATAATAATGTAGTGTCGTATAAAAATGCATTAGACATGGCTAAATCCGACGATCTCACGGAAACGACCCAGCGACATTGCAAAGAGAAATTCCATTATTTTTAACGTAGACCCCATTACCGGGTTTAAGCTGGAAAAATTGCGAGGAAGGTGAAGGCATTCAACAATCGGGCGTCGGCCGCGGAAGGGATTCAAATGAATAATGTGGGTATCAGTACCGTGGATGGCCGCCGGAAAACGTGCCGGCGAGCGCGACCCGTCTTGCCCGGCAACTCATGCATTGAATGTACAAAAACTCAATGTAATAATAATAATAATAACGCACACACTCAATATAGCCCCGCACTAGGGAAACCCTGTGTCGCGGGTGCCATAGACAACCAAAAATTACATCCAAACTCACGAGAGAAATAAATGTAGGCCATACACATATTAATCCAGGAACTCTGCGTAGCAGTCCAGCATGGCAACCGTTCGGCCACGAAGCAATTTGAGGCAGGTTGTGATGCATAGAGAACGTATCAATGTTCAGGTGGTGCACAGCAGCGCCGATAATTGTCTCCGTGACCGCGCGCGTAGTTTAAGCCACACCCGGAGATGATTTTATAAAAATGTGTTTCAAAAGAACTAGGGGATTGAGAAAATAAACAATTGTTTCTTATTCACAAAAGTCTAACTGCGATGAAAATTTTTACAATGAAAATGAGTAATGAACAAGTTGCCATACCCGCACGTAAGTACTCGTACAATATAATATTAATGTCGCAACATATTCACTTTTCAGAGAAGCTTTAGCGTATTGCGTTGGTTAAAGTCGTCTGCTAGGAGCTATCAGAAGAGCTGGCAGTAGCAGAAAATACATAGCTGCTATATCTACAGTCGGATCAGTAACTACTAGCGGAAACCCGACAAGAGCATTCACTTTTTTACCACGCGTCGTACAGCGTGTCAACGCGCCGCGCCGCCCGTGCGTTTTTAAATGACTTTTAAGAATAAATTGTTCTCACTCGGACGATTGCAGCGTATCAGACTTGACGTAAAACGATTTGCTTAACGCAATGTCCATGCGCGTTTGGTCAGTTATCCTTTGTGGTGTTCAGTTGAAAATACTCACAGGGTTAGTACATAAAGCTTTGCCGTAGGATGATAAAGCGGGCTCTGTTTAACTTTTAAATTCTTAGAGTGGAATGCGGGCCGGACAAGGAACGGCGCTGCGCCTGTGTCGCCCACCGGCGGGTCAAAGGCGCCTGAATGTTGATGATAAATGTCGCGCGTCGCTTGAATACCTCGCATTGTAACCATCTATTCTGCGACTCTTTAGGAACGCCGCCTTTCTACCTAACACCAATTAAATAGGTAGACTAGACCTGTATAAAATGCGTACAACGTTTTTGAAAGCAAAGGCCCGACCGACATTTCGGATCTTGCCTTGGACTACTTCTTTGGTTCCATGCATAAGGATCGATTATTCTATAATAATAAATATAGATACATGTAATGAAATAAATTAAACTTATTTCATTATTTAAATCTGGCAATAATGGCCCATACAATGCACAATCACAAAAATACTGTCGAATTGAGAACCTTCTCTTTTTTTGGAGTCGGTCAAAAGTACCGGTCCTGATTAATTCTTTAATTAGTTTCGGCTGCCGTCTTGAGTCGTAGTTCGGCGCAGCGGGCGGCTCTCGGACCTGTGTCAACCGACCTTCGTCAACACTAAATTGTTACAATTTAATTGAATTCGTAAGTTTCGAATTTGAATTAACTGCATTTCGGTCCCTATTGTTTGTATTCATTCGAGACTCCAGTCTCGAGTTGTGAGAAAGTGTAGGGTTAATTGAATGAACGTAAGCGCAACGGTCTTTAGAAGCAATATTTAAAATCGAACTATTGCGACGGCCAAATTGCGTTGGGCACCGGAGTGTTTTCACATTATGATCATAGTGACAAAGGTCAATGCGAAATCGGCATAATTTCTTGCAAATTCTGTGGTTAAACAGTTCATCTTCAAAACGAAACGAAAGAAACGACTTGCTTCTCGGAAGATTACAAACATGTAGGTACAAATATTTCCTTTGTCTTGCAATTATCTGTAGCTCTTCATTTGGTAGTAGTCATCGAACACCCCATTGCTTTTTCTAAAAAGGCTTGTCTCAAACAAAACATCTATAAAAGTTAATTCGCATTGCGTAAACGTTAAATCGTTAAAGCGCTGTTAAATGTTTATTTTGAAGAGCAATCGAGTAGCATCACGCGAAAACTTCGCGGATTGGCTCGAGGGCCATTCACAGTGGAGCTGACTTCCCACCTGCACAACTGACAAATAATTAAGCACTAATATCCAGTACAACAGCGCAAAAGTGGTATTTATTACTGACGAGTTTTGTTTATTGTTCTACATATTTTTCCGCAAACATGAAACTAGCATGTTGTTGCATTAGGACGGCATATGTATTGACTCTCGTTATCAAAGAATGAACCGCTTTTATAACCGACTTCAATAAAGGAGGAGGTTCTCAATTAGACTGAATTCTTTCGGCATGTATTTAAATGAACTTTTTACATTTGCAAAAGCAGCAGGCAATAAAAATGTAAACGGTCACCTTTTTTAATCATTGATCCTCTTTCTCTGAGACGTAAAATATATTAAAACGGTCGATATTTTAATCTGTTCTGAACTAACTTTGATAGTTTTATGTTTTAAAATTTAGATACTTATTTTTAAAACTAAGTAAATGTTAATTATATTTGTATAAAAATAGTTATATTAATTATAATATAAAGAGTTATATTAATTATAATATAATTTGATCTGAAAACATGTTCATAAGCGCAAGTAAATTGGCTGGTGGCACTCGCCGGCCGCCGCAGAGGCACGCTCAGTTCGCTCGCTCGGTTCGTGCTGCTTTTTCATATACTAACCTATCCTGCTCAATGGAGGATGCAACCAAGATTTACTAGGAGATCAATATCAAAAGATATACCGGTTATAAAGGTCATCAATCGTTAAAAGAACAGACCAATAATAAAAAAGAGGATCAAATATTATTTTTTAACACCAAATGTTAATTTCATATGATTAAATATAATAATAGTGTTACCTTGAATGAAGTTCATTTATAATTCACCAGTAGATCAACTAATTCAGATAGAACAATTAATATTATATATCAAACATTAAAAAAAATCGTTCATTTAAAAATGTGCACATTTAAAATAGATCAAGTATTTATAGTTTTATCGACTGAGACTGAGAGACTATAGCGCTAAGCTTTTTGCACAGTGAGTTAAGATTTCAAGTGCCTCTTTCCCGGTGTTCCTCTTACCGCACCTGATACATACATAGACATATCGCACCCGCATTATTACAACGCGTTGACAATCAAAAAGTGTGTTTTTTGTAAACTGATAAAATAGATTTAAAATTAGATAAGATAACAAAAACGACAATAACAATTAGAAAGTTGAGTTTTGTATCGTTTTGTATTAGTTTTACCTCAATTTTTTGTTTGTTTAATCAGTTTACATAGACCATTAAGCATAGATAAGTGAATACCTACTTCTGAAATGTGACGAATACTTTAGCTTAGTTTCATTTGGATAAACCGAAGGCGCTAAGCGAGTTCGCCTAAGCAAACTCAGTCCTGAACTCAAATACCGAAACAAGATGAATCTCGGCCGAACTCGACTCGACCGCCATAGCACACAATAAACCAAATAACAGCCTCGACTTGCGGAACTAATTAAAATTATAAACACAGCGCCTAATGTTGGCGCCACTGATTCAATTACGCCCCGTCAATCTGACGGAGGGTGCGCGGGGGGACGACCGACTACATAGACGAACCACTGCTAAAACGCTCAAGCTGCTTGTATTGTTTAACTTGGCAAAGGCGCACAATTAACGTGGGTTACTGATTGTTGCTTTAATTTAACTTCTCTGTTGCAGATGTCGCCTCGCTCAAGATTACGATCATGTTTCGCTATTCACTTTAAATGGCATTTATTTATTTCTTTATATCTTATTTATCCCTTACAATATAAATAGAATAAAGTTTATTATTTTACTTATATGCCTCCATGGCCAAACGGTTCGATTCCCGGGCCGGGAGAAATATTTGTAAGGCATACATTTATTTCTCTCGGAGTTTGGTTGTAATTTGTGGCTGTCTATGTGTGTGTCCGTGGCACCCGCGACACAGGGTTTCCTTAGTGCGGAGCTATGTTGAGTGTGAGTGTGTGTACTTACTTATAGATTATTATGTGTTAGTAGGTATAGTTAGTATTGTCTTAATTTACAGTTAGTAATGTTATCTGCAAGGGCCGCCTTTAGCGGTGAAAGCCTCCTCCAACTTCTTCCATCAGACTCTTAACAGAGTCTTGTGCGAATCTTGGCCATAGCGTAGCAGGAGCTATTTCACCAAAATCACCTCTCTATCTCTTTTTTGGCCTGACTCGTCTTTGGATGAAGGGACGGTATTATAATACCAGTAAGCATTATCATTATAATATTACTATGCATTTTGGGAACAAATTAACTTTTGTTATATTCGGGAGCACACACGAAGGAGGACGCGTACACACTTTAGTCAGGCTTTTGGTACTACTAAACCACAAATAAAGTGTAAATGAAATGGAATGAAATTAAATTAAAAATCAAACAATGTGCGAAAATCGTGAAAGTTTAAATCAAAGCATGACCTTCTCATATTTGATTTGTGAATTATGAAAGTGCTTATGGCACTGAACAAATTTTATTGCTTGGATTATATATGCCTGCTTGGATGTCTTTCTCACAATTTCGAAATGTTACTTTTATTTGACACTCTAGACATGTATCTTGAAATATTTTTAAAATAACGCTCATTTAATATAAACAAGTCACTAACATAACAAACGTTAAATAGTAGGTAGGTAGCTAAGTACCGGCAAATACCTCGTAAAAATCATGTAAATTGACGATATATGAAATGATTGTTATATAAAAAGCTTTATGTAAAATGTCCTTATTTAATGTGAATATTATGACAAACGAGAATTGTATGAAATTAAGTTATAGGAAGTGTATTCAGTCAAGTGAAAATTTTGTTAAATGAGCGTTATATCTACACAAATGTATATAATCTATACTATAAATATCTACACGACTTTTAATAATATGATAATTTCTTACAAGGTACGGACTGAGAAGTATTAACCGAACCGCGTAGTCTTCTTCTGGTTCGCAAAAGACTGCGCGGCACTTGTAGGATTCTATTACTTGTGCCTGTTGGCTACCAGCCAAGGTCTCGAATTTTTTTTCAATGAAAAATACTTACCACCATTATGAGTCCTACGATTGAAACAAAAATATAATATATATTTTGTTAAGATGATTATTAAAAAAAAATTGGCGAGTTTAGGCTTAATCTAGTATAATATTATTTTTAAGTACTCGTTACAATGAGTCGGAGAAAATAATAATAAAAGTCATTCGTTGGCAATATCAATAAATGTCTTCCAAATTAAGGGCATTTTCACTCTGATAACACTGTTTCAAACTTTTGGGGAAATAATTAACGATTTTCCGCACGACTCCACATTTCCTTTTGATAAAGGTGTATAATTATGGACCACCGTAATTAATATTACCTGTTTGTGCTTAATTTAGGCTGTAGGCTTTTATGATTTCCCTTTCCACAAATGCTTGTATAAAGGTGGCAGCGAGTATTCTCACACTCTATGGCCAGTGGTCATAAAACGAAGGTGTAATTACACAGCGCGCGCTGAATGTGGCAATTATACCCGAGTCGGCGCGGGCGGCCGCGCGTGACTTCATCGCAACTTCCCACAGTTATAACTAGACATGCTAAAAATTCCTAACAAAAAGAGTTGACTGTAAAGCAAAACATCACAGTGATTTCAAACATCCTGCAATGAAGTTGCTGCGACGTTTGTGTTTACTTAAGCACACCCGCCTGCATTTCATAACCTTGCTTAATTAAAGATTCAGTGGTTTATATTTTACAAAATCGTTTAGTTTAGCAATGAATGCCATGTTTCATTCATAGAATCTGTCAGGGCAATTTACAAACTAGATCCCAGATTGCCTCCATTGTTACACAGGAGTCAAAGTAGGTACACTTTTGAAAATATTCATCGTCATCATCGACTCATTTACAAGTCAAGGGTTTTAGGCCACATTTCGCAACGCTGTCCAATTCGGTTTGGGGACTCCACACGTTTTCCCAGGGTTGCAAACCTGGTGCAAACGACGTGCAGGTTTCATCACGATATTATCCTTCACCGAATCAATTTCAAATTAAATTAATATTATAGGTAAGGAAATATTACAAATAATAATATTTGTGCTAAAAATAATAAATAAAATAATAAATAACGCACACACTCAACATAGCCCCGCACTAGGGAAACCCTGTGTCGCGGGTGCCATGGACACACATATAGACAACCACAAATTACACCCAAACTCACGAGAGAAATAAATGTAGGCCATACAAACATTTCTCCCGGCCCGGGAATCGAACCTGGGACCTCTGCGTGGCAGTCCGGCATGGTAACCGTTCGGCCACGGAGGCAGTTGCTGGAAGTACATAACGCACAGTTTTGATAATACATTTTAATAATACGAAATTAACTGACTTTTACTGATAATAGACTTGACAAAGCCACAAATTCATAATATAGACATGAAAAGGTGTACGAGGGCTTAGAGGCGCTCAAAGGAGGCGCCTGAGCAACGCCCGGCCCGGCCGCTTTTGAAGAGCAAATATATTTTCAGTGATGTTACATCTTTGAACTCAGTTACAAAAAAGCATTCATTTCACTTTTATTTTATTTCTTAAAACAAAAGAATAAAATATATACATGTATAAAATTCGTTCATTCCTCAAATACATACATCTTTGTATGGACGCATTTTTTCTTTTCCGGTCGATTAGAATAACTGACATAGCTGCTTTCCTATATTGCAAGGTATAGTTGAACATTGTCGTCATATTCTTCGTTCTGATCTTCATCCATTGAAGCATAAAATAAACGCGTGCACCACACTGTGACAAATTTGTAGTGGTGCCTCAGAGACACCCCGGCAATGCTTCTTGGAGCGTCTAAACTACCACTAATTAAAGATAAATAAATTAAGATAAATTTATTCTGTATAAAGAAATTAACTTAACTACATGAATCTTATTAAATAACCTTTTATTTACACGTATTATGCGCCAGACTATCGCAAACTTTAATCAAGGTTAGTAGTGCAATTTAATCTAGGTGGTACCTGAACTAAGTAAAATTGTTTACTTAGTGTAGGTATCACAAAGTAACTTAGTAGGTACATTTATCTTAGGTATCCAAATCGGTGATTACAGCATAATGATTAGTCAACATGTTTTGTTCAATAACAATAAATTACAATAAAACATGAATACTTAATTATATTAATTAGCATCTTAACTATTATTAATATTACGTAACAACAGACACTAAATTTTCAGCATCATTGTAGTTCAATCCTTTTAACCAGTTTGTAAAGTTTTCTCATTAAAACTTATTCATAGGATACATACATAGTGAACGATTTATTTTACTGTACAAAAAGCTACCAAGAAAGCTAAAGATCTATGGGACTGTGTAGTTCGAAACCTTTCAGTGGAACAAACAAGGTCTACTCGTCTTTTGCTGGTTTGGAGTGGGGGGATATAGGGCGTTAGTGAATGCTTTTTTCCTATGGTTAGTAGTATGTACAACTGGCGTATTGAAAGTACATCACATTTAGCAAGGAGTTCTGCTGTGGGAAAGCGAAAAGGTCGAAATGCGCTGACTTTGTGCTTTCTTTCTTTCTCTTTGTGCTATTTGTAAATTTAGCAAAGTGTTTTATGGGTGAACCAATTATAGTTGTGACAATACGAAATAAAAGCGACTTAAAGATTAAACAGTTGTATTTACGGCAAATCTTTGGTCATAGAAAGTAAATTTTAGTGACAAGGCTGCTCCTGCGTGTGGTGCAGTTGGGGGCAGCGGTGGGGTGTGGCGTCCATTGGAGGCTGGCGTAGCGTCAGCCATCGGGCTAATGGGTTCCGAGCACAAATTAAAAAGCGTTTCCATACTCTATTCGCCAATATCATCCCGTTACTTTTCAGCGCTCGCGCAGACGACCCTGTCCCCTCAGCGGCCGCGCGGCATCTCAGTGCAGCGTAATAACACTTACTGTAAATCGACCCTTATCGCGACCCGGTTTACTTTAATACCCACTATTCCGCTTACCTTCCTCCATCGCCGGACGGAGTCTTCTCCGATTAGTGTGTCTGGTGTTCAAACAGCATTGTACTCCACAAGGTTCGTCCATTATTTGAATAGAGGTAGTAAGTGATGCTAAACATTGTTACGTACCTATATAATACTTAGTACGAGGCCGACCAAGGGAGTGAGTTCAACGCGTAGTCCGTAATTGATCGCGGCCGTACTCGGCAACTTTCCGCTGTGATGTTCTGCGAAACAAAAGAGTGTTGTTTATCACCTATATCGGTCGGCATTATTGTTGCCCAACTTTTTATTTTCGCTTCGTCCCAGGCACTCGTAACGAACCTGTATGGTTATTTTGTTTACAACTACATAGGTTTTATTTCTTGAAATTTGCAAAACTTTTTAAATAACTTCTCAAAGGAAAACATGTTCCATAACACACGGAAAACTTTTCTACCTCGCTGACAGATCTTATTTACATAGTTTTATTTATAGCCCATCTTTGAAAAAGGTAGTAGGTACATTATGTAATAATGAATTAAGGCGTATTTGCACTGCGAAGGTAGTCAATCAACTTGGGATTCATCGGAATTATCATCGCTCATGGCGGATAGGTAGGTGAAGACCTGAGAGAATATTATGAGCGCTGTTGCAAGTGGCTTAAGAAACATTATGATGTCTTTTGATCAAATCTCAGGCTTCGCACGTTATAGAGATAGATTTTCCACAGCCGATTACATATTTATAATTGTATTTGCATAGTTTACGCTGCCCAAACCGCGGTGTGTTCGTACAATTACGCTTTTAATCCTCTACGTCCAAATCACCTCTCACACCTGGCCTGAATAAAGTGAAAGAAGTACTTAGTCAACATAAATTTAAACCGTTGTACAAAACTTGACAGGAAAACCGAATAAGATATTCTAGTTCGCAAGTGACTTTATAAAGATGTTTAACGATGAACTAAATTAAACAATGTCTTTCATAAAGTAATATCGCGCGTCCCGACTGCTCGCAGCGTCTTCTCTCACTTTTGCAGCGACAAAGTGATATAGTCGGAGTATCCAACTCGGCAGGTCGTATTTCACGATAAACAAACCGCGCCCTCCGCCGCCGGCTGGCGTCGCCGCGAGCTCCTCTTCAGTTCGCCGACACATTTTCGGTTATCGGTGTACTGCGAGCGGTGTTGAGGGGTATCAAACAGCTGAATGCCTTCCGTTTGTGACTGAGAGAGACGTCGCTTTCCTCACACGCGAAAAAAAGGACTGCATCGGGTCTTGCGATTATCCTCGTATAGAAATAGGAATAAATTAGTTATAACGCTTATTGATCAAATAACGTTATCGCTGTTATTGAATCTGTATTATAAAAGCTAAAGGGCTTGGAAAAGCAATTTTGCTCGAGTAGATTATAAAGGGAACATTCATTGTAAACTTAATCAATTACCCGTTCCATCTTTTGTACATTGTATCTACATTACTGTTAGCTCTATATTCCACTGCGCAGAGATCCATCAAATATCTTTTCGCGGCCGAAAGCTCGTGTAGTTTTTCATCTGGGTCTTTGCAATGTAGGAAAGTGCAAAGTCACAACAATGGCGACGGGGAACCGGGAAGGGCGGGCGGCGCCGGCAGCGGCTCGTGCACGCCATTACACGTTCGAGTGGCTCTAATTGCTTCCACCAGCTCTGCTCTGCTACCGTCGACTACGTTTGCGTCTTTCGAAACGTGAAACTGTTTTAATGCGATAAAATACAACATTTTATGCGCACTACAAGTTAATGCTACTTGATGTGTGTTATCCGTGCCTACGATCATCCATTCATGTTTCGAATGTCTCTTTTCATTTAGGAATGTCGGCGTTTGTGCGCTCATAATGCACAACACGAATCGTTCTCTAGTAAACAGACCAATTAACTAGAAAACTCGCGTGAGTGCGGTCCGCACGCTTGTGACAATAGAGTCTATCACAAACAATAGTCCTGCAGATACTTACTTGGTTACACCTCATTAGGCTACAACTGGGCACAGTTTGTGTCTAAGATGACAAACACTCGCTAATATATGTAGGTAAGCCACCTATGTCGACAGTGGTTCCCTAAGTCAGTACTAAGGTAGAACTTTGAGATGGACGGTCTCTCACTGATCATTGAAAGATTTGACTGCCCTTAACGTTTAATACCCCAAATCAAGTACTCTTATATCTGTTTGTGCTATTCGCCGTACGAGTCTTGAGTTAATAATTATGTAACTCGCATGCCCCTCCACTGCACTTCCACTGTCGTGCATAGACACTTACTCGTACACGAGACAGGCGATGTCGATGCCACTCATTACACGATTCGCTTGCTCTAATTGCTTTTCGTTCACCGCATCCCCCGCTCCCCCCCCCCGCGGCTCGTTGCCAGCCCGGTCTCCCGAAACGTTTGACTGATGTATTGTTAACAGCCGCCATACACAGGACATATTTATGAACACAGATTTACGTTTGTCAACCTCATTTATACAATTTTCAATTTTTAGAGAAATACATAGCAAGTTACATTGCAACCTAACTTATAAATTATTATTTTTTTAAATTCATAGTGTAACAGACTAAGTAAAATGTTTGTCACATTAAGAATTTTATTTTTTGGGTGCCATAGTCATATGTGGGTGTACGGGGAAGGTCCCAGCAACATCGAGCAAGCACAGCCGTCTATTCTTTTAGAAGAAAACAAGAAATTATTACGCATCCAAAAGTATAAGTAGCTAGAAGCGTAATGAATCTTCATGCTGAGTGATTCATTACAAATGCACATTTTATTTCATATAAGTAATAAAGACTGATACTCATCGAGTAATGAGTTAAACGGAGGGTCAAAGGTAAAAAGAACAGCAGACTTAATTCTACACGAGACCTTAAAGCCTTTTAGGTGGAAAGAGTCGTAAGGCTTGGTTGATTTGTTTTACATTTATAATGGTTTTCTAATTTTGTACGCCAAACGTTTGAAATTTTTAAGCCGATTTCCAATGAAGTTTGTTATATTTTTAAATGATAAACATTTGAATACGTCTCTCATTATCGCGGGAACGGTCCTCAACTGAGTTGACAACCGCGTAGCCAATAAATAATTCTGCGCCAAATCGTATCCCCTACGAGATGAGGGGCTCGAGGCGAAGAGGAGGAGGTCATGTTGCGCGTCATTGCCATCAATGATGCAGGAGAGTGCGCATCAATTTTGCACCACCCGTCACGTCACTGCCGAAGCCGTCCTGGCCTATATGCGGTTCGACCTGCTACTTTTTATTCCCCGTAATGCGTGGGCAGCCTGTTCGGTCTTTGTTCTCACCAATTTTTCATACGCAATTTACATGGAGTATAAATATATTTATATCGAACTAATGTAATATAAGTACATGGTAAGAATTTTCTCGTGCTTAACAGGAAACTTATTAGACCGAGTTCCGAAATTCCGAGACCTGAAAACGAACTAAGGTCCATTTCGATAAAAAGTTGCCGAGCGACAAATTGCTCGGCGTGGCGACGGAGTAAAGAACCGACTGTGCCAACCAAGCATTGTAGTAGATGGTACACAATATGATAGTAACTTATACCCAGCAGTGGCGGAGTTGGGCTGTGGGCGGCGACAATGAAGATTTTTAATTTACGAGTAAATATCAATCGTTCGCTCCTCATCTTCGTAGCGTGTAAATGTTTTTCTTTTTTATTCTATATAAAACAAGTAATTATTTCTTTTCATTATCAATAGATAATGAGAGTGAGTATTCAAACAAGAAACAAATTGTATCTGCGAACTGCGCGGCATTAGCCATTCGAAGGCATTGCTGTTTACTGCGCGCAATAAATGCCGCGGACGTCGGCGACGTTCGACGCTCAACGCTGCACTTTGCACGGACTTGTCTGCAATTAAAATTACAACGCGTGAGAGACTGATTTGCTACGTTATTCAACCACTTTGACGCTACGAGGGAGCCGTCACGTAATTAACAATTTCGATGTTGTGTCACGCGCCCAGGCCTCTCAAACGGCAGCCTGCTCATGGTTGTAACTTGAAAAGTCAGCAAAAACGTAATTTAGACATACGCTCGCAATTAGTAAGCATTTCATGCTCGTATAATGGCGTTGTTGGCGTCCTGTAAAATGAAATGCAAACTTAAAAAGCTTCAAACAATCAAAACACCAAACATGAAACACGGAAAGGCCGTAAACCGAATCAGTCACTATTCTCGTGTACGAAACGGGTCGGCAAACAACTTATTTGAACTTAGCTCGTTGTGCAGTCTGCCAGTCTTAGCGAAGCATTCCGCAATACAGTGTTTGAGACACTCGAGCCAACAGCGGCTGCAAATTTGCATCAAGCAGACTCTAGAGCCCTCGCATCGAGCCCGCCTCGCCTCGCATCGCTTAGACAACCTATCTAATTTACACTGCAGGATCACACGAACGTTGAATTCGTTATAAAGGCTCACCTTTCCCAAACGAATGTGTATGAAATGGACTTTCATTCAACATTATGCAACCAAAACAGCCTAAACGGAGCTCGCAGTTATTTACTCCGATGCAGATCATTTGCAAACGACGTTGGCCACCTCCCAAACCCCAGATCGAATAGATTAAATTCAAATGGCCTGTCGAACAGGGACAGCAACAGAAGAGGCAATATCTTATCATATTTGTTATTCAAATGGGAACACGTCGCAGAGCCATTTCTAATCGATCTCTAAAATATCTCCTCGGCAATATTTTGAACTTTTTTTTATATAATAAGAGAAATAAATGTAGGCCATACAAATATTTTTCCCGGCCGCCCGGGAATCGAACCTGGGACCTCTGCGAGGAAGCCCGGCATGGTAACCGTTCGGCCATGGAGGCAGTTAAGTTTAACCCAGCTGAAGCGCTATTCAGGATCACGTCACACAATACAGTTGCCAGCGGCCGATGGCATCCACGATAGCATCAGACACTTCATTTACTAAGTGTCAGTAACGAGATATCTTCGCTGTAACATTGTATTAAGCCCTAGTGAGCGGGCAGTTCTTGCGGGCGTAAGCCAGACGCTCACGTTAACTTTCAAGATACGATCTATTGTTTGTTGTATTCTTGTGTGACTTTGGTCTACCAAAGTGTCTAGAAAAGATTTTCATTTTAGTTCCTTGCGGAAGTGGTCAATTCTTAAAAATGTAAACCCTCTTTCACAAAATTTGTGAAAGAGAGAGTGTCATGTACACCACCCAAGGAGCACACTTTAATACGCCTTAAAACTGTTGTATCTATAAACAGTCTTAATATGGTATTGATTTAGAAAATAGTTCTCTATAAATGGTTTTAGAAAAAAAAAATTGTTCTTATAGACTTATTTCATTCAAGTCAAAATTTTAAAACTTCTTAATACCAAACAACTTAATTAAGTGCAATCTCTCTTAAGATTTACTCTTATAGTTCTTGTTTTAGGGCGAATAATGAAAAATATATATAGATAAATAATGAAAACTCGAGATGTGGGGAATACGAACTTTGGTCTTCCCAAATGCCTTCACGCGATGCGGTGGGAGGACCACATCGCGTGAGCGGCTAAACGGGAGAAAGAATCGCGAACTCAACACACACCGACTGGTGATTTTACAATTCAGAACCAAGTGCTCTAATAATAATTCTATTTAAGCTGCTTGTTAATAATACGAGGTATGTGCGATGTTGAAAAACACGTCGATATAGTCCCTCACAGTATTTCTAACAGTAACGATCAAACTAGCGGTGCACCAGAAATTGATAGATTAAACAAAAGAATAAAATGTTAGAATCCCCACATTTTCCTCACATAGCGCCAATCCCCCACAATTTGGGGAATTTCCCACAAATTGGCAACACTGGATACAATAGTCGTAATTCGCGCGCAAGCCGATCATGACTTAGTTTGTTGACAAATAAATAAACATTATGAAGTAATTCCATGTTGTGAAACGATAAAAACAATCGAAATGAGCGCGTAAACTACTGTACTACAATGTTGTGTATGTGTATTGTGCCGTCTATCAATAGATTACAGTGAAATCATTGTGTGAAATGTGGTTGACGTGAAGAAATAACCTCAATTTTGTAATGAAAATTTTATTTCTTCCAACATAAGTTAAGTATGTCATTAAAATATTCCTTATATTTATATGATAGGGAATTTATCCTCCTTTCTAGTATATATAATACATTCCATAAAATTATACAGAATTACGTTTATTTGCGACAAATTGGATTTTTTCAATTGTTTTTGACCTTTTTTTTAGCGTTTTGAAAAGTTTTTTATTGCATAATACGCTCACTATTGCCTATAACTTTTATAAAGGTTTTGTAATACAGGCAAAAGAAAAAGTCGCTTAGTAACATCGCGTTTTGTAGACACTCATAAAAACTTCAAAGGAGTGAATATTCTTCTACAAGATCAACTACACTAAAGCAAGTAAAAATAATATTTTCGTATTCTAAAGTTTTTCTATAGACAAAGCTATAGACAAAATGCCCCCAACAGTGTTTTGAAAAAAGTTTTAAATTTTTAACGCCATTTTTATTTTTAAAGAATGACTATGAAGTAGCCGAGAAAAATTTCTTTTCTTTTTAAAAAGTAAATCTAAGTTGAAATTAGCTTGAAGAAGCCTAGAATTTCTTGGAAATGGTTTGTTTTGTGAGTTATTTGGTATATTTAAGCTTTGTATAAATATTTAAAACCAAAAATCGATAACTGTATTTTTATTAAGTTTATATTTTATACATAAATATTAAAATTTCGCGAGTGCATTACTTTTGTGGCAGGTTTTACATCATTTTTTACAATGTATTTAAAGTCGCATGTCAATTCGCGTTTTCTAAACGATTAAACATTGTGCGAAAAAGTCAGAAATATTACATATATCTAACTAATTTCGCCATGTTGCAATTTTGATAGTTTATATTTTGTAAGCCATTAAACTTAAAATCTTAAAGTATTAAGAGAATTGCGTCTTATGTTTGTAACGCTTTAGTATTTTGGTTTTAAAATAACATTGCTAAGAAAACTATCATAGACTGTAAATTATCTAAAAACTGTCTACAAGACTAAATAAAAACTGTCTACTTTCTACAAATGGTCTTGTAGCATTCTAGAAGGGTTACTTGAGAAAAAAGAAAAGAATCACTCTTAACACTAACTACAGATAGTTTCTCAAAGCAGTCTTGTGATCTACTAATAAAGTTGTGCCCACTTTTACTTTAAATTATCTAGAAACCTTCTTCTAGATATCTTGAGGGAATTTGTACTCTTATAATATTCAATCGAAGTAAATTCTATTAGATATCCTATAGTATATATTTAGATATGGGTGTGCTGCTTGGGCACTGATAATTTGGCCGCAACATCACCTTATATTAAGCGATGACGTAACGCGTTTGTCTAGTAAATAAGCATCTAAAGTGAAATGCCTTGAATAGCCCTAGATTGTAGCTCTACATAACACAATAGTACATGTCTGATTCTGGTCTCTTTTTAATCCCGCGAGTTCGTAAAACAAAAGTTAAGTTGTGTTCAGCTTTCACTTTTCGTATTCCTGTCATCTGAGAGCTGTAATTTTCAATATTAACGATTGAGTCGTATTCAAATTATCTTTTCAAAGTTAAACATCACAAAGTGAATTTTATTAAAATCTACTCAGATATTTAAAAACTTCCCCTTTGTATTTCAGCCAGTAGGTACCAATCGATCTTTTAACACCCGATATCTCTCTAAAAGTCGATAAGGCTTCTTAGTATTTGAAGTAATTCGCATATGCGCGACTTATTCGCTCTGATATTTTATAGTCTCAATTACAAGAAGACCTTCATTGAAGGACCGGCGCTGTCGCTACGAAGCCTGTGTCGTGTAGAATATCAGGCGACGACGGTGCGCCTTCCGACGGCTAAGGCGGACTTTCTAGCCCCTACTACCTACTACTTATTGACTATTTTCTGCAACATTTGTAATAATATTAAGTAGCATTTACTTTGTTTTCATACTATGCTCTGCGTTATTAATTTATATTGAATAAATTTACATACCGGCAATAAAAATTCTCATTAAGTTGAGCAAATAATTTACGGGCGTCCAATTAAGTGTTTTCAGCGCTGTTAAAAAGAAGTTGCCGTTTAATAAAAGAAAACGGCGTGGAGTCGGTAAATAAAATGGAAAGAATTCATTTGAGAACTTATCTAGGCTCGAGCTATCCGTCACTCACGATTTTAGTGCGTGCTTCATAATGGCACGAGTAGTCCTATTGAATAGATTTACTGTTTACAAAGCAAAAGAAAGTTCTTTAAATTCTAGACTTGATCTGAGGCTTCAACTTGGTACATAATTAGTTCATAAATATGTACCTAATAGGTGTTACTAGATCTATATGATACATATCTCACACGTCAGACTCAGGGTTGACTTTTCTCTTGGAATACAGTGAATTTTCAACGACTCGATGAATGGAATTCTAACAGAATCGCGAGTGTCGCCTCCCTCGTAGCTGTCTCTCTAATTACATCCCGCGAATTCGAAATTATTTCCCAGTATGTGTGTGTGTGTGTGTGTGTGTGTGTCATTGCGGGCTGCGAGGCGGGATGTGGGGTGCGGGCGTCAGGGTTGCGGTGAGGTGTTGTATACAACGCGTCCTCCTAATGAGTGTCTCCGTGCTTCTTAATAGAGTCAGCTTCTGAGCTTCGACGCGGTGTTGTGAGTAAAGACAGCTCGACAGTGTATCATGTGGTGATTAAGCAGTTTTAGCGAAGAAATACTGTGACGTTTTGGATCGTCGTGGAACTACCTTATGTAACCACTGTAATATTCTTCGAATGAAATGATGTCTTCATCATAACAATATTACCAATCTTCATTACAAAACATTTTAAGGACTGAAATAAAGCAGTGCCTACAGTCCAGGAGCATAAAAATCTGGATGCAAGTTACAATTACAAGCTATTCACGCGTTCACTCCGCGGCTGCACCGTTGCACTGTGATACTTTGTGCTGTACCGCTTTAGCTCTGCAAGAATGTAAGCAAAAAGCTTTTGTAGAACCTTCGGCGAACGCATGAAGTATCTATACTTGGCCGTACGAATTCGGGTAAAACAACACCCTAGCCCTAACATGCGTCCTTATTTTGCTCAAGTTTTCTCTGCGTACTATGTAATAATTAATGGTGATAGTCACAAGTAGAAGATTATTTATTGATTAAACAAACCTTATTGGAAGGGTACTTCAGACAGGCTAACGTATACTAATGATGACATCGAGTTTCCACGGTGAGGTGGTTAAGCATATCTTTGTTTAAATTCTTATTTTTTTCCATTTATTTATACAGTTACATCGGACCTGACCCACATAATATATAACTTAAAGACTAACATACATGTAATATAATATAGAAACTAAATAACTAATCTATACGAACTGCATTTGTCCGCGACGTGTGGCGCAATCTGGTGTCAGGTAACCGGCCTCAGACTCCCTTTGGCCAAAAGTTATAAAAAAATTATAAAATTATCTTCTTGCATAAAAAATTACCAATAGTGGAATTTTCGCACTTTGCTTTTTGCTATTGGTACTTAAGTAGCAAGCACAGATAAAGTTCGACGAGAGTAATCTGTGTCCCGGTAGATCAGAGAAAGCTCCAATTGGGGTTTTCAGTTTATTCAGTGCGAATTTAACTGAATGTCCTTGCTATAGTCTAGTTAGCGACGACACGCTCACGTGAATTTTAGAGTATAATGACTGTTATACGATATTTATTATTTTTACTCCATGTACAACACGCCTTCAATGTATTAGGATCTCCGGGCACAGCGAAGCTTTACTTGTTTTGTTATTGCCAACTTCCATACAACCCGGGTTAACACAAATAAACTATTTATGAACAACTGAAACAAACATGTTTCATGATGGTCAGAAAAAGTATTGAGATTCTCAATTATTTCTGTGCTCCAGGCGCCCCTGGGTACGCTGTAATACAAATGGGCGCAACGGGACTGCGGAGGCAGGTACGAGGTCGCAGGGGAGGGGGGTAGTAAAATTAACATAGTTGCGGCAATAATGGCGAGCGAGACGGCTGACGCCGTGACACCTCGTAAACCGGCGACATTGTTCACAATTCACATATTAGCTGAATATCCCATGCGCGTCGTCGCACAAATCGAACTGACGAAATCTCCGTTTACTCGGCAAACACAAACGGCAACGCAAACACAATACGAGCTGCTTCTAAATATTTACAGTTCAATACAAAGTTACTTCGAAACTTAGACAGGACGAATTCTTGTGACAAAATTAGAATTGAACACAATCGTTCCTTAATGATGTACTGTTTAATTTATAATATTCATACATCTTATACCTGTTTTACAAAGAAGCAATTGAGACTTTGTTTCGGTTGTCAAGTGCATGATTTTATATACAAGCATTTGGTCACAGCGTTACGTCACTACTTCACATACTGACATATTGAGTGAAGCATTTAATACATGAGGTGCTTATTACATTACTTAACAACTGGTACCTTAATATAGTGACGTCATGTCAACTCATGTATATGGACCAAACGGCGGCGGGATTGACATTGTCGGTATTCTCGGATCGTATTTCCAATTCTCCACCGCGGACGGCATCCGCGCGCGTTCTCACTACTTAACTTAACTAATTTCCTTCGACCCCAACTCCTAAATGAAACACATGTAAGTTTTTCGATTTTTCTGGTACCATAAGGTAAAATTTTGTATTGTCCTCAAATTAAGTATGTGTCATGTACTTGAATATTTTAAACTTACTAATTTCAATGCCCTACTTTCATTAGAATTTTAGTATTCCCATGACATAAGTGGGCTTTAAAGTCGAAAATGTTTTGAAACAATTTTTGCTTTGGTTCGATTCCTTGCATTTTCCAATTCCTCACGATGAATCGTTCAAAGTCATATATGAAACGTTTTTACTCTATTCTCCAGAAACTTACTACGTAACGTACGATGTGTTTACAACGTAAAGTATAGCATGAAATGGTCAGCGCAAATTGGGTCGCTGGCCGTGTCGCGCGCCGCGGGCGATCCCTAACATTGCCAATTTCTTGGGCAAATGGTTCAGCGCGTAGTCGTAACGTGATGTCATGACTGCGATGCTAGCTTCGTGCTCTGTACACGCCGTTTGTGTAAACACTACTTTCAGTAATGAAATTGGAATAGTATCAACAGCATGTAAGTAATATAATGCATTCTACCACGTTTCCTGTAACATTGTCCTAGATTAATACATCAGATAATTTCAGGCAAAGTTTTCCACTGGATGTCGAGAACACCCCATAGTCATTCTTCACAAATAAACCCCCATTACAACTTCCTCAACTAATAATCGCAACGCTTCACGTGAACACGTTCGTGCCGACCCACACTGGCGCGTTAAAGCCCCGCGAATTCGCGAACAACGAAGCTGCTTATTTGAGTTCGCGGCAGATATTCGCGGCTCTTTCGACAATATCACCAACACTGCGACTCGCGAGTTGCAACTTTGCCGGAACAGACGACGTATCACGTCGCTGATAAATAATGTAGAGAGTTTTTAACGAAGAAAAGCGGCTAGTTTGTGTGCGCGAGAACTTTTAATTAACTTGGCAAGTTATACTGAGTAATGGCCTTAGTTCTCGGCGATATGTACTTAGCGCGCGGAATTCAATAGTGAGTTGAGACTTTCGCGATTGTTGCCTTATCGTCCACCGCCGGTCGCGGGGCAACCTGTTGCCTCACCACATTCCTATTGGAAATATATTCCCCAACATTGAAATGTTCTTCACATGTTTTTTACTCGATATTGTCATTTGACTGCAGTCGGGGAACATTACCATCTTGATATTTAACGTAATGTTGATTGCGTCGTGCACATGTATGCATATGTAAACAGTTGGAAGTGGTCAATTTTATTTATTATGTAGAGGTGCTCTATATATCCATATCAAGGTGAATTTTTGACTTTGCATTTGCATGACATTGCAATTGGTATCAGATTGATAAAAGATTACAATAAATTAGACCTGGAATTTAACAATAAATTAGAATTTGGATTATTTCGTACATAAATTTGTTATAATTGTTAATACAAAGATCGACCACTAAGAAAAAATCCTTCGATCCGGTTTCGATCAGAACCGAATCCAGCCGGACCTTTGTCTACCTGTCTGTCTGACAATTAATAATTATAACAAACTAGTGGAGTAATTTATCAAAAAGAATTGAGTACCATGACACATTTTAGCGCAGACCCGACGTCCATATAATTGTAAGTCAATGATCATGGTAGTAAAACTTCGTGATATTCAATAAACTTAATATCATATTTTTTTAGTTTATCTGTTCATGTCATGTTGTTGTTGGTTGTACGATCCGATTATTCTCGGATGATCCCCTTGTACTCTGTCACAGAGCAGGCGCGGCACGGCACACGCAAGAAGCGTATTCTGCAGCGCACATTACTTTGCATCAACAGTAATGTGCTGGACTCAAGGTTTCTGCATCCAGGACGCAACGGGCTCGCCTTGTGGTGGTGGTTATAACCGCTTGCATATTGCGTCAGATGTGACGCGCCTACGCCGCCGAGAAATTCGCGAAAGTAACTAAGCATGAGTCCCGTGTGTCTGGTTCATGCTGATATATTGCTCGGTTTGTGCACCGTTTGCATTTGATTTGTAGACCTTGTGTATAAAGCATTTACCAGGTGAGTTAGTTAAAACGAAAATACGGGTAAAAACTGTACATGGCAACACAACTATGGTATTACGTTCCGCGCCGCAATCGTAACTTTGCACTCTGCAGTTGCCCTTGAGCGGATTAAGAGGAGTTACCGTAGGTATTCGAGCAGCCCCGCCGGCCGCTGGTCCGGTTCGGTCCGCTCCGGATCAACTCGTCGTTCAGGACCGGCTGATATAACGTGTGACACAAATGCCCAGTCGAGCGCGAGGATTATAGTTTGAGCGCTCGCGACTCCGTTCCGCGGGATTAGTGTAGCTCAATTAAATGGGAAAACCTATTTCCATTCTGAATTCTCGTCTTTTCTTGTTATATTTGAAAATTACACAAATAACAGAATAAAAATATTAATCTGAACATAAAAGCGAAATCGTATACATATAAAGTATGTGAAACAAAAATTGTCCTCAAGAATCACTTAAGAGTACATTGTCCGGCCCTCGCATTACAAGTCCTTCTGCCCCCGCACCGCGCAGTGTTTCGGCCGAGCCGAACGGCTGCAACAATCGTGAGTGTGTCCGACACGTTCAGTATCCATTCTCATACACGCCCGCTGAAGCTATGTCGACGCAGATAGCTGTGGCCACCGATTGAGAACTGTATTTTCTTCATATGGTTGTGTAGGTTTACACTCTGTTATATTTTGAGGTTTTTTTGTAAGTATCCATTAAGCACTAATTATGTTTAAACTGATTTAACGTTAAAGAACGATGTACGTGAACGGAAGCGATAAGAATAATCGCAGCAAATAAATGGAATAAGAGATTTTTGTGTGTCTAATTACATTATTTGTTAATGCTAGTTACCCAAAACCAGCGACTTCCACGGCCGGTGTGGTTCAAACAACACCAGTTCGCGTAACTGGCTCGGCGTCAACGCCCTCGGCTCCGATCATTTTCAGCAGCGGCGATGGTTCAGGTTCAACACACAAACAGCACAGATTACGAACGTGATAAACCTGTCTTTCAAAATTAATTTCGCTGCTCGAGGCTGACGCATAGCGGAAATTAATTCTATTCGCCGACATTAACCACCACCGTTTCCTAGTCACTAGTGTCATCTCGTTGAGTAATAAGTAATATTATTTATATTAAAACAAATTAAATTGAAATCCATTTGGAGGTATACAGGTGAAAAAAGGATAAGTTCAGAACAACCTAATAGTGAGTGAGTGTGTCTTTGCCTATAAAAGAAGTCAAAGCTATGTAGTGGGTGCGTATGTGTAAATGATGTGTGGTTACGTCGTTGGTTCCTTTACTACGTTAGGTCGTTTTGTTCTAGCTAAAGTGGAAGGACATGGCCTTTCTGTTTCTCAAGATACTTCGGTAAAATGGACTTTAACGGAAGGACTTTTATTTGAGTGTAAACTGAGTACTAAACTAAATTAATATTTGTCTCGAAGCGTGACAAATATTAAATTTTATACTACGATATAATCACCAGCGTCATCATCGATATAATTAAAATTATCTAGAACTAATTTCGTAAGTTAGCTCAAGATAATTTAATTATATCCATTAGGTTAAATAATGGTCTCTGACCGAAAATCAAAAGTCCAGGATCGAGCTTTGCCAAAAAGCTATGTGACGCAACGTTTATTATGGGTAAGGAGAATATATAGAATCGGAACCACTACGCTACGCTTGGAAAAAGGACTTCCAAGCTGAAATGGGATTAGGCTAAACACGCCAGTCGCATGCACCCACCGAGTTGGGCTCACACGGACATTCGGTGGATATCTGCCCAGAACTGGCAATATTAAACAAGTTGAAGAAGTCATTATTAGTCACATTGAATGTTTTGTGTAGAGCTCCTCGCTTGATCATTTTCCTGTACAAACAAGTTCCTTTGACTATACGACAAACATTTATTCACCGAAACGAGTGCGCGGCAATGACCGGCCAGCGTAAGCGCGCGAAGCGAACGTTATTAATGACCTATTTCCGGTTTGGGCGCAGCTTCCGTCTCGCGGAAATGCGCGCACAATACATACAATCGCTGTTTTGATTATAGCTCTCGGTTCACTTATTTTAGCGTTACATTGCTCCAATTACCATTCCAATTTTGTAGTTAATGGAGACAATTAGCGATTCATAATTAAAGCATCGACTCCACAAAGACTATGAGATGTAAAAACGTATCAAATCGTAGGACTTTTATGAAATTATTAAAGCATAATTTTGCGTACAGGCTTCTTGTTTGCAGTAACTTACGATATTTACATTTAAGTGGCAGTAGAGGTACTTGTGAAAGAGTTCGTCCAGGGAAGTGCTGCCATCTTATCTATTTCTGACGTCAAATAGCAATTATGCTCTTATTGCGTTCCGGTTTTGAAATGTGATGGCGCTGGTGAAATTACCGGCACATGGGATTTGTCAACTCGTGTGTGTGTCAGGGTGGCGAGTGCAGTGGCTGTGTCCCTCACATCTTTTCTTTTGCGCTCTGAGTGCCTACTTGCAACTGTTATGGACAGGCGCGTCGCTGACCAGCAGGCGCACGACTTGTTCGTTCCGTCACTTGGTAACATAAAAAACATTTTCTTGATATTTGGCCCTTAAATTTGTACCTGACCTGAAAGGCTGTGCTAATATTGTATAAAACCGCTAAAAAAATGTTAGCCTCGTAATCGTGATTACCGCTTCACCGAGTAGGTATTGCGGCATGGGTTCACCACGGCTCATGCATTTCCATTAGCTATCTGCCGCTGCTACAGCGCGTCTCTGCCGGTTTGCAATGCTAATACTCCTTCGTTTGCATCTTATTGGTCAGCCGTCGAACTACTCTGCGACATTTATCTTGTCCTGATCACATCAAGACTTACTTATATTCAATTTGCTATCACTCGCCATACTAACCGTGTGACATATCCACTACGTTCCAAATATTATATATTATGATATATATAATAACGCACACACGCACACACTCAACATAGCCCCGCACTAGGGAAACCATGTGTCGCGGGTGCCATGGACACACACATAGACAACCACAAATTACACCCAAACTCACGAGAGAAATAAATGTAGGTCATACAAATATTTCGCCCGGCCCGGGATTCGAACCTGGGACCTCTGCGTGGCAGTCGGGCATGGTAACCGTTCGGCCACGGAGGCAGTTAAATATTATATATATGAATATATGTTGAATATGATTGTACGATGTACATTGTATGTTGTTAATGAACTGTATCTCTCCCTGTGTATCGGAAGGTATGATTTAAATAAAAAAGTTCTAGATAATAGACCTGTTCATTATACATGTAATAGCAGCAAGCGTTTAACAAGCATATCTAAACTAATTCCATCAAAATCCAGAGCATTAGATTTCAAGGGCCAATTTTTTTTAATATACATTCATCTCCTACACAATTTATATTAAATATAGAAGAACCAAGTCTACGCGACTCGTAATAAATAAAATCAGTCAAATTAACTTTATTAGAACCAGGCAGGTCTACGAAATATTTATTTATATCTTCAGCAAAAGAGAGATGAGTAGGGAGATCCATATCTGATTCTGGAGGGAGAATATGTGATTTTAAGTTTTTCCATAAAGCTTTAGGATTTATTGTTTGATTATTAACATTATGATTAAAATAAGCACGTTTTCATAGAATAAAGAAGAATTCAGAAAGAAGAAGAAAGAAAATTTTTCAATTGCTTGTAATACTCTCTATGGTATTCATTCGCATATGGGCTTCATTTCTCAGATTCATCATAAGTTTTATGGTGTTAGTGACCCAGGGATATATGTTTGTTTTTTAATTCGTATTAACTTCATTGGAGCATGAACATCATACAAATTGAGAAGTAGTGTATTGAACAAAGATACCATTTCATCAACATTGTAACAGTCGGATACTCTAAACCGTGATAAAAGTTTAAGGTCATAATTAAATTGACTGAGATTAATATCGAGTTCTTAGGTTTCCGCGATTGTTACACATAGGAAATGAAACATGGTCACGGTTGACTACAGTCAACCGTGACCATGTAAACAACCTGTAAAGGGCCCGAAACGTCGGTGCGTTTGAAAAAACAAATATACGCGATTTAAATCCGGAAAAATAGTTTCATTTTCCATGAGATTAATATCCTTTAAAGGCCTATAACTAATTAATTTTGGAGGAATCGTCGTCTTCTTGAAACTATATTCGCAGATAATCAGGGCACGGTTTGCTATTTTACTACCAACCATGTCAATTTTAGCACTTCACGGGAGAGCATCCGTACACACAACGTTTAAGAGAGTCTCGTTATGGTCTGTAAAATGAGTTGGAGATGCAACAACTTTGAGCAGATTTGTCCTGTCTCGCGGCACAGCTCGCGGCACCGCCAGCAGCCGTGGTCGTCGGCGTCGGTGCATGTACTCGTTTGACACGGATTTTGTATACATCGTGAAAGAATATAGGTATTATGAGGATAGTTAATATTTTATTTAGTTTAGTTATTCATTTGTACAATACGTTATTCAATAAACAATTTTTATTTTATTTTATTTTTATCCCATAGTTTTAGGGTCGAGTAAAAAATCTTTCCCTTTTAATTGACTTCAGGATTAAATTTAGAAACCAGTGTAAATTAACACGTCCATTATTCTGTTTCATTTGATTTCCCATCAGAAACTAGAAATAATATTACGTTATCTTTTTCTAGCTTCTCTTTATAATATTCGGTGAAAATAATCGTATAGAGTAATCCCCTAGGATTGTCGAAATGCACATAGAAATCGTGAACAGCAGGCTGACGGCAGCTGAGGCTGGGCGGCCGGACGGCTGGGAGGCTAGGCCAAAATTAAAAAAACGAATGCGGTTACGGACACGCGGTCACACTACAAAGGTCAACCCGGTTTGATGTACAACCATTGACAAAAATAAAACAGTTTACGAAAAAAACACACAAAGAAAGGCGAGTATTTTCCAGCCGTGCAAGAAAGGAAAAATAACACGCTCATAATGAATATCCAATTCAGTGCTGTAAACTAAGTTAATGAATTCTGTATAACCCTCTACGTCGTTTTAGAAGCAGAACTTTGGCACACTCTCCCGATACAATCCTATTAGTTAACGCAGTTATACGCTTGCCATGGATTTGTCTTGGAATACTGTTAGAGAATGTCTCTTGTACTTCATAAAATAATTTGTATGCTTGTCCGCAAAACAGTGGAACAACTGTGTATAGAGAATTTGGTGATTCCGTAAGAACAAATAAGTACGCCGTTGTTGCACGGAGCGAGTAATTTTTAATTTATATCTTAACGTACGGGAAATTTTGTGTCGGATTTTAATTTACTTTATGCAAGTCACATTTTTACCTTAAAAAAATGAAGGCCCCAGACATTTCACAGCGAGATGGAGCACAGAATGCTCGGTGGTGTGTAATTACAGTAACATGTAATTACTGCGCCGCAGGCCGCGGGGCCGCAACGCCGCGGGGCCGCAACGCCGCCGCGCGGCCCGCCGGGGCGCGCTTCCGCGCCGGATGCGGCCCGCGCTTTGTGCCACCGCCTATTGTCCAACCACCAGCTTTTGTCAGTTGCACATATACATACATATCACACATATCTTTATATAGTACGTAAGAAAACAACCTCCCGGTTTCTTTTTGTATAAAAGTCTGAAAAGTCTCACAAGAACTACGAAACCATTGTGTGCAAGCATTTAATTAACACTAACGTAGATATTGTGGAGACGAAGCTGACGTGTCTAAAAGAAAACAAAACGAACTGTATATTTGCGTGTACGTACACAACAACGCGATTTCAAAATGATAATGCCCAAACATTAAGCAAAGTTAAATCAATGGCTCGACGCGATCGCGTAATCCTAATAAGCGATAAACGTTTAACACGCGCACACAAGACACGATTTATGCGTGCGTATTAATGGCCGCCTATCGTGTATGCGCCTGTGTGTAATGCGAGCTAAACATTCGCCATAATTAACCCTCATTATGGCTCGTTCAAACCCTCCCCGCGACTCCCGCTCAGTAAACGTCCATTCAAAATAACATATTACAAGAATGCTAGTCGTAACAAAAACTTTTTCCTCTACATATTATTTCATTTGCTCAAAGACCAGTTTTGTAAAGACGGCACTAACAGAATGGCAGAGTTTATTTACTCATTACACTAGGCCATTG
The DNA here is from genome assembly GCF_003589595.1 of Hyposmocoma kahamanoa. Classification (NCBI taxonomy): domain Eukaryota; kingdom Metazoa; phylum Arthropoda; class Insecta; order Lepidoptera; family Cosmopterigidae; genus Hyposmocoma; species Hyposmocoma kahamanoa. The sequence goes on from NW_020653756.1 coordinate 202,305, forward strand.
TGTTAGACAACGGCGTTTGCGGATGGCGAGTAGATATAGCAGAGGAGTGTGTTGAAAAGAGTGTCTGTTAGACGTTTTGTAATTTGAAGATTATTCAAAATAAATCCATTCAAATTCCCAAGTTATGGTTTATAAAATTTATACTAAAATATTATTATGGTCTTTAAAAAAATTGCATATTATCGGGGTTTTGTGGAGTTTACGAGCTTTTAGCACTTGTAGTATTAAAACTACCTAATTTAACTGAAAATGGGTATATTTACTGACTTGTTTTTACATCATATCTACTGACTGAGTTTCAGAAGTTAATATTCAAATCCGATTCTGAACTCAGTATGTAAGAAGATAAAAAACAGAAATAAGTAAAGTGATGAAAAAAAAAGCAACGTGGAACTTAACATTGGATAGGACGTTCTCCGATCAAATCGAGAATGTTCTTAAAAAGACAGGAATGCGTAGTAAAAAGAAAAGGAGGGCTCATTAAACAATTGATGAATTGTTTGATGAATGAAAATAAAATGATGCAAGTGATTATTGCCAGGACCGTGCAAAGTGGCAGTCAATGGAAACCCAAAGATATAAGTATATTCTACGTATGAATGTAAGAAGCGAGCTCATAGCACTGTCCTCTCAAGTGTATAATACATATGTTTGTTGGGGTCGTAATATGACATGATTACGTGACGCAATACTCCATGATTTGAGGCCGCCTCACCCCGTACATCCCCCGGGACCGCAATGACTACACGGCGGTGCAAATACACATCTGCGTCGAGCAATTATTCGACGCGCAAAATATTATATTAGCACTGTCTCTTCACTGTTTTTGCCAAATTAACAGAAGAGTAACTCCGCTAACATTACGTAACTTATATCTAACTAACATTTTCATACGTCACGTAAGTTATGGATGTAATAATTAAAAGAAATGTATATATAGCCCACAAGTGTATAGGAAATGTAATAATAAATAAATAGAAAAAAGTAAATCCGTAATCCATTCGCACCACTGGGTTGGTCCGTTTAGTCATCCAAACATTATGGAATTGTTTATTCCGTGTCTGGTCATAAAGAGTCCACTCGTAGATTGAGAGGCCTCTTTAATCTGTGGTCGTCCGTCGTCGGACGTCCACCGCCCGGCGCCGCCCGCGGCCAGACCAAGCGTACAGTAAACTCATAAAGCGCTTACGGCAGTCTCGAGTAAAATCGTCGGCGATACATTAAACGACCGCAATAAAATGACATCTACGCTCATTAAATTGGACATCAAATGGATAGCCGCTGGATATCTACATCACATTCCACTTCTAAACATTCAAAAGTCATTGATGACAGTCTAACCCCGGCGGACAGTATTCAAACTGTCGCAGGCGTAGAATGTGTCGTGTGGTGTCTAACGCTTCGTACTTTCGGTATAAAATAATATCAAAACTGAGTTTACCCACTCCCAATTTATTCTATATACCATTTTGTCGACTTGAATTCGAAATGTCTAATCTCAAGATTTCGAATGCACTTTGAGCGTGTGACAAATGAAGTAGGGAAACACATCAGAAACGAGAGTTCAATGTATTTGATGTTGCGACAATGGCAGCGTTTTTCGCGTAGCGCCTCCGCGTGATCGCCGACGGTGATGCCTTCGGTGGATTTGAATCTGCGCACGCGGATTTAGGTCGCATGCATATTAACACATCGAAGGCTCCCCGGGCCTTAACACAGCTCCGAAGACACCTATTTATATTTATATTGATTTATCAGCTGCAGGACTTGCAGAGAACAAATAACCAGAAAAACATTGAGTGCAGGTAACATGCGTTTTAATTCACTCCCGACTTTTTTGGAAGCAAATAAAAACGAAATACAAAATAATGATGCGGTACACTTGCACATTTTTTAATGTTGTATGAGACAATATAACGTACATGTTTAACTACGGACGGAACTCCAATAATTTAAAGCGTTTCTGAACTTGGCACTTTATATACATATATTACTTTATATTACTAGGTATCGGGATTTGGACCGACTGCGTGGTTAGCAAGACCGTGAATGTTTGGTGTCGGAGAAGGGTTGAACAGTTAAGTGAACTTGCTATTATTAATGTAGTTTCCAACAAGCAGACTGGACCCCGCCTTGCGTCATTAGGCAATTCTAAGTTAAGCGAATAACTGATAAGTATGTGGCAAGTAAGTTTAACCCTTTCAACTATTCACAGGTATTATTATTAACATAACGTATTAGTCAGTCATGCATTATGTCTTTTATAGATGCCACTACAACTAGTGAACGTTGGGAGTCAACTCAGTGTACTACTGATTTTCTCTTTTGATAAAAAAACTGTCAAAATCCCAGCCCATTCTCTTATTTTCCGCAAGCAAGGCTTTTTACGACAGGCTTTTCTCATTTTAGCAGTTTTTCCTATCATAATAGTTGTCTTTAAAAATGCAAAGTTGTGAGAATGCAAATCAAACACACACAGCACTGGCAACGCGAGAACCGCTACGAACCGTAGCACGTCTACACCCGTAACATTGCACCTCATGAAATTACATTTTAATATTTGTTAGTAGCTCTGAGTAATAATGAGCGTTATACTTCATTAGTTCTGAGTAAGGTATTTCACTAAGTAGAATTTGGTAGTAGTGGTATCCTTGAAGCGTCCTACTCTACCTGCATTGTATTGCACAAAAAAGCTACGGCGTAGCACCGCGTAAATACACAATAGCAGTTGAGAGTTATCTATTAACTCTGAGGTATGTAAAACAATAAGTCTCTTTTACGTTCTCTTTGGCGTAAAATTTTGATGAGGAAGAATGATGCCTTAGCACGTATGTCAATCGCCATATAACGGTATATCGAGCACCTGCTGCTTGTGCTAGCACCGGCCCCCACATCACCCGCGGGCGGTTTCCTTTTGGCGCCCCTGACACGGTAAAGCGTCGTTTTTATAGTCTCGGAGACGAGGCAGTAAATTTGAGTGCTTCTGGCCTAAGCTCTCCTAAGCCGGGGGCGTAATTTCGTTTTATTAAGTTTCTTGCCGTCATACAGGATATTAAACGGCGCGTCCCGCTTGCCGCGTGAACGATGGGCGCTCCCTCGCCACCATTCCCGCACCGAACTCCGCTGTCCGTCTTCAGTTTTGCTTCGTAAGTCATCGTTGTAGTAAGGTCGTAAAACTTCGAACTATAACGCTTTATTTTTGATTAAAAAGGGTTTATTTGTTATTAAAAAGGTAAGTAGGTAGGTTAAGTTCAGCCAAAAATAAACAAAGTGTCGTAATAACAAATCTTTAGCATTTTACAAACTGATAGGCTATGAAAGCGCAGTACGGCGCACACGCCATTACGCGCCCGATTACTTCCGCGCGTCGCCATTCACTCGTCAGTGTGTCGTCGTCAATCGGAACAACCCCTACAATTTGCCGCTTACCGCCTGCGAACCACTAGATAAGAACAAATATGAACATCGCGGTAATGTTACACATTTTAGTTCTCATTCTAGAAAAAATCCACCGACTTAAATTGGGCTTACATGAGGACAAATGTTTTAGACATTCCTGTGATAAGGATCTTTTGTTGTTTCGGAGGAGCTCATTTATACAACTATGCGTAGCTGACTTGTACAACGATTACAAATTCAGTTAAATTCTGATTAAATTAGTCAGATAAAGACGAGCATCGTTTCAACACTTAATATTTTATTCCATGCTTGTTTAGGTGTTACAGCCGATGCGCGGGCAATAAAATAAATACAGTTATGCCTATCGTTAAAATCAAGTCACGATGAGCGTGTACACGTGCTACAATTTTTAAAATTAACACTAATTCACGCACTAGACATTACCAGGAAATGAGGATTGATGTACGGATTGTTATATTTATTGGGCCGCCGCAAGTCGTCGATTCTGTTAGGCGCTGAGAAGCAATGGGTATTCCAAATCTCTCTCTAAAAAATGTCTCTGTACTACATGCTGCTTGATTAAAATTCCATCGCGCCATTTGTCTTTTTAGAGCTGCGCAGACCCGAACGTACTACCATCATTACTAATCACGATAAAATAATACGACAGACATCCATGACGAGTAGTTAGAAACCAAACGGTCGTATAACAGTAATCATAACATATTATGTTTTGTTTTTGTCACTTCTGTGCCCACTATCATCGTTTATGATGCACGCACACGTACCATCCGTGTCGTAGTGTTCTGGTTACAGGATTAACAAACATCGCTTCTACCTATTTTGTTATTTAGGCAAGCTCATTGTCTGGCTGTGATAACAACAAGCTCGCAATCCAGACAAATGACGGCGCTAATCCGGCTGACTCGGCGGCGTGATGGCGCGATGCTCGTCCCTCCGTCACACGCGGCGAGGAGAGACCCCTGCCTGTTTTCCGGCACGTATCAACGACGCCACGAAACGCAATAAGCTACGTGCTCTGGTTAAAAGCACACATTTTTAAATTTACAACCATTTTATGCAGTTGTCTGTTTCGTACGGGGACAGTCTAATCTTCTCATGCTGCATTACTTTGCATACATCGCGGTTGAGCTCGTCGGAAAAATTAATCTGCATCTCGTTGACAGTGACGTTTATTTTTGTTTCTATTTTTGCACATTTTCGTCTTGCGTAACAAAGACGACTATAGAAAGTCGCAGAGTGAACGAACCAGTCTTTGTCCAAAACTGTTCCAGCGTCTCAGTCAGACGTGGTGAGCAATTTCAAAGTGGAAGTCTGTAATCCTTCGCATTAATTGTCGCGAGCAATCTCTCAACAATCCGAATGGAATTCGCTTTGAAGTCGCTGTTATTGCGCCGACTTGTAGGGAAACTTTGAAGTCGGCCTGTTACTTACAAATTATATCTCCGTGCTACAGGGAGTTAATTAAATATTTGGCTAGCTGCCTCACTCTGATTCTGTGCAGCCTTCGCGTACTTATACATACTTTACAACGTTGTAATTGCACATGTTCCACTGAGCATAGGTGAGGATCAACATTTATGATCTTTCGAGTTAACATCTTGATTAAACACTTCGTTGTGATGCTGTGAGTAATCCAAAAAGGTAAAGCAATATTAGGTACCGGTGATGTCTCATGTGCCGTGTGTATTGTCTGCAGCGCGGTGGTGCACCAGCCAGCTGGTATTCCTGGTGGAGCCGCCGCCGCGACTGGCATTCTCAAACAGCAGCGGCGCACGCGCCTCATGCGCCGCGCACGGCACGCCGCCGCCCCTCATCACCTGGCTCACCGAGGACGGCGTGCCCGTAACCGACGTGCCGCATCTCAGGTAAATCGATCAGGACGTTTTGAGATTGAGATTGATGTCGCAACAATATATCCTATGAAGTATTGGCCCGAGTAGCAGTCACAAATAAACGAGACTCTCATTTAGAACGCAATAAGTTGTATTCTAATCCGGTGTAAGATCAACATTCTAAAAAGGTAGTGACCTTTTTAGTGATGTAATCTACATCTTAGAGTAAATTTCGTGTGTTAATATATATTTCTAATTAAGTGATATATTCCGACTGCAAAAGTTCATAAACATCCGTAACGATAGTCCGTAGGAATTGCGCTATATCACGTATGAAGTGTACTCATTTTACACCAATCATTTCGTTATGACAATCTAGCATTTAGATTGCGGACGCAAAGCACAATAAGTATTTTACAATAAAATGTTTTAAATAAAGGAAATCAATGGGTTGTATTACACACAAAATTGTTAATTCACAATGAATATCCATATTTTTGCACTCTACAGCACATCCGTAAACTATAGTTAAGTGAAGACATTTTTGAGTATTAGATGTGAGGTTCGTGGTTCTGACATCACGACAGATGATTCAAATACATCTTAACAAATGTAGCTCAACGTACGTTATTTCAACCACCTTTCACCAATTCGCTGCAGACGAGGCGCAACCGCAGAATAACAGCCAGCGCAGATGACCACTCAATATAGATGGCGTTATTATTAGCAGCTGCGTCCGATTGGCGACATGCGTCACTTACACAAAGACAGTTGCCGGCTCGTCGCTTAGTAAGCCAGTAGTCAAGATTGATGTTCGGTCGACTGACGGCGCCCGGCCGATTGATCCCGCTCATTCAAGGAACGGATCGCTGAATGATGCTTTTATCGCCAGGCCTAAGGCGAAATTAATTTTTGTCGCAGTTTTTGCTTCGATAACGGCCAGAAATCTTTTCGTTGAACTAATTGATGGAAATCAATCGGATGTGTTGAGATTGATTTACAGAGATGTTTTTATTATCTGTGGTAATTAGGTACAGTATATACAGACGTTTAGGTTTAAAGTTTGGTTTGTATTTGTGGTTTCAACTATTATACATAGTGAAATAGATAGATGAAATAACAGCATCCTACTCTCGAGGAATTTTGCTAAAATTGGTTACAAAACGAAAATCAAATAACCCTCGGGAATTTCATCTTCAGGTAAAATGTTTTCGGGAAGCAAAGGAGTGAATCAGAGCGTAATGAGGCTTTAATGTAATCCGCTATTCAGCGTCTCTCGGTGGCGGACGCGGACGGGCCTGCGACGGTCGGACGGGCCGCCTGCGGGTCGACCTATGCCGCGACTACCTAATGAATCTCATCCACTGCCGCTACTTCTCAACAGTACACTCGTTCACATTATGAGGACTGTGATAAGACATTCTGTTCATTAATTGTGCCGGGGGTAGTTAATTTCACATGCCATTAATATTGTCCCATTCCGCGATGTCATCGGCGCGCGTGTTCATCACTCGGCGCCGGCGGTGAGGCGAGTCATTACGTCTTCAGTAGGTAATTACAATAGCAGCATCAGCACGCAGTAGAATGGCAGCGCGGGGCGCCGCGCCGGGCGCGCGCGGCTCGTGTCAGCGCCGCGCTAACGAAGACAAACGGCCTCGCCGCGACGTAAGCCGCGCCGTAAATTGGGAGATACAGCGGCGTATAAAGGGCTCATTCTGGAGTCGATGCTTTCGACTGTAAATCTTTGTGTGATGTTTTTAGCCAAACGGCAATTAAGAAGTGGAACACGAGCAAGTCGCTGATGTCGTTCGCTCGCGCTGCAATTTCATACTGCTTTGCTACTCTAGGTGCAGCAACAACGTTTATTTCACGATGCATTCTACTGTCGCAATTGCCATCAAACCTTAACACCGTCGAGTGACGCGATGACCTTTGAACCGACAGCTTCAACTTCCCAAACAAAAAACAACAAAAGGGGTTCTCATCGTGTCATGTACTACTTACTACCCTGGCATGGTTTGCTGGCCCATGTGCATAATTTATCAATCATTTATCGCAGGTGCGGGAGGGGGGCGGGAGAGGGGGCTCAGTGGGCCGGAATAACGACATCTGCGCTGATGGATAATGAAAATTGGTCTCCGCAGGCCCGTAACAATTTTCACGCCGTTACTTGAATTCGACCCGAGTTTATTTAAACACAGAGAAGTGATTAAACGAAACTTAAATGTTCATTACCTTTGTCTACGTGTTAAAGCTTATTGAGGGTGGTGGTAGTATTTTAAGGCATTAATTATCTAATGATCCGAGTTAAATTAGAGTCGATACGGAATATGTTTCAAATACTACTGTGGGCTTTTGTGTAAGTAGGTTATCAAACGGTATGTGATACATGTGACATGTATACGACATGCCATCAGCAGGCAAGATGACTGGCACTGCGGCCCCCGGGGCCACAGTCGGGGGCCGGCCCGGGCCGGGCAGCGCCTCACCATTAATCGCCGACCCTTCCACGTGATCGCGCCGCAATGAGCTGCCATCACCGCCCATGTATGTACACAGTCAACCAACTTCTGCAACCTTACATCGTCATAACCGTAAATATAACAAGTGACTGTATGGCATTATATGGTGTAAGTACTTATCCAATGTATCAATTATTACTTCGTTAACGACTGTACATAAAAAACGATACTTAAAAGGAGACATTTATAAGGTGTTATCTGTCATCTTCGTGCAGAGTATGCCATAAATTCTGTTCATAACAAAAAAGCATCTTTATGAAATACAAGTCTATTGTGACTTCCCATTGACATATCGGTTGACGATGCACAGGCATTATAACAGGCCACGTCTCGCACGTCGAAGTCAGCACAACCTGTGCGGCGGACCGTAAGCCAAGCGGTGTGACGGACGGCCGGAAATGCTCCCATTCATCTCAGCGATATATTCTATAGGTTAGAATATTCCACCTTACGTACCACATTATTACCTCATTTTTCTTTATTTTATATTAACGCGTACCATGACGTGATGGGGATTTACGTGGAAACGCGAAAATCTTCGAATGTTTTAACGAATAACCATAAATGCCAGACAAGTCACCTAGAGGCTCAAAGGTCTTGCATTATACAAACTGCAGCAACGGCGTGCTTTTATGTTCAAGTTAGATAGTTTTAAGAGAAATATGGCGTTGATTACAGAACTATAGCAGTGTAATAATTACTAAAAACGACACAATTTTCTTCTTAACATTCTTTAACTACGTTTGCTCATAAAATGTGGTAAACATGAATGAAAACTGGATCACGTATCTGAAGTTAAGGCCTCATGAAGTTACTGTTTTATTTTACTCATTCTATAAAATCAATTCATTCAAAAATTCCATTACAACGCAGTCATAATCATACGCTAGTCTTATATGTACGTCTAAGCAAAAAGTTTTTACGGTATGCGGTAGAAGAAAACGAAAGTCCTTGTTTAATTCTTTTTTCAATTTTATTGTTTACATGTACAGTTCTTATAATGGATCGACACGCACCTTGTCGTCTGGCTTACCTGTTTTAGTACGAAATATATACATAGTATAAGTAATTACGCGTAATATTACTTATCTCCTACCTTTTTCGCTCATTATTTGTGGAATTATTTTTTGTTTTCATGGAAACCAATCCATCGCATTATAACGTCGGGTCAATATAAATATTCAAACGTCAACACTTATTCATTTGCCTCCCTACCGCCTTAATAACACAACTTGTTTCATAAGGTACCTGTAAGCCCGTCTATGGCGCCCTCGCACCGCCCGCGCCGGCCACGTCTCGCCGCAATTCGTCTTCGTTACCCCGCTGCCCGCACCCCACGCCCGCGCCCTCCGCACCGCGCCGCCAATAATTGCGGATGATGTATGCTCCTCCTTCCCCTAACGTTGACTGCAATTAATGGTGTTGAAGATGCTGACTCTTTCAATATAAAACTTTTATATAAACTTTTCAAATATTCAACTTTTGTTTTGTTCGTATGAATGCGCGAACGCAGTGAGTAGCTTCGTGAATTTTAAACGATATAATCTAAAATAATCGAAATAATATTCCTATAATACGTACGTAGAAGATCACAAGAGAAGTTGACAATCCTTTGAGCTATGTCGGTGACTTTCCGACATAGCTCAAAGGATTGTCAACTTGAAGTGTGAGTGGGTAAGGCGCATAGCTCGTAGAACTGACGGCCGTTGGCGCAGAAAGGTTATCGAATGGAGACCACGAACCGGAAGGCGTTCAGTGGGACGGGCTAGATGGACGGATAACCTGGTAAGGGCTGCAGGTAATCGATGGATGCACGGCGCGTCCGATCGGCTAGTCTGGAAATCTTTGGGGGAGGCCTATGTTCAGCAGTGGATCTCTTCCGGCTGATATGATAATGATGAAATGCGTATTTTAGTTCCTACAAGAGAAAAATGTATTTGAGCAGATGTTTTTAATTAAGGTGTTCTTTCATTGTCCGCTTTTTTTCAGGGAATATAGGGTAAAACCGGGATAGGTGCCGCAGTGGGGTAGGTGCCTGGTTGTCGAAAAACCTAACTTCCCCAAATCGCAACAAGGAATAATTAATTTAAATAATGAGTACAGACACCACTCATCAAAGTTCCTGCAGGGCTTTGTTTGGAATAGACGCGTTTAGCTTGTGCATGCGTTTACCTCCGCGACGAACACGGCACGGAACATAATATGTATATACAATATGTTAAAGATTACAAATCAAACATTTTATTATGAATTTTACTATTTTATTCTAAAGGGCATTTATCCTTTTTATTATTTTCATTGTGTGGCGTCTATCCATATAAAAAGGCATCTCTCCTCAAAAAATAGCTTTGCAAAAAGTCAATTTTTTCAAAATCAGTAAATTCTAGATCAGTAAGATCAAGTCTTAATGTTATGTAAAAGATTAAACTAGTTATAGCCATAGAAATTATTCATGATAAACTAATAATTTTTAATAATAATAATAATAATAATAATAACGTTTATTGCAAAACATATTGTTACATAATAGTTCTTATAGTAGTTTAGGTACAGTATCAAACATGTACCCTGTAAGGGCGTAGCAATGACAATTTTTTAAATACACATTTTGATTACCTTTAATTAATATATCATTATAATGATAATTAAATTTAAACAAATATTTTCTGAAAAGTCAATGAATTAATGGGAAAATGAATGTCAAATTGAAGTCTAAAGTGTTTCAAAAAAATTAATCGTCAAATTATTCTAGAATTATATAATAATAGTCATAACATTTGTCATTTTATTAAATTACATAATTATGTCATATTTTTTATAAAAATAGTTAACATATCAAAATTCCTTTTTTATGACGTTATGAACAATTATCCTTGTCATTAAAAAAATCTTGCAATGAATTTAAATTAGGAGGTTCTTTCAAAGAGTGGGGCGTCTAGCCCGGTTTTACCCTACTAGAATATTATTTTCATGCAGAACTCGAGGAAGGCTTATCGTTAATTTGGATATCATTCAACATCAATTTTCCAAATTGTAGAACTATTGGTTTTGTCTTCTTCCTTTTTCATATAATTTTTCAGATGACTGATTCTCGGGTCTCTTCCAACGTAGTGCTGTGCAGCCACGTTTGTTTTCACTAACCGTTTAAATTTAATTTTAACGTACGTCTATCATGCTCAACCGCTCACAGTATTAGAGTGCAACGAATCGCACGTACCGGAGCGGAAGCGGCCACAGGCGCCTGCGGCTCGGCGCGGCCGTGGCGGTGCGGGCGGGCGGCGGGAGACGCCTTCCAGGCAGAGCAGCGCTACTCGGCTGTGAACGCGATAAGACTTCCGACTTCTCAAGTGGCCTAGTGCAAATCAAAACATTACTAAATATGCTTGTCAACGTTTATTGCACTTTAACAAGTTAATAATAAATTTTCGGTTAATTAGTCTATTTGGAAAACCTTTATTGCGACCGTATGAAGAATTACTTAGTAGTTTAGTTCATTCACTTATTAATTGTTTATTTATTATTGGTAGAAACATTTACGTAACTTGAGACTAATCATGAACATAATTTGTGATTATAGAAGTTACTTAGAGGTGAGCATGACAATAAATGACAAAGTTAATTTGTGTGCTAAATTTGTGTGATAACAGTAATGCTACACTTAATAAAATAAAATTAAAACAATAGACAGAAATCGAGTCGGTGTGATGAGGTATCAAATATAAATTAAATCATATTAGCCTAGTATTTTCCAGGGAATAAAAAAATACATGTGAGATCTAGGGGACGCGAAGAAATTGCTTCTGCAAGTTGTTATAAATACAAAATTTTTCAGTGTACTTTCGTTACGTTATAAAAAGGTGTGCTCAGAATTTCCCAGGAAAGTTCCACGTCATTGGCGATGAACAATGATAACTGATTACACTTTGCTCCAATTTATGTTGTGAAAGCTATTTCCTCGAAAACATTTTGTCTTCACTAACATTATTTTAGTCCCTTATGTGTAAACATTGGGGATTGCGACACAGTCACACTTATCTCAGCTAGAGTAAATCAACTGAATGTACGCATAACAAATATGATTTAGTGGTATTATACAGAATTGCCTTGCGAGTGCAAACCAAATCTCTTGCTCTGTAAACGCTTGGACACACATTTTGCCCCTTCGACAAAGTTAAGTCGCAACAAAAATGTATTATAGTATATTATATATTTAAGACAATTACTAGGCGCCAACAGGACACGTCAAGTGCACGACAAAGAGCGGCCTTTTGGTCCAAGAACAATGTATTTTCTTACTCTTTCGTAAACCTGTATCGAAGGAAAAAACTGGCAAATCGAGGCCGGGGCATTGGTTTATCGAATATCAAAGGGAATAAATCTATTTGCGAAAAACGAAAGAACGCAGTTGCTAAGATTTTATAAGAATCTTATTACATCTGCACAATCAAACTACGGTTTTAAGTTCTACAATAACCTCTTCTCCGCGCGTGTTTGTGTTCGTATTTAGATCCAGTAGTTTAGCTTTCGCTATGAGTTAAAGCATAGTGAGCTGTGACCGATATTTCTTGTCGCTGTACAAATCAGGTTTGAAAACCTGATGTGAGACCTTAGTAATCCAAGTAAAATGGTGAATATAGAAATTTCTATCCTAAGATTGCCTGGAACAACATTGCTACTTAGCAATAAGACCGACAGCTGTACATTAGCCTACGGTTCTGTGTTGAGGAAAGCCATGGCATACAGGTGAGCCACGCTCAAAGTTGTAGACGGAGTAAGGTTCACATCATGCGATAACGGTGCTAAAATGAGGCTTGGCAAGTATATTGCGAGATGTAGAGATGATAGGTGGAATAAAGCGACAACCGAATCGTGGTCAAGAAGTGGTTGCAGAAACATTGTACATCCTGGAACGAGACGAGTAGATGACATCATCAAAGTCGCTTCTCGAAAGACCTCACGCGCCCACACCCCACTATTATGGATGAAGAGAATGTTTGCGCGAATCTCTATTTGAAATTCCATGAAACAATAAAAAGCCACTACGTGTGTTAAGGAAGGCTTTCAGACGGTTTGCGTTATTAGTATAGGTACAAGAGCTACGTTTTAAACAGTAGGACGCCGTATATTGTACTGTACAATCTCGATACCTCCAAAGAGCACTACTCCAACTTAATTTTTCGACCTGTTCTGTTTTTATTTGGTTTTTTGATTCTTTGTTTTTTTTGTTTATAAAATTCGTTGTTTTTTTCGGATTTTGTTTTATGTTTCTTTATTTTATTGTTTTACAAAATTAGAGGAGCTAATTTTAGTTAATAAATATTTATGGCTGTTTACAAAATTAACAGAAAATGACCAAAAAATAAAGTTGGCGTAGTGTTCATTGGGGATATGTATTCCGTATTCATTTCCTTATCATAGTGCAAAGAGCGGTTTTCACTTAGATAAGTATTTATTTATGAATTAAATTCAAAAACTTTTTCACTTCTTTACATAGCACAAGGCCAGAATATATTTAATGGTTGATGTTCTTTTGCAATAAACAATAAACATGGCATGCGCGGTAAGATACGAATCGAAGTATTTACAAACTTGTGTTTACTATGATATTTTTGAATTTATTAAAGATATTACATTATTCGCCCTTTACTGCAGCTGAAGCTCGGCGGGCCGGTCGTCAACAATCTGAATTTACATGAAAATAGGCTTGAGCTGCTCCGAAGCAATATTGTGGTGTTGGCTATCGCAATGCAATACGTACTTGCTCGGGCTAAACAGCATTTTTGTATTCTGAAAATAGTTCGTTTGATCTTTTTCAAACTGTTCACAGATCCTAACTAGATCGCATCTCACACACTTGTATGTTGAAATGTCCAAATTCGTTGCGGTATTTTCATATAAATACAAAGACTCAGTGGAATATACCTAGAGACATACTTGCAAATTGTAAAAGATTTTAATTCAAAATAAAGTTGTAGTTGCGCTCTTTCGGTTCAACAAAGCGACATGAAAAAACAGCAGCCGTCTGAATGTTGCCTTAGTATTTTTATTGATAATAATATATAGCAGAGTGACATTCGCGCAGACGTTTCTCTTCACCTTTCTCAATATCAATAAAGTCAGTGCCTCTTTCCCATCACAAACGCGGAGCGAGTTATTTTAGAATCACATTCGATTGGTCACGAATCACGGAGCCCTTACGGTGTCATACAGATGGAGTAAACAAACAATGAACATCAAAACTCCGACACCGCGAATATTGCCGAACGTTATTCTGTGCTATGCCTGTAAATTACAGTATTAATAACTGAAGTATTTATGACAATTAAATACGAAGTTTTATTATTAATATCTAACGATAAAGTATTTTTTAGACAAGGCTGGACATTGAGTAATAAACTTTCGTCTTTTGTTGTTATAAATACATTATTATTAAAACTATAGCTCATAGACGCAGCAACGGCGTCCAGAAATATTTATTGTTTACAAATTTTCTCGATGTTCAATTCAAAAGTTCGTGACTAAGTTCATCTAGTAGCGGCGCGTTCACGAAATTGCGCCGGACGAGCGTTATTACCTTTTAAAGCCGCCATATTTGTATCAATTCGTAGAATTCGTCTAATCAATAATGAAGCAAAAAAAAGCGAAACTGAATTAACTTTTTAAAATTTGACGGGAAATTTATTTTGTTTGACCCACGAAGAGATCACAACATGTGATTGCGAAAACCCGCCACGATGGCGGCGGTCGGTGTGATGTGATGTTCCCCGGCAATGGCAAATATTGTTATGATTGTATAATCCATTAGCGACATTCATAATCAACAATACTCCTTGATAATATTTCGAGCGCTTCTGCGCTCACAACAGGCCTCCACGCAGCTCTGCGGCATCAATCAACACGTTTACTGCCAGCGCCAATAAGCGCAGCGCGCCTGGGGTGGTGGACGGCTGGACACGACAGAGATATATGGCTGCCTTGTGTACGCACAACACAACGTTTACGTTCCCGTTTTAATACGGCACAGTACGTTTAAAGTGAACACGAAAGGCGTTTAACATACACTGTATGACATACATGACATTACCTATATATAACATACAAACATGTACTCACGGCTTTGGTTTTCCATTGGGGGACGCAGAGAGTATCGATAGCCTCTTGCTTAATTTACTTTTTGGTATCCATCCATCGTAGCCGTCCACTCTTAATGTTGCCTCTATACATATAATAATATCTGTTTCTATAATGATAGAAATATTTAAGATTTATATTTGGTTTGGAAACGTGAGAACGAAAGTAAGAAATTATTAGCGCCAAGCGATTACTCTTAAGAGGATCGACAACAAACAGTAACATATTAAACTAAATACCAATCGCTGCCTTATAGTAAAAGCACAAAGTCGCAAAGCGGGGACCGAAATCCTTTTTGAAGAGAATACCAATTGTAGATGGAGAAGTTGCAAATCAGCAAATCTCATCGAGTTACTAACTTTATAACTCGCCTTGAAAACACAAAAGAGCAGTCTGCCGACAGTCGTAAACTGGATCGTGATCGCGAACATTCCTCCGCCGAAATATTTGTCGAGCATTTGTATAGCGTAGTCGTACGTCACAACTCACACATAATTATTTGGCAAATTAGTTTCCGACGAGTTCGACTTGACGTTAAAATTGGAAAACTTCAATTGAGATTAGGTTTTATCGTTACTGTGAATGCTTGTTTTTTGTAAAGAAGTAAGACGTCGCAAAGGGTAGTGGTGAGAATGGTCGCCTCTCAATGGAGAGGTCGTCAGTACCTGTCGCTAACGGTGTATGAAGACCTTGGAAAACGTGTGTTGTGAAGTCCCCAACCCGCACTGGCCGTGGTGGATTATGATCGAAATTCTTTCCTTAGAGGAGGCTCAGAAGAGGCCAGCCGAAGGACGTATAATGGGATAACGATGATTTTAATTATGAAATATTATATTAATTTTCCCATAAGTATTATAATCCCGTGGTAACAGTTGACCTTCACATACGACAGTTGTTAATTACGAAAAGACGTGATAGACAATGACGCATATTCTATAAGGCCGCCATACATGCCGCTCCTGTCGTGAGTACGAACACTATGTATGTACTTGACCCACGTGTACCTGACAAACTTGTTTAGTTTATAGATTTAGTAGTAATAGAAATAGGAAGAACAGAACGACAAGGAGAATTCTTTTTTGTTTAAGCAAACGTGGTACGTACCAAATAGCTATTTTATCAAGGTCATCGTTACTTTAAAATCATTTTGCGTGCATTATCGGGCTGTAACTCCGACAACACAAAAATGCATACTCGCATTGATAGAAAGGCTCCGAGCATCAAAAGCAGCTGCCTCAAAATAAGACAGTAATTTTGCAATTAGCAGTAAATTTTTCTACCTTTTTGAAGGCTGAGGGGCTAGTTATACGTTAGGGGGTGGTGGGAGGCGAACATCGGCGTCACTAAATGTAATAAAGCATGTCCGGGCGTAACGAGAGCGCGCCGGACCGTGAACATGTCCAGATCGATGGACATCGCACTCCACCGCTTCAGCAATGGATTTGTTCGGGCTTGCCTACGTGGCAGCGACATTTCTTAAAGTAACGTCGATTGACAAGGTAAAGGTGGCACGACTTACAGTCCTAAAGAGGCTTATACTCTGAGCGTTGCAAGTCTAATCGTTCCAAGTGCATTTTTTATTTGAACAAACATTCCTTGACATTTTGCGACTTCGATTTCCTGATATGCTATTAATAATGTTTCAGGACACCGGATCAACTACCTGATCTCAAATACGGAAATTGCCTGTACTATGGCTATTAAAGCAACTTCATGTGGCTTATGAACTCCGGGGTACTTACTACATTAAATATTCCAAGAGATGCATCGCAGACGACGCAGCCCTCTCACTGCACGAACATTAAATGAAACTGTACTCCTCTTATTTAGTGCAAATGTGGATTTCTAAGAAATCTTTTTGAAAGAGAAACATTTAACTTGGTGGCAGAACGTGATTATGCTAAAGCCAATACCCTGCACCAATTTCATAACGCACGTTCTTCAAATGAAAACCCAAGCAGCACACCCATATCTAAATATATACTATAAAATATCTAATAGAATTTAATTTACATGAATATTTTAAGAGTTCAAATTCCCTCAAGATATCTCGAAGAAGGTTTCTAGATAATTTACAGTAAAAGTGGGCACAACTTGAGAAACTATCTGTAGGTAGTGTTAGGAGTGATTCTTATATTTTTTCTCAAGTAACTCTTCTAGAATGCTACAAGACCATTTATAGAATGTAGAAAGTTTTTATTTAGTCTTGTAGACAGTTTTTAAATAATTTATAGTCTATGATAGTTTTCTTAGTAATGTTTTTTTTAAAACCAAAGTAACTAAAGCGTTACAAACATAAGACGCAATTCACTTAATACTAATATATAATAGATTTCAAGTTTAATGGCTCACAAAATTTGAACTATCAAAATTGCAACATGGCGAAATTAGATATATAGAATAGAATTACATTTCTGACTTTTTCGCGCAATGTGTAATCGGTTAGAAAACACGAATTGATGCGCGACTTTAAATACATTGTAAAAAGTGATGTAAAACCTGTTTTAAAAGTAATTCGCTCGCTAAATTTTAAATATTTATGCATAAAATATAAACTTAATAAAAATACAGTTATCGATCTTTGGTTTTAAATATTTATAGAAAGCTTAAATATACAAAATAACTCACAAAACAAACCATTTCCAAGAAGTTCTAGGCTTCTTCAACTTAGATTTACTTTTTGAAAAGAAAAGAATTTTTTCTCGGCTACATCATAGTCATTTTTCAAAAATAAAAATGGCGATAAAAATTTAAAACTTTTTTCAAAACACTGTTGGGAGCATTTTGTCTATAATTAAGAATACGAAAAGATTATTTTTACTTGCTTTATGTAGTTGACCTTGTAGAAGAATATTTACTCCTATGAAGCTTTTATGATTGTCTACAAAACGCGATGTTTCTAAGCGATTTTTTCTTTTGACGGTATTACAAATCCTTTATAAAAGTTATAGAGAATAGTGAGCGTATTATGCAATAAAAAACTTTTAAAAACACTAAGTCAAAAAAACAATTTAAAAATTCAATTTGTCGCGAAAAATCCTTATTCTGTATAATTATATGGAATGTGTTATATATGACTATAAAAGTGGATAAATTCCCTATCATATAAATATAAGGAATACTTTAATGACATACCCAACATATATTGGAAGAAATAAAATTTTCATTACAAAATTGAGGTTATTTCTTCACGCCAACCACATTTCACACAATGATTTCACTGTATTCTATTGGCAGATGGCACAATACACATACACAACATTGAAGTACAGTAGTTTACGCGCTCATTTCAATTGTTTTATCATTTCAGAACACGGAATTACTTCACAATGTTTATTTATTTGTCAACAAACAAAAACCAGCTCGCGCGCAAATTACCACTATTGTATCCAGCGTTGCCAATTTGTGGCGAATTCCCTAAATTGGGGAGAATTTCAACTAGATTGAGGATTTTGAGGGGATTGGTGGTATGTGAGGAAAATGTGGGGATTCTAACATTTTACCATTTTGTTTAATCTATCAACTGCTGATGCATCGCTAATTTGATCGTTACTGTTAGAAACACTGTGATGGACTATATCGATGTGTTTTTCAACATCGCACATCCCTCGTATTCTTAACAAGCAGCTTAAATATAATTATTATTAGAGCACTTGGTTCTGTATTGTTAAATTACCAGTCGGTGCGTGTTGAGTTCGCGATTCTTTCTCCCGTTTAGGCCGGTACCAGATCTACCAGATCTTTTAATATTCTTTACTTTGCATGAACTCTTACAACGTCCAATAGAGTAAAAACCCTAATTGTAGTATTTTTTAAATAAAATCTACTGAAGACATTACTGTTTGTCGTAAGTACAAACGCTACAGAATGTCTATATTTAAATGTATCTAGAATAAACTTAAGAACACTAGTTTTTAGAGTATTAATAGACTTTACTGAATGTGTATGCAACAATTTTACTAAAAATAATCAATTATTCTACAGATGAACTTAAAATAAGGACTATAAGAGTAGATCTTAAGAGAGATTATACTTAATTAAGTTGTTTGGTATTAAGAAGGTTTTAAAATTTTGACTTGAGTGAAATAAGTCTATAAGAACAATTTCTTTTTTATAAAACCACTTATAGAGAGCTAATATCTAAATCTATACCATATTAAGACTATTTATAGATATAACAGTTTTAAGGCGTATAAAGTGTGCTCCTTGGAAAGTAACATAATCATGATCTTGAGTTCAGTATATTGGTCAAATACGATATCTCTTAAAACATGTTGAACGAGCCTTCAAAAAACGAAAACAACACTGAAGATATCTTTCAAACCCGTATATATTTTAGTAAAAATTAAATAATAAATAATTATCTGGCGTGTTGCACTTCAAGAGCATGGCCAACCTGTGGAAGGCGCCGAAATGATATGCCGTAATATATTCTTATGTTGGTAAATATATAAATCTGACAATTGAGTTACTTAGCTCTTAACTGTACTTTCAGTTCGCAAATATTCTAAAATGTTTAAGGGGCCATTCACGTTGGGAAAACCGGTCGAACTGTACAGTCGCACGAACCAACCTACTCACTAAAGAAACTTGAACGAAGTCTGTGAAATAATCCATAAGAGTAACTCTAACTGCCGTGAGTCCGCTGTAAAGAGCCCGAAACGTTGGATTGTTTGAGAAAACAAATTTTCGCGATTTAAGGTCGAAACATAGTTTCATTTCCAATATGTTGCAATCGCGAAAACCTAAGAACTCAAATTCGTAAGAACATTACAACATGAAAGTTTGCTTCTAATATTGATTGTCGATACTTCTATAAAATAACTTTAAATGTGTATACAGGCATTTTATAGGTACCTGGATATTGTTAGGCAAGTTTGTGTATAAGTAAACAACGGCGGAACGCATGGGAACGCCACGCTGTTCTTGAATATAACGCAAAGAGGTAGGCATAAACAAGTTAGGCAAAGGCCGGGCCGGGCCTCCGAGCAAATATTGGCCCTTTCAGCGCACTGCCGGCTATAACGCACTGAGTACGCACTAGTGTGTGCTTTCCAACAAAACTTTAATACACTGCAATGTGCGCTTCTTCAAATGTTAGAAGCTACGGCAAGCAAGCGAAATAGGAATTTCAGATTCAAATTCGAGCGTTTACTTAGAGAATTCGGAATAGTTTAGCGCCGGACAACAACTAAGTGAGAAACGAACCTGGTCACGAACATGACAATGTCCTATATTTGTAGCCGATTAAAACAGAATCCTACATACTGTATACTTTGGGAATTAATGCCATTTCTGTTATTCTTATTGTCAAGTGTCGAGTTTTTAAATGTTTCCATAAGTTTAAATTATTTCACGGTCTTGCTGTGTGTATTTAAAAATCCAAGATTTCGTCCTTCTAGTGTCGGTTTAACAGTCGACTCCGCGCGGTGGGGCAGTCGCAGCTCGCGACGTAAATCTTTAGAATCGCCTAGTCGCCCGGGAGTAGTTCGTTTCTTAATACGGCTTGACTTTGCAAAGAGTTTTTACTTCTTTTAACTAACATACACCTAAATATTGAACTCCATTCAGACAACAGACAGTTGCGTTGTACATACGTTCGTGCTGTTCCGCAATAGGTAAAGACATATATGTGCATACACAAAACAGATTTGTAGCTCTATGCGATGATTGAGCAAGACCAGTATACATTGTTTATTTGCAGCTCGTAACACTTATCATACACGGTTAATACAAAATCACGCCAGGACAAGGCGACAAATGCAAGAGTTCAAATGATGTGTAAAAAGATTTCTAAGCAAAATATGTAACGTTAAAATCATATCCGCTCCGATGAATTAATCCATACGTAAACCTAAAGCTACAAAATGAGGATAGGCAGTTTTGTCGGAAATATTAAAACTTTTGTTTACTTAGGTATCATCATGTGTATTCCATGTATTTGTTGTCTATACACGGCTAAATTTAACTCATGTATAATAGTAATATTCATCTACACCGAAGTGTTTGGTTTTTGTAAACTGCTCACTTAAACCTTACCATTATGAGTGGAAAATATCAAAGCAGCGGCCTCGATTTCGGTCCATCCGTTCCAACGGAAATTTGATTTGCGTGCGCAGTCGTGCGCCTATAGAAGTGACAAAGCCGCCGATTTCGCCGCCGCCGACCCGCGTGTCATTTACAGCTAATCTCATTTGGATGTGATCCGTGTTACACAGTTTGGAGATTTCCTGCGATATTAACAGAAGCGAGCGGAAGTTTATGATGCTATGGCACTCCCAGGTCACTTTTACGTATTTATGGCATTGGCATAAGGCCTGATTCGTTAATAATGGCATCATAACACTATTATGAATGTTAGCATGTATTATTGGAAACATAATCAGGAGTTGTTTACGAGTTCATCCGAGGTTGGGCAGTTAGTTCGGGGCTGATTAGTTCGCAACTAGCTGAATATTTATTTGCCGGCAGTCGGTGTGCCGTTGCACGAGCGAGTCATAACTGTAGGTGGAGCATTGCTTTGGATCTCCTGTAAGTCTGTGAGTACATCACAGTTTCAATGATAAAGTGCTGATATTCGAAATGTAACACTTTTGGAGAATTCAGAAAATATAAAAAAAAACTAAATATAATTATCGTTTTTCACACGAAATATAATTTCGTCATATTTGGCACCAGTTAAATGGAATATGTGACTAATGTCATTATACTACTAAAATACAAATGAAAAACTTTCAAGTTTGTAAACGTAAGAAATACGATTGTCTATAGAACCCTATCTACCTCATGTATACCTCATGCCTCATCATATTGTTAGGGGTTGTTTTGAAAAAGAAAAGAACCCGCATTCAAGGTGTATGTATACATATTGACGCGGGATACACAATAGCCGATTCGATTTATCGGTTCTATGGTGTAAATATTCCGTTTTACGCATCAAGTAGTTAGGATCATTTATTTTTATCTGTATCATTTCAGTTTCTATTTACTTTATATACTGCAATTGTTACTTAAATTTACAATTAAAATAAATATTGTTTGTTTTTGATATTATAATAATATGCATTTACTATTTCTTTTTGTAATCAGATTGTGAGACTAATTAAAAATAATAAGCATGCAACGTAAAAATTGGAAATGTCACTACTGTGACATTTCCAATTTTTACGTTGCATGCTTATTTCATGCCCATCCAACGTGAAATGGACTATAGCAAGGAGTCAATTTGTCGGTCCATTTAAATTATTGTTCAGATGTAGTTTTTAGAGAAATGTTGTATATGTTTTAAATATGAACATAAATACAGTATGGGTTCATATCAAAAATGTCATAAGTATTTATTGATATTAAAATGCAAAAAGTATGCTTGATAGGCTAATATGCTAACATTAAATAAACCTCTGCCTGGAAAACAAAATAATTAGTTGAATTGGTTTTATTGGCAACTGCCGAGCACATAGCTATATTATGTACCTACCATTGTCTTGCCGTACAAGAGAAGTACTGCAATAATTTGTGACAGACAATTTACTCGCATCGTTAAATTCACACAACAATTTACAACAAATCATCGTCTTACAATACAACAACTTTTTTTAGGACTGCTGCTCTAATACTACCAGTAGGAACGAATGTAGTCTTCTGAAGTATTATTCGCACGCTCTTCATCAGTGTGTAATAATTTGTCTTTTGTCTTCAAATCACACTCAAGTATTCGTTGACAAAATCCACTTAAACACTTTTCTCATTTTGGCGTTCGTGAGCGATAGCGCACAACTTCAGCTTTTGCGATTGTGAAGTAGCGTACGCAAAAGAGGGACGACGGGTAGGGGACTATTATTTAGCGTAAATAATGATTGTATGGATCTGAAATTCTGTAAAAACGTGTTACGTTTATTTTTATTGAACAATAAAGTTGTAAATGGAAACCACGGTAAGCTAACGAGGCCTGAAAAGTTATACCGGGCGCCAAATTTGTTGTATTTCGGTGAACTATTGTTGATGATACTCTGTAAGTATTTCATAACATTCAAACGGGGACCGTGTAACTCGATTAAAGGAAAAGAACTCGTCGCTTACTGTTACGAACGTACAGTCCACTCCAGTAGCAAACTGGTAGTCAGGTGTTACGCCAAACTTACCACATTATCGGCAGCAAGTCAAGTCAAGAATGTGGCTTCTTCCTGTCAATTTCTTACTTATTCGCCACATAATAAAGAACAATATGACCACTATTATCCCGGTATCATCCCATCTGGCTTAATCTACGACAAGATCAGTTGACACCGTTGAAATCTATCCAAGTTACTTTATGGTCCTAAATTACGTATTTATCACTTAGTAACTATTCAATCAATTTGCGAGGCACAATTTATAAACAACGATGGCCGACAAGCTGTAACATAATAGAATTGGTTTGTAGAGACAAATGGATTAAGTTACAATCAAGAATGCTATACACGTAGTCTCTGAAAAGCTGGAGTCGTATCATGCACTCTATTCCGCCTCGGGGTTTCTTTTTTCTCCTCGATCTGAGGACTGTTTACTTCATGTAGATATATAATCCAGTCGTACAGTAGCTATAGTAAGAATAACTAATGATTAAATATACATTCCTGAATCTATTATCCATTAACAGCAAGTTTTTTCTTAACAGCAAGCTTCTTTTTATTTTCAGCATTCCACCCTGAAAATAAAACTTTTGAGTTATCGTTATGATTAAGCGTAGTAGATGCCTACGAAACAAGAACACTGAGACAACCCCCGAGGAGAACTATGAAAACATCTCATCTTTACTGTGCCCAACAATCTTAATCGCTAACTGCTTAATCGTATAAGTACATACACATACACATACATCGTATGGATTTATTTGTACTGTGTTATACATAGGAAATGAAACTATTTTTCTGGATTTAAATCGCGTATATTTGTTTTTTCAAACAAACCGACGTTTCGGGCCCTTTACAGATTGCATGGTCACGGTTGACTGTTTAAATACGATTTAAATCCGGAAAAATAGTTTCATTTCCTATGTGTAACAATCGCGAAAACCTAAGAACTCTGTATTATATAGTTCGCTTTTATAGTTTTCATTGTGTGCATTTGTGCAATTTTGCACTATATGTGACGCGTAACGTGTTGGGTTTGTTACACAATGCCAAGTAGTGTACAATAAATGCTCCAAACAAGGTATACGTATACATATGATTCTTCGACAATTTACAGTTAATATTTAAAACAATCAACAATAATTAAACGAGGGTTTGTTAACGACCAACCTTACGTTAGTTGGGAGAACTCTTGTCTTCTGAATTAGAAGTTTCACGGTCGAGTCTCGGCACACTTCAGCAACACTGAAACTTTATGAGTATTGGTAAGGTTACATTGCACATAATATCTGTACATTATTAAATTAACAGTAACTAATACCGACTACCGTCACAGACAAGAGTGTAATTTTTCTTTGTTTATACAATTTTTTACTTCAGATAATAATTTTTAATACATTAGAACGCGGGAAATCTCCCACGTTACTGCTCCACGCATGGTGACTCCACCTGTGAAGAAAGGGAGAAACTGTTTCTTCGACACGCGTCGCGGTTCGGGCTGAGAAAAAACATGGCGCGAGCATACGTTTTACCAGCACGTTCGAGTGTAGCTTTTCGTATATTCTGTACTAAATGTTTATAATAAGTGTCAAAAATTAAGTAACTACTTGTAAATGGATACTGAACTTTTTTCTCCTACAAAGCCACGGAAACAAAAACTATGATGGTAACGAACCCCCATCACAACACATAATATATCTGCGGAACCAGTTTCCAGAACAAACTAAATCGATCTATGGGATACACCACTATAATTATTTATATAGGAGTTACCACATTTATCGACGTACAATGGAATTAGGCCGGTCAGAAAAAGCTATATGCGATAAGAGCGAATAAGACGTTGCTGCGTCGCCACACCACCATAGGCCAGCAATGAAGTTGGCTTTTTGTCGAATTTCCGATCGATTGACTTCCAACGAATACACACGGGTTGGGTACAAAGATACTTGTACTACGGGATATAGTGCAAATTCCACTCCACATAAACCGAGTTCTGCTTAACCTGGGTCGTTTATTATTTGAGTGAAATGCATTTCTTTATTATGTCCATACACTAACCCGGTTGGTTCGCAATCTTTGTCTACCTCAGTGGCAGACAGGCGTGACATGTCGTATACATGTACATAAATACCATACGTTAGGCGCCGTCCTATTATCATCGCTCGCGCAATGATGCGTGCGACCGACGAAAATGATCGCGTGACCGTACGTTCGAACATAATGTGTTCTACTAAATGTCCTATTGAAGGTCGCGCGATCATGCGATGCGATCAAATTGTCTACTTTTCGTCGCGCGACCATCGTCGCGTCGAAGTGATCGGATGATCGCCGATCAAACATACCGATCAATATGTTTGACCGACGAACGTACTAATGGCGCTCGCTGATATTCGTAAAAAATTTTGACTCGAACGGTGACAGGTAAAAGGTCAACAACTCTCGGGTCACGTTTATTTTTGTGTTTTATTTCAGACTTTGTTTGAATAATCAATATATCTTAATTGCAGTAATCAGTAAGTTTTTTCATTTCCGGTGTCATGTGAATAAATGTGATAGATTAATGTGTGGTGCGCGATGTTGCACAACTTTGAACATTTTATTCTTCGTCGTATTTTGATTGGTGGGACTCAATAGCGGGAAGGTAACCAAATCGGTTGGCATTTACAATCACAAATCACATAACACTTCGGCCCAATAAATGTTTGAAGGACCAAAATGTAAGGTCTTCTACGTTAATTAATTGCTGTTCAGTGTCTTAGATGTCAACTGCTAGTTGAAACGTAAATGTTACGTTGAGTAAAATTTATGTACCTATTAGGAGCGTTCATTTCACACTGTCCGGAGGTAACAGTCGTGTTATGCGACACACATAGTCAAAATTACATTTATATAACACTAGTAATTTAGGGCACGCTCGTACAAGGCTATCGATATGAAGTACAATTAATAATGTAGTAAAATAAATGACATGAGCCGCGACATCGTTAGGCAGCAGAGAAACCTAGATAATTGGGTGAACATTTCAAAACCGGAACCGTGTTGGCACCTTGGCCGAGAAAGTGAAACTAAATAAACACTTAAACGGTGTGTCAGATGCGATCTAATTAGTGCCCCGGCCACTCACCCTTTCAAGCAAAGAAATATCCATTATTTGTAGGTATCTCGTTAATTGGACGGCCAACCAGCTAGTTCTATCCACATCAAGCGCAATCCAACAGCGCGCAAACAAAACTGCCAAAGGAAACTAACAAATTATGCGGGTGGTTTTGGCACCGCGGGCGCGGGCGCGGGCACGGGCGCGGGGGGTAGAGGTAAGTTACTTTTTAGCAGGTACCTCGTATCGACCTTTAATGCAAGTTTTGATTGACCCTCATATACCTGAAATAAAAACTGCACAATTTGCTCCGAACACTAACCCAATGTTACTACGCAATAAATTAGCGAGCAAAGATTTCAATCGTGTGTCAATACTTTTGACAGCATATCAACTTTCGTTTGCACTGGCATCGCAAATTAACAGCGCCAACAATTGACTTGAGAATTCGTCTCCATAGATTCAAAAAATATTCTATATTTTTTGTAATACAGATAAATATCTTCTATTCTATTCGGTGGTGTGGGAAAAACAGCAAAACATATAATAACATACAGAGTACTAAAAAAACCGACCTCAAAAGTACGTGGAATTACGTCTATTTGCTAAGTTCTATTGGAGTATCCCCTAGTTCGCTACTACACAGGACTTGACACTGGAGATAATAAAAAGCGGTTCTCACTACTCAAAGTATATTGAGAGAAAAACGCCTTGAACTGGAGAAATAGCAAAATCAACCATTAAAGTAATTGCTCCTAAATTAAAGTTAGGCGCTATTTATAAAAACGAATCTTTATGCGTGAACAGCCGGGTGGTTCACGCATTAAGATTCATTCGAGGTGGATAATTTTCTTCAAAATGAAATGGAACCACTATGGAAGTACCCCCTTTCCAACAAAAAAGAATCATGAAAATCGGTTTACAAACACCGGAGTTATCTCGTAACATACATACAAAAAAAATAGAACATACAGTCGAATTGAGAACCTCCTCATTTTTTGAAGTCGGTTAAAAACAAACGGAATCACATTTCAACGGTAATTAAATATTAATATTACTACATAATAATTAAATATTAAAAACTGGTCGATTTGAACTGTAACTATTGACGACACCCAATTGGCTGGCCAATGGGAGCGCATGATTTGGCAGGAATGATTTGGCAGAATAGTTTTCAAACAAATCAAATGACATTTTGTCTCTCTTTCTGGTTATACACTCAATGTTTGCAGGTCTGTTAAAAATATCCACAATAATTCTTTTACAACTTACTCATTACGGGTCCATCTTATATTATATATTATATATTGTAATGATATAATGGCTAAAAGACTATGTCCCAAGTAGTTAAACCCTTTTTCATGACCCGGTCGATACGGCAACTCCATAGAATTTTTTTATTCTGTTTCTGTTCTTTCGTTTGATTCGCGTCACTGGACTATTACTCTGTGTGTTTTTGATAATATTTGTCACTAACTTTGGCTATTCTTTACGGACATTCTATCGAGCGTACCCGATTATTAGTTACAGTAACACAATAATGCACGTTTTGTCGAACACAGTACCCTTTATTCTTATAATTTGTAGAGTTACATTTTTCAGCAATTACTATGAAAATTAAAATGATTCTAATTAATGGATAATTATTTTAGAAACTTTTTGACATAAGTCGTACGTCGGACACAACGGTTTGGACTAAAACTGAGCACCTCTTTTCATAGCAACTTAGTGAACAATTGATGTTCAAATAATTCCATCGATTTCATTAGTTATCTGAGGGCACCATTAGTTACTAGCTCAGCTCTATATTGATTTAGACTTGTCATAAACATTATTTTTGCTTCACACACGACACGCTCGATCGACTCGATCACATCTTCCATATTTAGCACTCAAGCAACACTATCCTTCCGTTCTCTCTCTCCCCGCTACTTCAAAACGAACCGTCGCGAATTATGTACGCGGGTGATTAATAAAATAATATAAAAAAATCTCTAAATAAAAATATTTGAAACTCTGCTTATAAAGCTCCTGCATGTCATGTGAAATATATGTGCGCATGTGGACACAAGAGCCGTCAAGTTTTGTAAAATGCAGTGCATGGTATGAACAACAAAATATTAAAATTACTTACAAGAAATCATCAAATATAATATATATAATAATAATTATTTATCGGCTCTCATACCCGCTACATAATAACTTCTCTCGACTTATGGAAATGTGTTGCAAAGTTTGATTACATCAAGATTAGCATTTTTTTTAATTTTACAAACTATGGTAAAAAAATTTATTCACATTACGAAGCATCGACAGCTATTAATTATCAATTCGACATTAGAAAGTTCAGAGAGTGCGAATTGTTTTAAATAGTAATTTATCGCAGTCGAAACGTCGCGAATAAAGAACTTTGTACAAGTTCAATGATTAAAAACTCCTAAAGTTAAGGGGACAGAAATATATCTCTGAACGTCTATTTAATTAGGCGCCAAGGCGCCAAGGCGCGGGGCGCGGGGCGCGGGGCGCGGTGTACAAAGGTTGCCGACGGTGTTTTTAAGGAACAAGGGCGTACAACGGCGAGCGTCACGAAAGCTGGAGAACGCTGGAACTCCTTCCATAGCAACTACTTGAGGCGTGTTAGCAAACTTTTGCGACTTGACACTGAAATATAAAAATACTTTTTCCAACCTTACGTAACCTTAGCTGATTCGCCCATAAACAGCGATACACGCGGGCAGCGAAGGAAGACTAGCGACTACTAGGAGTAACATTACACTACCCATATTCAGGCAATTGGTACACCTACTGTTCAGTTCACATGTTATTTAGGTCAACGTCCTAGGTAACCAAACAGCTAATATTCAAATTGTTAGTGGTGATCAATTGATCTTCCAATAACGTTTAATTAACATGTGGTGTTTAAGGTGATGTTCTTACCATATGAAGGAAACTAGTATAAACGACTTCCATCATTTTCATGGATGAGAACAGCGACCGAAACGAAATTGGTAGCGATCTCATTTCCCCAATCTAATTTTGTAATGCTGAGGCGTCAAAAGAGGTTCCCCTAAATTGGAAAATACCGATTTAGCAAACTCCGTCAAATACTTCTTCGGGACAAAAAATCTTATTTTAATTTTTTAAATGTACTGGAATATAGATTTGAAATATACGCGGCCGTTATACCAAAGCATAATGAAGGCTATTCTCGACCGATGTTGAAGCAAAAAGGTGGGATTGGTATGACGTTTATGATCCTTCGAGCCCGATTTTCACGCGCAAAGTGTTTTATGCCAGCAGGTGGCGCGGTGTAGAAGAATCTCGTCACGTGTCGCCAGTTATCTTCCATCGGTGTATGCGATCCAAGCAACGTTAAACATTAAGCAACTTACCTGCTTTAAATGTGTTATTTACCTTGTCATTTGTTGTGCTATAATAACTACGAAAAGTCTCGTAATGCAATAACGCCATCGTGTGCACGGTTAACAGCACTAACTAGCATCGCTACCATTTTGTAACCGGCTCTAATCCAGCTAAGTCTAAACTGTACGAAAACAAGTAACTTGAAACAGCGAAATAGCTCCAAGAGCCGCTTCGGCGATAGTGCGAGTACATTTAATTTTATGTTACGGCGCGGGTGGGCAGGAACAATGGCGATCCTGTTTCTATTATAATTCAGTACTGGCTTGCAAACACACAGTGGTCGGCCCATAGATCACAAATGGTGAAAGTGCGAATCCGCATTCGTTAATACGTTCGCACATTTCAAAAGACCGTGAACAAGGTTATAAATAGGTCACCTTTTTGTTTATTTATCACTTAGCTGTTAAGGTCGAAAGTGAACGCATCGTCAAGTGGCATTAGGGCTGCTAATATATATATATATTTTGTCTTTATTTAATACGAGACAGAATATCTGGAAAAGCCTGGAATTTGTAAAAACTCCACACAAAGTGGATTTAGTGGAAAAAATTACGTGAAAATTGGGGTTGCCGTAGCAAGTAAATAGTATCTATATTAAATACAAAATTAAGTAAAATATGTTAAACATATCCTGTTCCTAGATATATATACATATATATCTTTATTGTATGTATTATTATAACAATGTTTCATCGTCGCCTGATGGCGCCGATATCTACCGTCGTAGTGCTACGCAACTTCTGACGTTGCTACGCAAAGCGTACTGTACAGAATAATCATAAAACTTTTTTTTTCAGATACCTTAGTTAAGAGTACTTTCTCAAGGTTCAGTTTCTTTGAGATACGTAAGTTGAGGCTTTACAAACTACACTACACACTACTACTACTACACACTACACACTACTCAACAAAAAAATATCAACACGTGGCGCAAGTCTTCTTAGCATCGTTGGGTGATGTGGAATAAATAGATGCTATGGTTTTAGAGAAGCTCATATTAAACATGTGTAACAGACTCGATAGTTTTTTGGAAAAATATTAAGAATTCTAAATCTAAGTTGTTACTTAAGTACTCTCACTGGCTTAAATGGAAATTAAGTGCATTAAATTAGAGAAGTGGTAGTGATGAGCATATTAAACAGGAAGACTCACAATCGCGATTTGTAAATTTAGCATTCTTTGCAATAACTATAGTGAACGTAGTGCCCTAACAAATGTAGTGCCCTTTCTGACTCAAGATCAAGCAAGTGTTACATTAGTGGGGCCATTCCTAAAAAGATGAACAAAATAGATGTTTGCTTGCAAAAACAAAGCGTCTCAAGCCGGTATGAGTCTGGTTTATCTCCGCTATATTCGTGGATTCATTGTTTTGAATATTTTGTTCATCTACCTTAGAGGATTAATGTTCAGAAATGACAGGTCAGATGATGAAGATAAGATAATTGTAACAAATAAAAGGTTATGTACAATTAGAATTTAGGCTTAGATTAGGTTTGATTACAGACAATACCGCGACGACATTTTTCATGAACTCTTCAGTTCCAAAAGAAATAAAAAAAATAAAAAGGTTTAAATAAAGATTTGATCGGTCGTTGTTCTGCAGTTTTACAAGCTATTTCATCAGGATGTAATATTGATTCGGATAAACTTAGGGACCATGCTTTGGGAACCGCACGAGTGTTAATACAGGAATACCTATTCGAGGTACAACCTCCCAGCTTCCGTTCACACGGTTCTCATTCATAGAGCTGTTGTCGTGTATGACATACCATACATACGATAGACATCATAACGTACTGTATCGGTGATCTTTTCGGAGAGGCAGCTGTATCTAATAACAAACATTTTAAATCTTTCAGACAAGATCACACTCGAAAAACTTACCAATACCGATTCAATGAATCACTTTTTCTCAGTGCAAACATTTTTATTACTAGATTTCAGAAACTTCCTCGTAAAAAATATTTGATTTTCAAGGCAGTTGTTAGATTTGTTGAGTACGCAACATTTTTTTTGTATTTTCATTTTTTTTTGTATTACTGGCTGTTAACACTTGCACTTTGTAAATAATTATTTATACGTACTTTTTTTAATTGTTTATATGTTTTAAGTTGATAAGATATGATATTATGTAGACAGGTGTTATAACTATTTTTTTAAATATTGAAAACTTCATCTTCTAAATAAATACAGCTTATCCAATCCAGCAAAAGATCAAATGTCAAAAACCTTTCTGGAAGGGGAACAAGAGAAAATATTGTTTTTTTATATATTTTTATTTTTCCAAAAGCATTGTTTGTACCAATAACAATAAATTATGTTAATTTTAACATATAATGTATAAAAAGTGTTTTGCACCAATTACATAAGAGCAGAACCACAAATAAAGCCGTTATGTATTTATGACCGCAGTTGTTCGGCGGCGCGACCACGTTGCACCGCGTCAGCTCGCGGGCCGTTTCACTTTAGATGGTTTCAAACGTATTACAAGCTTCACAGAAACACTTATTGCATCGCTGAATAGCTTATATTTTTAGTAGATATGAGTTTAATGAACAAGTTCATTTTCAAGTTCCTGAAATAGACTTTGAATGAAAATAGTTCAATCTACGAATCTAAACAACACTTTGTACAAATGATTACAAAACAAACATCATACATAACAAGCGTAATACGAAAACAAGGGTCCATTGTAGGCTAGTGAATATAGACCGGCCGTTCCGCCAGCTCCGTTCAACTGGCCGCAAATATTTGCCGTCCCCGCTGCACCGCGGCTCACCCCCGTTTCGCCCGGCCAGTTTGAATTTTGCACGCCCGTCATTGACCCCGTTAACTTTGTGCTGAATTGATATGGTATCCTTGATGGATTTAGTTTCGGCTCATGGGATCGCCCGGAGATTACCCAAAGAGATATATAAAAGATCCCCTCTGAGCGGTTGATATCGATACTACCGAGTAGTGAGACAGGTGTCCACTGCCGGGGAGTCCTCTTCCAGCAATGGCAATCTGCTAAATACACGGTGACCGCACTCCGCTCATCGACCACTGAGTAATCCTCTTGCGGCGGATACTACATAATTTCGAAACACAAAATGATTAATTAGCATTTAAAACCCAAAGTTTGTGTTCTGTCAGGGTATCCCCTTAATAATAGTTCATTTATAATTTATTTACAAACCGGACAATTGGCAGTGCGATTTCATCCCATAGCCTCCCACGCGTCATGCATAATTGACTTCACGAGCCATTGCAAGTGACATCGGCAGAAATCTTGACGTCTGATAATTCAATGTCCCTCATACATTATTCATAGGTCGGCTTGCGATTACATTGCGAAGCTTCTTATGTTTTCGTTGTCAGCAAGATTACGTTTGCAAATCGTTAGTTTAGGCCGTCTTCACGCGCCTATATCGACATTGTTCCGAATCTGTCGAATGTTTCGGCTGAGTTTGTGGGCTTACTTAGGTTGTATTTAAATTTCTTTGGCAAACATTGACTTACAAATAAATGGACGACGGGTCTAATACAAAAACCACGAAAAAAATGTCCCAAGTCAACCTATTTAAAGGTAGTGACATGTAAAGGAATATGAAAAAGCTAAAACTTTGAATTTAAATTGTAATGTCATCGCAGTACTGTCTAATTTTGCTTGCTTCGCTGTCAGTCGAACAAACGAAGACTAAAGCGTGAATGACGCTCTGTATACGAGTTTAACGCCCTATAAGTTCGGACGCTTTTTAGCGCGGACCCGACGTCCATATAATTGTAAGTCAATGTTGGCAAATCATACATTGCAATCTTGGTGACTCCATCGATGAATACTAACATTCATAATATTATTTACAGCTGCTATAAACTTGTTAGGAATATTTTAGTTTGAACTAAACTCTTCATTGTACTACTCATCAGCGTTTCGAATCTTAAGGTAAGATTCGAAACGAATTATGAGCAAGTACGGGTTAGCATAATATGATTGTGAACAAATCAATTCATATTAGCAAGCAGTAACAATACAATATAGTCACACGAATAAATCCACATTCTCAGAAACCTACTTGCAAACATAAACAAGGCGTCTGTTCCGTCCTAGATGTATTATTATGGAATGTTTGTCAACATGATTATCCCTTCGTCTCTGTCGTCATCGTCCCTGGGGTTTCGAGATCGGAATGTATAATAATGCATATGTAATTTATACTTCGCCATTCAGGATTAGATGTTTGCTTTGGCATGTTCATCGGCTGAAAATTGTTAGTTCAATGTATTTGCGTTCGACTAAAACTATTTTCCTTTTGCTTTGATTGTTTGTGTGAAATAGCTACTTAGATAAACATTATTCGTCAACCCATTATACGTCCCATAGTTAGGCTCGGGTGTCCGCTAAGGAGGAGATTTCACATGTTTCTCAATTGCTGTGAACCTCTTTCGATACGAAGATTTTATCATGTGTCCCTTCACCGCAAGCGATAGGTATCACTAAATATTCACAAACGTACGTGACTTAGAAATTAAACTACCATAGATGGACTCCATACACAGGATTCAAACTGTCGATCAGAGTACCGCCGTTCTCATCTTAGTACATATTATTTTCTTATCATTTCGCTTCTTCTTATGAAACGTGGCATTCTCTTTATCAAGTTATCGTCGATACACCGTTCAACACGTACTTTGCCGTCAAATGTTCTAAACGTAAAATAAACAAATGAAAGTAGTGAACATGATATTATAAAATGTGTTATTATTATTATTAATCAATAAATAATAACAAAAAATGGGATGCTAAGTGATAGATTTACGTCAAAAACTGAGACTAATTTTGTTTTTCAATCAAATACTTTTATATGGTTACATAAATACCATACCTACTTTAGTTTTTAAATTCTCGGGCTTAGAAGTAGGTATTATATCCACTTCTAAGCTTCACCCGAGCCGAGTGGGTAGCGTCATCGGCAGCGCAGTGGAGAGACAAACACGCTTTGATATTCTAATTAGTCATGCCATAATGAAATGTTGGCCAATGGAGGGCCAATGGAGTTCCACAATCATATATAATGATAGGCAAGATTAAAAAATGCACTCAGCACACAAACAGTATTATTAAATACTATATATACATGTATTATGAATACCAAATAAGAAATTGCTTGTATTAACGAGCAATTTGGTATTCATTTGCTATCAGACATCCAGACGTAAGGCGGGATATCATCCTTACTTTATCGATATTCTCTTAAGCGCTTTTCGTCATCGTTTATTATGCGCATGGCCCAGGAATGGAATTCTCTGCCTGCGACTGTGTAGAAACACTGCTCAGAAGAGCACATACTCACAACCCGAGTATCTTTATGCTGCGATTGAATAGGCAGCGTCGGGGCGTTTTAATCTTCGCTCCCCAGCCCTAGCCCAGCTAGTGGTCAAGAGAAAGTTCATTTAGGCAAAAAAAAAATCACACTAGCGGTGTTCCAAAAAGGTTCCTTGCCCCTTCAAAGACTAAACAGATGCTAGATATAAACCTAAACAGACCTCGGGGCTGGAACCCTAGCTTCCTACTATATTGTATTTCATAAAGACCAACTTTACCTAATTAATTGTATCATTTTGAATGCTAAGTGTCAAAGACACAATAACGTGAATCGGTTATATCAGTAAATATTTACTTACAATATAAAGATAAAGATAAATTTATTCTGTAAAAAGAAATTAACTTAAGTACATGAATGTTATTAAATAACTTTTTATTTACACGTATTATGCGCCAGACTATCGCAAACAGTGAAATTAACTTGCACTACTAAACTTTAATCAAGGTTAGTAGTGCAAGTTAATCTAGGTGGTACCTGAACTAATTAAAATTGTTTACTTAGTGTAGGTATCACAAAGTAACTTAGTAGGTACATTTATCTTAGATATCCAAATCGGTGATTACAGCATAATGATTAGTCAACATATTATTTAATACGTGGTAATACAACCAGTACGAAGCAAAGACGAGACCACGTTATTAGTCTCTCTGTAATCTGAGGCGGATTTGCTGCCACTTCCGTGCGGGTTGGCTCCGTCTTCTATCGAATTGACTTTAGAATGGAACCTGCCAGCAAACGTGATGTACGTCAGTAGTAAGTTGATAATGAACAATTTATTAGGCTGAACGGATTTATCTTTGGTAAATGAAATGAAACACTTTCACTTGATTTTTCTTAATAGACTTGAATACCACCACTAACATAAAGATTATGCAGTTGTTGTAAGCCAGCTTGAAGGCAATAACACAAAGTAACAGTTCCAGCCGGTATTGTTGTTCTTAATTCTCTGTATATTCGATTAGTTGAGCCCACAGACCAAATAAACCTACTTACTTGACGTTGTCCATCAGTAATCACATCTACCAATTGGATGGGCCTGTGTCGTCAATAGTATTCTTTTGCAAAAACTTTCGTAACTGAAACGAGACGGAATCACAGTGACGCGTTTACATTATCATGTCATTACAAAGTTTTTGTTAGAGGAGGCTTAGTGGAGAAGCAATGTTATTTATAGCTGAGGCAACTTTCGCTGAGCGCTGGCAGTATTATTGCGGGTATTACCCTGTCCGTCTGCTCGCCACACAATTCCCAGAGCATGCATTATTCATGATTGTTACTGGCCCGCGCTGAGCATGATTATTTTATTGTAACCTCATATCGGCCGCTGCGACAAACATGAGAACCAGTCGTCAGATCAAGTTGTTTTTATGGCTCGCAAATTACAGCGAATCGTCGAATATCACTCGCATATTTAAGTATAAGACAACAATTGGGATTGAGTCAACAGTATTCTGTTCGTACGTTACGAAAATGTTTACACAATGTACTCAAACATTAAATAGACGACAGAAAATTGTTAGCTTTCTACGAGTACAACATCGTGACTATATAATTATAAGATGTGGGTTTAATTTAAAACAATTAGAAACTGGAATGCGTTATAATATAGGTATAGACTCTTCTGTTTATTGCGTTGCAATTATTTAACTTTTTTTGTTTAAGTACATGTTTGTTGTAGATTTCCTATAAACTGGAGTGGAGACACTTTCGAGGAATCAACTACAAATCAATAATTTCCATAGCACTCTGCTAGTGTTTGTTTCAATCAATTTACAACTTATATTTGTTCTAACAACAATAGGTGTACGTATTGTTGTTCAATAAATGGAAAAGTCAAATTCAATACGGTTCCCGCGGAGGTTGTCTTTCAATACAAATTCGCGCGATATTCTACGAGGCAAATTTAAGGCACATAATCCAATCTCGGAATTTGGCCGTAACTCAGTCAGGGAATATCAAGTGCCGCTGAAAGTGACGAAAATTACCAAGAGACTTTATTAAGCGCGCTCAGTCCGGATACGGATAATTGAATGTTATCAACTAAAAATCATTACCTAAGAAAGCAGAAGCTTTCTGGGTTTTGAAATGAAGACGATGAAATGGAATCCTCCGAGTTACCACACCGTATGAACGAATATAAATGATATGAAGAGGTGTCGACCCTTGGCCTCGCAACGCCAGACTCTGTTTTCCTCCGTCACCCTCTCCGCCCGAACCAAAAATCGCCAGTCATTAATCTTATTCACAAACCGGGATTGTAAAACGATTCCGTTTTCAAAAAATGCCACGCAATTGAATAGAAATAAAAGCCGGTCGGGATCGCTTTGATTAATTACCCAATGATCTTGAAAGTGACTGCTTTTGTGAGCAAATGTATGAAATTCTTGACAGCAAAATTATATTTTTCTTAAATTTGGTTTTGTATCCATCTCAGCAGGAGAACTTTTCAGAACGACGGCCTCCACTTGCAATAAAACTCTTGACTGAATAATGCGTTCAAATGGTTAAATTATTGATTTTGCTGATCCTACGATATTCCATCTCCAATGAGTGCACGATGTCTCAAGTGACTCTCTCTCGTGTGCTTTTCCGGTCTTCAGCGGGCGTCGTCTTTGGCATCGGTGGTCCATCACTGTCGTCTCGGTGCAGCGGTGACAAATTGGCCTGCGCTTTTGCTCTCGACAGTTCGACTTCCTATTTGCTTTCTAATCCAACGGTTGAACGGTGATCTTCGAAATCTGTAGTAAAAAATTATCTAAGCGTTCAATTCATGTAAAAAAAAGGTTTTGTTTTTGATCATAGGTTTGACCTGTAGATATGTAGGTCGTTATTAATGTGCTTTATTATTCACGGTAAATTGTAATTCTATCGTGTTGTGGTGTTTGTTCATAGAGAGGCACTTCCCAACGGCACCTTGCTACTGGCGCCGTTCTCCGCAGAGCAGTACCGTACCGACGTGCACGCAGCCGTCTACCGCTGCCGCGCCGCCAGCGCCGCGGGGACCATCATCTCTAGGGACACGAGGC
This sequence comes from Hyposmocoma kahamanoa, assembly GCF_003589595.1. Taxonomy (NCBI): domain Eukaryota; kingdom Metazoa; phylum Arthropoda; class Insecta; order Lepidoptera; family Cosmopterigidae; genus Hyposmocoma; species Hyposmocoma kahamanoa. The sequence goes on from NW_020653756.1 coordinate 240,236, forward strand.
TGCATGCAGGTGAGACCTAACAAACGCGAATAGCCAATTTACTGCTCCGTTCTCAGATCTAGTCATGACATCCCAAATAAGTACTTCTTACCACTACATTACATTTTATTGCATATGACAGTCAACAGCTTAATTAAGCGACGAAAGTACTTGTTTTTATGTACTAACCTTTGTCAAGTCATGGATCTTTTTGTTTGGTATGCTATTAAAAACTGTAATAGTAAATTGCAGGTAATATGCAAAGACATAAATTTGGTCCAAAAATGGTCCATATATGGGTAGCAAGGCAAACAGGTAGACGGGTAACCGGGTCGCTTTATCGCCTCTCACCTGTGGACCGCAGCGCGGCCCCGCCTGTATAATGCCTGCGATATTAAACCCTTATTTTAATATTACAACTCTCACACACACGCCGCGGTCGCTAAATATTTTTGACAATACTCTTTTAGCCTTTCACGCAATATATTTCAAACGTGCTGACATTTTTATGTAATATTATTCTGACAATTTAATGTAATATTATTGAGAACAATATTTCTAAAAAAAAGCCTCTTAAGTGTTCGTCGACGTTTCAGCCTATGCTTATATAAAATGTTGATAATTGATGAATTGATAAACATTTAGTGAATTGCTTATATGAAAGGAAATGTAGATAATGTAAGAGAAATATTATCAGAAACACATTCCCGGTAATAATTAAAAAAATAGCCTACACCATTACGTGAAAATATGAGATCAATTGGAGATGGTAATAATAGAAACTATTTATTGAAGAGCTTTCGCTCAACTGTCGCAGCAATTCCCAATATTCTGCTCCAAAGCGCTGCACGAATTCTCCGAGAAGTTAACGAACTGTCGCACGCAACCACCATTTTAAGCATCAATAATATAGCATCAATTAAAAAAGAAATTGTCCAAACATTTTCAACGTCATTCGTTTTAAAAAGAGAACCACAATAGATAGCTATGTTGATTGAGTACTTACTTAACTTAATAAACTGCCTATTGTGTTACGGCCTAAGCCACAACATATAACATCTCTATCAACGTCGCGTTTGCGGCGAGCAATCTGGCGTGAAGGTCGCCTTGGTCCATTAAGGCCGTTTTTGTCCCAATAAGCACTTAAGCAAGTTTGTTGCCTCGCCCCGATCATCCCTCACCTCCCCCTGTACGTCAACACGAATTATTCTACGATTTTTATCAACGATACAATCAAGAGCTGACAGTGCGTCAAATCTACCGCTAAACGAGTTCCAGTAACAATAATAAATTATGTAACAAATAGGGTAGGTATGTTATATTAATCCCACAATTACCAGTTCTTACTTTTGGAAATGTTATCCCCAATTCACGTACCTATCTTGGCTGGTATAAGTATATAACATTATTTTCACTTTGCATCGTTTCGCTATTGAATCCAGAAATAGGAAGTAATAACTTTTTATCATAGCATCTCGCCAGTATTACTTGTTCTTTATCCTTCAGTGTTTCCTTCGTTATTATCAAGTGCCCTCCGCAAAGGTACCTTCCATTTTCCATTTGAGTCGCTGCACTAAACGAATTCGCAGCGTCTTCGTCTACTGCGTGGACATTATTTATTTACCTGATTACGTTAGCCAAACGAATTGTATAAACGTTGACCTTTCCCGAGCGCGCATGGCTGCGAGCAGGCGCGGCGCTTTGTCGCTTGTGCAGAAAAACAGTCGACAACGTGACCTGCCTGCGGATATTCAATCCACCGCGTCGACTAAAGGGACCGCGTGTGATGCGAATGAGAACTATACCGCTTGCTGCGGCGTGCTCCACATTGAAATCAAAATTGAATTGTTCCTTGTAAGGAGCTGCTTTGATAGACAAGCTTTTTACAAAGTGCATGTACTTAGGTTTATACATGTTTAACTTTATTTTCAGCTTCTCAAGACAGTGATTTTAATTAGACAATGTCTACCCCTAAAACTCCGACAGTCTTAGTGACGCAATTCGGCCTTCAGAGTAAAACAATTCGACATACCAATACAGTCCACTTTTGACACAATTCCTCGGTACACTTCATACAGAAAGCCCGATAATGACTCGCAAGAAATGCGAGCAAAAAACCACCTTCACGATCAATGATAAAGCCCGTAATCCATTCCGCAAGGCAGCTGACACTTGACCTACCGTATTGACATTTGGAAAGGCGCGAGTCGGGATCAATCTCTTGGCTGAAATGCAAATACGATTCTTTATAGAGCAGGCCTTAAACCCCTGAGATTGGGCGGGCCGCAATATCCCGCTTTGTGGGGCCGCGATAAAGGTCCGTTAATGGAATCAACGCTCGACGGGATTCTCAGGAATCCCCGTCTATTGCTCTGGCAAGTTCAATTTTTGGCGAGATTTTAGCGATATAAAAGTGATCCGATCAAAGCTTCACGATGTAAGTGTGAATGGATTTTCTGCCACTCATATTTGTACAAAGATATTTCATGTTCGCGGGATTCCTAACACACCAAATTGAGTTAACTTTGCTCTTGTATATCAGTTACGAAGTAAATTGATGGAGCCATCAAAGTAAGCGGCCTCCGCCTCGGCCCCTCGGCAGCGCCTGACTACCTTTGACACGTACATCTCGTCTACTCGACGCGTATCAGCCGATTACGCTCTTGTTCATCGTGAAGAGGTCTCCTCGCCGCCTTTTAGTTTGCAATCGCTGAACAATGCCTCCACAAAATGTGGAGCTGAGTGTTTTATTTGTTGACTTAACTATATCTATTTGAAGTAATGAAACCTCCGCATTTATAAATTAGTATTTGAGCACGCAATAATAATTGACTTACTTGAAGTATTTAACTGTCTTTGTAACTAAGAAATATTATATCTGCTTGGTAAAATTCCGACTTCGAGAAATTAGAATGTTCTCCACCGATATTAACAACGGCGTGAGATGCAAGCTTTTATCATGATGACTAGCAACGATAAATCTACAACTTTTGTGTCTATTGATAAACATACTGAAAGGTAAATATAAATCTATGTATAATTTAATGAATACACTTCGAGACCCTCGCTCCCTACAGCAATAATCCGAAACTGTACAGCGGAGTTAAGCATCTTTTAAAAGTGTTCCAATAAAGGGTGGGATGATGGCCCTCCACCCGTTGTGTAGCTCATTGTTCTGCGACCAGAGGAGAGGGAGGTACTGGTACTGCGGACGAGGCAAATTGCAAGATGGCAAGAGTGCTCACGTATGAGGGCATTTTTTATGGCGGCTAGAGGCGGATGGTTTGGAATACGCCGCCGTTTTGATTGAGTTTGCTCTCGATATGGCTCCCACGACAGATTACATTTCACAGTTATCCCTGAATGGAAGACGTAACATACATGTGCGGTTTCTTTGCAAACAACTGTGTTTATAACTCCGCTTCACACATAGTCATTTTTCATATGATTATATCAAATATTTCATTAGATATCAATAGCGATAGTAAAAACGTAAAGTTTCTTAAGCTTTGCCATTAGCAAAAGGTAACGAGTGCTTTGAAGAATTGGACTCACTAACAGTGCTGTAGTGGATCATAATTTTCTGTGCGCGTAGGCCGAGGAGTATGCAAAGTGGCCATCAGTGGCAGCCGGCCGCAGCGTCGGCGGCGCCTTCCGACTAATTAACTTCCTCGAGTCAGTGCCCGTGCCGGAACTGGAACTTTTGCGACCCGATATTTATAATTCTCACTTCGTGTCTACAAATATGACATAAGGATTTGATGTATTGGTGACGTGACCAGTTTGTTGCTACGAATGGTTTCGATCAAGCACCTTTGTATTGACGATATTACTAAATCTGTTTTTCTAGGAATGGTAATACTAATGGTTAAGATTAGCGCCTTCAATATTGTAATAAAACTCAATCAAAACATAATTTAACCAATTGAATGTTTAGCAAGCGAGCGGCGATTCGTCGACGTCGACATTGTCTGCTTGGACTACTTCCATAATAAACCACTCCGAGTTTACGAAACAAAATCCTTTCATTCGTATTGAAGGCACGTTTTTAATTTATACCGGCGGCGCGCGGCGGCGGCTTCCCAAAAGATAATAATTGTCAGAAATGTGATGAATCGAATTACCCATCGGCCGTCGGCGTCGCGTTGCTTCCGTCTCGCTGCAAACAAAAAATTAAAAATTATCGAAATCCCAGAATAGACCCGCTATTGATGAAAAAAATTTAAAATTCAATTATAGTATTCTGAGACAACGTAATCGAGTGAAATATGAGGGGATGAAATACTGAAAGTAATAAAATATTTTCAAGTCAGCTTCGGCGTTGATTCCACGAAAGCGAATGATGATATTATTGAGAAAATTAACATTTCTTTGATGCAGTGCAAAAACAAATTATTTCGTTCGTTCAATAGTTAAAGTTCGTAATAATACGTAGCTAAATCGTGACATAATCTCTCTTTTTGAGTCAAATTAAAACCGTAATTGAATACATTAGGTAGTAAATAAAAATTAAGTGCTACAGACGGCTGTAAGCCTCAGACAATGAAATAAAACTGCTGCAATTCTGTGATATCGCTTATTACGTCGGCCGGGGCTAGCGAGCGACGCCGCGCGCCGGCCCGAGTGGCTAATGTCGCTCGACATTGGCGGCGGGGGAAATCTCGCGGCCGCACGAGCCGCTTCATTATGCAGCGTCTGCCGCTTTTATTACTGACGATGTGCTGTGATCACCTTTGTTGAGATATGCTCTTTGCTCGCTCATGCTTGTCATTCGAGTGTCCTGTTGGACAATTCTGCAAATTGCGGTACATTACACTTTCATAGAAATTTATGTTTTTATCTCTACAAAGGTAATCTGATGTGAATTCATTCGGTAAAATTTTCTTGCATTTAAGTGTAAACCCCAACAAATTCAGTTTGAGCGCTAACATTGGCGTGATGTCATGTGATGGCTGTATATTTATTTAGCAGAACAAATTAGTAGTACAAAATTCCACAAGTTTCGCAAAAACAAACAGGCAGCAATCAATCCACATTATTTCTTTGAATTGTTATTCACTGATTTCTGATTCAACACCATTGCGCACTTTTTTACTTTTGCCAGAGCAACCGGTGGTGTCTTAACGATGTCTAACAGACTATGTTCTACTATTTTCATTTCATTACACTTCGCGTCGTCGTGGCCTCGCTTCGCCCTCAGTGGTGATGCACTTTGTTTTAATTGGCACCTTCTGTCACGATTATCAGTAATGAACTATAAAGAAATCATACCGTGGTGAGAAACAGTGAATTAATAATAAATAACCACTTTGTGAATAAACAAGAAAGTCTTGAAGTCTATCTTCTTCTAAGAATATCTTCCGTCGTTCCTTCTCTAGCGGTCGCCTGACCGTTAGAGAAGCGTTTTCCATCGCTCGAAAACATTTAACTTTACTTTTAATTTAGTACGTACTGAGGAAATGTGTCAACATTTTTCGAAAGGCATATGTATTACCGTATTATCTATGTCGACGTAATTATTACCCTGTAGGTGTAAATAGTGCAGAGACTACCAAGGAGGTTCTCACACATCAAAGCGGCCAAAGAGCTTGGATAGTAGCCGATGCAAAAAACACATCGTAATTCGCATGTGAACCACCACTAACCCATATCACTACGGACGTAATTAATTGCATCACCGGCCGACGGTCGCTTCGTGACGCAATGGGTGGGGGGCGTTTGGCAAGTGTCCCCTCCAGTACAGTCAAAGGGCAGGGGGGTAACAGCTGTGTGTGACAGCAGAGCTTACCGCGGCCGCTGCAGCACACGATTACAGCGCCGATTTACATCACTGAATTCGAGTTGGGAATTTGACTTTGATATGTGTAAAATGCGTTCTATCGCGGCTGGAACCCGTCCAATATTTCGGCTGCTATAACGTCCATGAAACGCTACGAATATTCTAAAATCTAATTTTACTCTCGTTGGTCACAATCATCGAGTACGTCACAATTTTATTAAAATATGCATTATACTTATACCATTTATGTTCATTTCTTTGTTTCCATTACGTATAAATTGTTTGCACCATAATTTATGTATTTATGAAAAAAACTACTTATACAAAGAAAAGAAAGAAAGTTGGAATTGCAGTGATGGACGTGGAGTGGGAAGCGCACGCGCAGGCGTCGACGAGCGTGGCGGGCGGCGCGGCGTTGCTCACGTGCGTCGTCCCGGGCACCGTGCGCGCACACGTCGCCGTCACCGCCTGGCTGAAGGACGGCGAGCCGCTCGCGCCCATAGCTGCCGAAGCTGGTAGGTACACTAAGAACTGGAAGAGATAAGCGTATCTAGCCGGGGCGTCGTAAATTGAAAACGGTTCATAGCAATTCGGACGGCAGTCCCAGTTTTCTGTAACAATTCAGCTGGATAATTTTACTAAAAAATATAAAACTCGCATAATAATGTATTTCGATTTTAAGTCCTTAAAACGACTTTCACTTTCAATTACCAAGTACAAACCGTTTTCCCCATTTGCCCCAGGCGTATACACCGCAGGTTAGAAAGGATTCAAGTCAACTGTTTGTGGCGGGTGTAGTACGTGTTTTATGTTTTATTTTACAAAAACAGGTTCCATTAGCTACATTTTAATGGTCTTTATTACAATTCCTAGGTGTCTCTACGAGCCTCAAATACTGGTCCATAGACGTTGCCAACCGCGGACCGGCGGCACATAAATCGAAATTAGTTTGTCGGCCGCATCCCGCCACAGACTACTACTTTGAATTATCAAAGAGTCCGTTCAAAATTGTGGCACTCAACCACCCACAGGCTGGGAGCCGAGGGAGCCAACCGCCGCGTCTCAGCCATCGGTGTCTTTATGACTAATTCTCTCGTTCCAAATTCGATTAAGGTTTTCATTTCGAGTCAAGTTTTCTTTTCGATTACGCGTCTGATGAGTAATTAACGTTCAATTTTCAATTCAAGAGTTTTCCCTGTCTGTTTTATTGTCAAGTTTAATTGCTCTCTTCTTTTTCTTTAATTTAACAGTTCCTAAAATGTCTACTTACAAATCCCAAGCAGCACACCTATACCTAAGATATACTATATACTACTTATATACTATAAGATATGGAATAGAATTAAACTCGATTGAATATTTTAGGAGTTCAAATTCCCTCTAGATATCTCGAAGAAGGTTTCTAGATAATTTAAAGTAATAGTGGGCACAATTTGTGTGTGAAAAAATTTATTAGTAGATCACATGAGTGCTTTGAGAAATTATCTGTAGGTAGTGTTAATAGTGATTCTTTTTTATTCTCAAGTAACCTTCTAGAAAGCTACGAGGCCATTTGTAGAAAAGGATTTAGTCTTGTAGACAGTTTTTAGATAATTTATAGTCTATGATAGTTTTCTTAGTAATGCTATTTTAAAACCAAAATAACATGGCAAAATTAGATATAATATTTCTGACTTTTTCGCGCAATGTTTAGTCGTTTAGAAAGCGCGAATTGACGTGCGACTTTAAATACATGGTGAAAAGTAATGAAAAACCTGTCATAAAACTAATGCGCTCGCTGAATTTTAAATATTTATGTATAAACATAAACTTAATAAAAATACAAATATCGATCTTCGGTTTTAAATATTTATAGAAGGCTTAAATATACAAGATAACTCACAAAACAGACCATTTCCAAGAAGTTCCAGGCTTCTTCAAACTAACTTCAAATTAGATTTACTTTTTAAAAAGAAAAGAAATTTTTCTCGGCTACAACATAGTCATTCTTTAAAAATAAATATGACGATAAAAATTTAAAGCTTTTTTCAAAACACCGTTGGGAGCATTTTGTCTATAGCTTATTTTATAGAAAAACTTTAGAATACGAAAAGATTATTTTTACTTGCTTTAGTGTAGTTGATCTTGTAGAAGAATATTCACTTCTATGAAGCTTTTATGATTGTCTACAATACGCGATCTTTCTAAACCATTTTTTCTTTACAGTAATAGTGTCAAATGTCCAGTAAAAATTGTAATGGTATCGTTTTATGCAATAAATAACCTTTCACACGTCACCCAAGGTAAAAAAAAACTATTTAAAAAATCCTATTTGTCGCAAAAAAACGTTATTCTGTATAATTATATAGAATATGTTATATATGACTAAAGGTGGATAAATTCCCTATCATATAAATATAAGGAATATTTTAATGAGATACCTAACTTATGTTGGAAGATATAAAATTTTCATTACAAAATTGAGGTTATTTCTTCACGCCAACCACATTTCACACAATGATTTCACTGGTATTCTATTGATAGACGGCACAATACACATACACAAGATTGAAGTACAGTATGTAGTTTACGAGCTCATTTCATTTGTTTTTATTATTTCAGAACACGGAATTACTTCACAATGTGTATTATTTGTCAAAGCATCGAAACGCAACGGTGAAAGCGAGTAAGATATAGGCTATGACGTGCATCCCGTTTGCATATAAATAAGAGGTTGGATGATGTGTTTCGTTGTAGTATAATGTGACTTTTGAATAATGAATGAAAGTCTATAATAGAATGAATATTTTCGGAAATTTAAAATTTTTGAACTTTTGACCTTGACACGTGTAACTGCAGGGTACATTTCTTTTGCGATTGTTGTTTTTAAATTTCAAACTAATTCATAACTCTAGTAATGAATTGGTAATGAAATCTCGTAATGAATTAGTTTGCTTGTAATCGCGCGTGGTGATAGGCATACTAATTATTTGTTTACTGATCGTAGCGGGTTGCACAAATTAGGTTTATTATAATGAGACTTAAAGTGTTTAATAATAAATAAATAAACCTGTAATTTTGTGTATAACCGCTCACGCGATGCGCTCCTCCTACCGCAAAATGGCGGCTATTTGGTTTCGCAAATTAAAAAAGGATTCAGTTTAAATACAAGTTTTTATAAATAAAAATTATTATTCTGCATTGCTAAATAAATACCTTCCGTATTACAACAAAAACATCTCAAATAAAATGCAGTAGTACACCGCAAATCCTGCACTTAAAAAGCAGTAATGAAATTTTTGGTGTACTTGGATAAATATGATAATATTCCGTTTGAGTGGTTCTAACGTTTATCATGAAATTACTCCTTAAAGTATAGTTTATAAACATTTATATTCAGGGTAAACTTAAAAAACGTTACTTACGGTATGTTTTCAATAAATAAACACCGAAATCACCAGCCCAAAAAATAACACACATGATTGTCGTGACGTATTTTTGAAGTTGTTTATTTTTTTTAAATGACAGAGCCACGCATTAAAAACTTTATGGTTTGCTAGAGTAGTTACCGAAATAACAATTAGTATTAGTTCTTTTACCTGTTATAATTTCGATATCCGATAAATCGGTATAAAATCATCACCGGTACCTCTAGGTGTGATATGCGTCTACGGCTGCATGTATCGCGTGAGCGGATATTAGTTATAATACTTTTGGGTTGTAGCGTGATGTTATATAGACAAGATTTCGGCTTTAAAATGCATAAATATTTTTTCAAATTCAACTGGAGTTCCGGATATTAGCACTTTTGAACAAAAAAAAGACAACGAAACAAACTACAGCTTTCTTATTTTAGTTATGTTATGATAACAATTGTAACCCTGCGCTTGTCACGCCATAAAACGCCTCGTCACGTGCGCTGTAATCGAAGTAGAAGTAGTCAAAAATAGATAGTTTTCCCAACGTTATCTAAAAACGCAAAACGGTTTCGTTAGGTTTTTTGAAAAAGCCATAACGACACATGACTAATCGAATGATGTGACATAATATCCAAGATTCTCCACCTCCGCCAGATCTTTTAATACTTATTCTTTACTTTGTCCATTTTGCATGAACTCTTACAACGTCTTACAATTTTTTTTTTAAATAGAATCTACTGAAGACGCGCTATAACGTGTTGGTCAATAAGTACACACACTACGGATTGTCTATAAATGAAATATATCTAGAACAAACTTAAGAACACTAGTTATTAGAGTATTAATAAACTTTATTGGATATGTATAGAATAATTGAACTAAAAATAATCAGTTGATCTACAGAAAAGGACTTTAAGAATTAAGACACATCACTCTTAATAAAGTTGTTTGGTATTAAGAAGGTTTTAAAATTTTGACTTGAGTGAAATAAGTCTATAAAAACAATTTCTTTTCTCTAAACCCATTTATAGAGAACTATTATCTAAGTAACTGTTATCATACCATATTAAGACTGTTTATAGATATAATAGTTTTGAGGTATATAAAGTGTGCTCCTCATGATGGCTATGACTACTCGTATGTTTCAATCCCTGTAGCAATGAAACCGTTCTGTAATAGCAACATACAATACAATTACAACGCTTGTATAAAACTATTATTTTAAAAAATCCAAATACTTACCTTTGCAATTATTTGCATAATTCATAAAATGATTTAATACTACAATTTCAAAAGGTTTGTTAAGCCTTGGAATAAGAAATTTTGTTTATGAAAATGAAGGAATATCTGGATTCTACTACACAAACGAAACACCCCGTCCGCAGTGAGCTAAATTAAATATCAAAGATAACCGTGACAAGGGTAAAACAATCGCCACTGTAGCTACAAGCTAGCGCGAGCTCATTCACGTGTAACAATTATGGCAGCGACAGGTAATCCTCTTAGTGCCAGTGAGGCTAGATGAAAAAGAGGAATAGACTACTCCATTATTATTAGTTTAGCTGGTTATTATAATTCAATGTTTTGGTCAAATGCCTTAGGAGTCGTGTCTAATTCAGGTCTAAGCCCAAATAAATGTAAATTGCATTGTCAAAGTTACTCAGGGGTTTGTTCTGTCTGAAACTCCTGTTCTGCTCCACAAAAATTATCTGCCTAAACTCGGCAGCCGTATATGGGGAAAGGAAGCTTATCGTTATTACTGCTCTGGCAGATCCTAAGCTGCAGAGCCTCGAGTACCAACCGTGCAAAGTTGCCAGTTTATCAATATTTTATCGAATATATTTATGGAGAGGGGAGTCGTCCCCTTTTCATCTCCACCAATACGCTCGATTCTTAGCTACCACCAATACGCTCGATTCTTAGCTAGTTACTCTGTACTGCTAAAATGGAGCAACTTTTAAAGTAACTTCTATACTTTGATTAGTGCCATTTAAAGTACATGTTTTCGGACAATATCCAAACATTTAGGAATATATTTTAATCGTGGCTTATCGAAGCTCTGCAGGAATTATAGTGCTCCAATGAAATTAATATCCAAGATAACAGTGACAAGGGTACAGTAGAATACCACCGGGGTTTGTAGGTACAATTACTGACGAGTGTTTATGAATCGAGAACAATCGAGCGAGTCTGTGTGATATTGCATGTAATCGTGACATGAACGAATAGAGGTATAACAATAAATATGTCGTAAATTAGTCCGTAATTGGTATCGCAAAAATCATCTTTCATAACCAATATTGTGACGCTAAATGACTTGGGACTTGAGCAATATTTCGAATATTTCAACATACTCAGTGACGCACAAACAATGGGGAGTTGATGACCGCTGATGACTCCAGTGTAACTCTCGCGATAGATTGTTATACGTGATGGAAGAACGGAACGGAACTCGCGAAAACGCTGTGTATGGAATCAATTTATTTATAAAATTAATAAGCAACATATCATCATCATTAGCTTACACGTATCCACTGCACATAAGCCTCACCCTGAGCATGCTAACTCTCTTGGTCCTGTGCCGCCCGCATCCAGCCGCTGCCGGCCACCTTTCTCAGGTCGTCCGTCCATCTTGCCGTAGAGTGTCATACTCTACGTTTGCCTTGACGTGGTCGCCACTCTAAAACAAGTCTACTCCATCAGTCATCAGCCCGCCTTTAGGCATGTCAGGCGCACTCTTTTTGGGAGCTATGTCGATCACTTTAATTCTCTGACGTACGACTTCAATACGAATTCGGTCCATAACAGAAACACCAAGCATAGTTCGTTCGCAACTTTGAATGTAGACGTAATTATGCACAACCTCATTAGTAGCCCTACCTACGGTTACACGTCTCGGGGTTATTGTGTGCGTTGAACATATTTTTCGTTTTGTCCAAGTTCGTCCTGAGACCCATGCTCGCTGTGAAGAATCGTTTAAGTCAGTCAGCATCTCAAGCAAAGGGCCAACCATTATGATAATATCATCTATTCTGTAAATCGAAGGTGTTAGATGTACTGCCCGTTAATTTGCCCTGTCTTTTTCTTTTTTTTATTATAGTTAATATCATGTAGCGGGACCAACAAGTCGTGCACCTGATGGTAAGCTACACGCCTGTCCATGATAGTTACAGTGCCACTCAGAGCTTTAAATCGCATAAATCTGAGGGGTACTGCCACTGCGCCTGTCACCCTAAGACATAAATTGACAGGTCTCATGTGCCTACTATAATTTCTACCAGCAGCCTTACCCTTCAAACAAAAAACAAAAACCTTCGAGCATCTCGAAGACGGCCTCTAACGCGCTAGTGAACGGTTTCGGAGAGATGAAGCATTATATTATGTACTCGTAATTAAGGTCGCACGTACTTCACTAACTCTTACGTAAGTTGAAGTATTGCTTAATCACCCTACAAGCTATGTAAAGTATTAAACGCTGCAATGAGATGGTTGAGCTAACCAACGCTGCGGCAAACTTGGCACAATTTCCAATAAACCATAAAGCCATTTTCCACAGCTAATTACTGTCACAAACTAGGACTCATAATTTCCAACAATTGGAAGTGCCGCTTAAAAATGGTCCGATAAGTAAACAGCAGCTGTGGCGACGATCGCGCGAGGGGCGGGGGCGGGTGCGAGCGGGGCCGCCGGCGCGTGTCAGGCAAAAGAACGCGATTAAAACGTAAACTTACTCCAATAAACTTGCGCTAATGCAACTTTAATGTTCGCCTTATGCACCTACAAGTAAGAATTATGATGGATGTGACAATTCTGCTTTCATTTTCCAACACTCATTGTACGGGCATCTGACATGACGGAACGTGACTGCCGCCGCAAACCACCAATACCTACATACATATTTACGATACTGTGGTAGTGCAAACACGACTTTGGTACTTGGTACTTGGCGCAACGGGCTGGTTTCCGCAACTCGACGACAAAGCGCCTATTTTGCGTGTGGGCAAACACGACTTATTATAATTAATAAGTACATGAACAGTAGCGACACGCTTGTTTGTAAATACGACACTAAAATTTTTTTAAACTTTCTTTGGTAAATCTATTTTAGGCTACATTATCACCGACATCGCTACCTTGAAACATACAACGCAGTGACTTTTAAACATGAATATCGTTAATATTTATGTTTAGATAACAGTCAACTAACATACCACATCCTGGCTGAATACATCCCGGGCGGTGTCTCGCGACGTTTATGCAGATTACCCGCGATTCACTCACATTTTCGAATTCTTCCGCCGCCAACGCTCGGCGTCCCGGCCGCCGTCCCGGCTGAATACCACTTTTGCTCTACTTCATAAATTTGATCATTTCGAACCTGCTAGAGAATATATATGCAAACACAATCCATTTAAAAGTATTTTGAGTTGCAAATTGAAATACTTTACATAGCAAAATTGTTCAAAAACTAGCACAATACAGTGCAAAATACTCGTTATTATACAAGAATAAATACAAAAACAAACAAGATATGCTAGTAGCAGTAGCGCTCCTTCTGGAAGAGTTCGTCCAGGATAGTGCTGCCGCCTTACCTATTTCTGTCGCCAAGCAGTAATGTCAGCATTACCGTGTTCAGCTGGTGAAATTACAGGTACATGGGACTTATTAACTTATGTCTCAGGGTGACGGACGCAGTAGCACTGCCCCGCAGATCTTTACGATTTAAAACTCTGAGTGGCACTGCAATTGTTATGGACAGACGTGTAGCTTACCATCAGGCGCACGACTTTTCGTCCCACCACTTGATATTATTATAAAAAAAGTTCCTGTTTTGCAGGGTAAGGGTGCTGGTGAAATTACAGGCAAATGTGGCTTGTCAACTTATGTCTCAGGGTGACGGGCGCAGTGGCAGTGCCCTTCAGATATTTGCGATTTAAATCAGGCGCACGACTTCTTCGCCCCGTCACTTAATATTGTAATAAAAAAAATTTTAACTTTTAGCGATCCCTTTCGGGCAAGCTCGGCTTAACAGGATAAACTAAACAAAATAATAATAATCAGAGGATGCAATAAATGCTCATTACACAAGAATAATACCAATTATTACACCTAAAAACTAAAATCTGCCTAACGAAAGAGCGGCAGAGTTTAACCATTGTGACGATTTCAAGTGTAATAATGCTTACCTATGAAATAAAGAATATTTTGAATTTGAATAAAACCTAGTACATAGATATCGTTGAATAAAACAAAATACTTAAACAAACATTTGATAAAAACCATACGTACAACCACATACTTACCTATATTATGTACAATCATAACGGAAAGAAAATAAAGGCAGGAGGATAAACAGGAGAAAAGACTAGACAAAGCTGTACATAGAATTTATAAAATAGCATTGTGTAAACGATACAACTAAAATACGCTGGAGAATGATACACAACGTATAATTAAACTCCACGAAAAAAAATGCACCATAAGTCTAGCCAGGGACGATGTTAATAGTTTTCTGGGGCGACAGTCGCACAAGTGTCGGCAGCTTGTAAAGTGCAGCGCTAAAATCTCAAGTGCAAGTCATCTCCAGTTTCACGCGACATCTTACAAGGAGAACCATAAAGGATCCAACGAACCGACAGTCGAAACACTGTAAAACGACGCTCTTTGACAACTTAGTGCTAAATTGCAGACGCATAATGCAAGCTACTACGAGTTATAATTGTAGTGGGCTATGTGAAAACAAGACAAAAATGTATGTCGTCAATGTGTCGCTTGATATGCTGTCGTACTGAAAAAGTTTATTACACAACGATGGCTTTTAACGAAAAAAGCCACGCAGCACGCAGAGAACAGCAAAATATTAAGTAAAAAGACGCCAATAACAAATTCACTGAAATTAGGAATGTGTCGTGAAAACACCTTGCTACTTCGAATAAAAGATGACTCAGAGAGGTGGCATCTCATGAAAGGGACTTACGTAGGTAGGTAAGATTCTTGTCTGGCCCAAGAAAGTTTCTAATTTGATCTTAAGATATTTATTAATGTTTTTCTTTATCATTATTTAAATTCAGGACGTATATGTTCAGACGACATGCCAGTCTTATCTTATGATCATAGGATGACATAGATAGAATCCTTATTCTTATGTTGCACAATTTATTGACAATTAAAATGTCATTTTTTATTATATTGCATCAAAGTACTATGTAAAGTAACGCGATTTACTACGTCACACAACGTAATGTTATTTCCTTCAAAGGGTTTATTCAAAGCCAGCTAAAATCTATCCGTGAAAGCAATGTTTATAATATCCATGGAAAATTATAAAACTTCAAAACAATAAGGGAAAGTGCTGCTTCGTGCTTTGGACTCATTTTAAGAGTTTTGGATACGATATGTTTTACTCACACTCTTGTACACTGCTTTTTGTGATACACCTTGCCTTAATGCCAATGCGTTCCCTGTCAATACAAGGAAAGGATCCACCACCAGTTTACTTATTTTAACAATATCTGACAAAGATGTGCCAATAGAGGAAACCAATTAATTACTGATTATATAACTGACATTCGCTGTCTCGTCTCCTTCCCGTCGTCGTCGTCTCATAACAAAGGGCTTGTCAACCAACCCTCGCTCATAAGAGCTTGTGTTTTCCTCTCGACGTCGGTGTTGTAGTTTTACGCACACACAGAGAGGAGTTTCAGGATCATTCGAACGATTAGTATAATTAATTGTCATGAACAGTTGACTACGGTGATCTCCCAAGTGCGTCCCGGGTCTTGTATAGGGGTAGTAACATCATTCTAATAGGGCACCAATTACATGTAATTATAATAATAATGTACACACTCAACATAGTCCCGCACTAGGGAAACCCTGTGTCGCGGGTGCCAAGGACACACACATAGACAACCACAAATTACCCCCAACTCAAGAGTGAAATAAATGTAGGCCATACAAATCTTTCTCCGACCCGGGAATCGGACCTAGGACTTCTGCGTGGCAGTCCGGCAAGGTAACCGTTCGGCCACGGAGACAATTAATTAAATAAAGATTAATTAATAGAATATAATCATGTTCTCGAAAAGAATGAATGTTGCTGATACATGTCAGTATTGTGACAATATTTGAAACGACGATGATAAAAACCGAAACAAGAAGCTTTCGTACGAAATATTAATGTGAGTCAAAACTAAAAATTCACTGACCTACCGAAAATTGTAATCGCTACCATCAAAATTATAATTTAAAGCTGAAGCTAACTTTAAAGAATATGTAAATAGTGACTTGGATGATAGGTACATATATTTTTACGATCGTGTGAACTTAAAGTAGCCTATAACACACATATGTATAAACATACAAAGATAACACAAGACATTTTTATGGAGTAGGATGTGAAACAAAAACTTGGAATGAGAATGGCGCACCGCACGTCGGAGATGCTGGCAACTCCGCGAGTAGGATTACTTTTGATATGCAAAAGCTATCATCATAAAAACAAAACTTGCATGTGGACAAACGAAGTCGCCAGTGCCGAGATCAGTTAAGGGCGACAATCCCGCGCGGCGCATTTAGAATTCATTGAAAAACTCCGCCTCAAACTTATCTGATCGTAAACGGCGACGACCGCACCCCGCGCCCGCCATCCAACCCTTCATGTCCCGTCTCCAGTTAAGACAGTACAGGGAAAATGCTGTGTAGATTTTAATTAAGTCACAGTACCTTAGTTTTCTTCTAAATGAACGTAAGTTCATTTAGAAGAAAACTTCCTCATAATCTTTTGATTTTCCACTCCAGTAACGTTTGTTGGAGCCTACTATTTATTAAGTTTCACAAAAAGCCGAACAAATAAATTTGGATGACATGCGAAATTGATTGTACGCGTAGCGAGGCCTTTCATACGCGATCTTCGTAGACCTCTCCATGACTAGGAGATATCCAACTTAGCAGATACTTATAGTACCTAATAACGTTTCTCGGTTCTGAGAAGGCCCCACTAAGCCTCTGATTATCTCTTAACCTACTTGGCATAATACCTACTTCCGAAATGTGATGCCTACCTACTTGAGACATTACATACAAAGTTCACCTGTGAAATTAACTTTGCGTTAATTACTCTGACTTTTGTACTAGCATATTACTACAGACATAACTACAGAAAATTACTATAATTACATAGTTCAAGTTATTGGGCCATTTAGTAAATAACAAATACTCCTCAACAGCGTACCATTACTTACATGTTGTAACAGATATTAGGTTTTGGCCAAACGTCAAGTGACCCTTGTCACTTACGAATGACGATGTATCCAAAGTCCAGAGTTCGGTTCGCGCAACCCACTGTCCACTATCCCCTCGACTTGCATTAAGCCCCTGATTTCAAAGTCATGAACCACTTTACTGTCCACTTCAATACCCTTTACTTTTCAACTTACCAGTATTTTCTGAGAGGGAGGGTATGTAGGTTCTCAAAAATCTGCATTCCATTGCGCATTGGGTTGCGAGTGAAATTTTTACAGAGACAGACGTAGATGCGACAATGTTGTAGGATATAAACGATTTAATTCTTCGGGGCGTTTGTTTCGAATGGACTTGTGAGTTACGGCGAAATAAAACATATCGCTGTTGATCGTTCGCGACTTCACGGTCAGACTTAGACTGCATAGTAGATGATAAAAGTACACTGTTGTTACATTTCGTTTTATAAGTTTGATATATTCGTGATTCATGAAGAACTGCACTAAGTTAGGATTGATTTCGTTCGAGCATTGCGATACTCATTTGAATGAAAGGATACAATGGCGGTGTTAACGCGTAGCCATCTATAATAATACCCTATATACAACAAGTTCATGTTGAATGTATTCAGAAACTAAAAAATCACTGTACAAGTATCCTACCTGATGGTGCAAATAGTATGTTTATTTTTATTGCTATTCGCGTTTGTGTCGCGCAGAGGGCCGGTACATTATCGGCGGCGGCCGCGGCGACCTGCTGGTGGTTCGCGACGCGCGGCCCGACGACGCGAGCGCCTACGCCTGCGAGGCCCAACACGCGCTGACCGGAGCGAAACGCCGCAGCGCCCCGGTCAACTTATCCGTCTCTCGTGAGTGCCAACGTCGTAAACGGGTTCATAGCGCGCAGAAAACGCCAGCGCCTGCGCTTATGTGAACCATGAGTAATAGTAATAACTACGTATATTAATAAATTTGTAAACAGTTGATCTCTCAACTTGTGTCTGTGTCAAATAGTAATATTTTATGTGTAGTTTGTACAAGGGCTTGGACTGGAACATTGTTAATTTCCTGATCAGTGGTAAGTTCTCACGTAAGTGACAATTGTGCTAATGAAAATAAAGTCTCTTTGAACCTAATTTGCTTACCTGTGGAATAAAGGCGATTTCAGCAAGAGACAAACAATGTTTTGCAGACTCTACTGGAAGCATGGCGCCGCGAATGTTGACCGTATCGGTTGATGAAACCGTCTTCCAAGGAGAAGACATGAGACTTGTTTGCTGCGCCATCGGCAGTCCACCGCCCTCGTATAGGTGAGTGGGTGCATGATGAACATTTTGACGAAGTTTCGAAAGTCGGCATCAAAATTTGTAGCTATTATACCTATCTACATAATATATTTCGTTAACTCTTGTAATTTTCAGAACTAGGTAAATCGAGTTTGTGATTTAACATAGTATTGTTTCAATATTGCGAGAACACATAGGATAGGAGCTGTACGCTTAATAGGTTTTATGCGTTATCTTTTGGTGCGAAGTAAAATCGAGATAATTCCACGTTGTTCGTATATAAAGGAAAGTTATGTACCTACTTAAATATTTCTTCCGGCAGTTGGTTCCGCCACAGCAACGGGCGCCTGAGCCCCGTGTCGAACAGCATCCGTGTCTCGGTGTCGGAACAGGTGCTGATCATCAGGCGGGCGCAGCCCTCGGACGCGGGCCTCTGGACGTGTCGCGCACACAACCAGTATGGCGAGCAGAGGAGGGACGCCAGACTCACAGTTCGCTCAAGATTGGCCGTTAGTGTTCAGCCGCAGTTGCAGGTCAGGCGTCTACAGTCTCACTTCATTCTTCTTTCATTGATAAGCGCTTAAAGATGTAGCTCTCTCGATTTTGATCTTTTGCATGCTTTCCTGGATTTTTTTGATTGACTTTATGCGCACCCGCATAAAAAAGTTGAAGAGATAATATTTTTACTAGTTATCATAGCAGTGCGAGCGATTTAAATGGACATAAAGGTTACACTTTGTAAGCGAGTTATTTCTTGTTATGTGGGTATCAATCCAAAATAAAGATAATAATAACGTTGTCCTAAAAATATCCCCGAACTCAGATTCATTATATTCAATCGATGATTGAACGCGTGTAGAGAGAGATATAGGTACATTGTATTGTAATACTCCTACATGCGTAACATTTGTGGAAACGTAAAAGTTATTTCCATATTCATAGGCGATATTATTGAAATTCCTAATACGAAATCCAAGAGTGATGTTGGGGGAAATTAAACGATCCAGGTTCGGGTAAATACTGTCCTTTTTAATATAAATTTATTCCTTATATACTAACTACATTGAGCCACTCCAAAGGGGTGGTCTTCATGGCATCATGTCATATGACAATGTTCATATTTGCGCTTAATTCCAGTAATTATTTCCTTATATGATGTTATATTATATTTATATTATATCTCTCATATTAATATTAATATATAAGTAGGTACCTAAATGTTGTCTACCTACAACACAAGTAATTCGGGCATCAATAAATACGCGCCCCGTTTGCGCCCCACCCGAGCCGATTCGCAAAGTGAAAAATAAGTATTCAAGGCGCAAGACACGCGGGCGACGACAGGCGAACGGGCCACACCGACATCGAACATCATCTGCTTGCCGAATATAGACAAGTCGGATGTGGCTAGATAACTAGCGAGGACCGTCCTCTGTGGGTATAACTATATTCGTATAGCTGCAAATAATTCAAGAACCGTGTAGTCGCTGTAGAGCTCCTTGTGAAAGAGTTGGCCATTTCTGCCGCCAAGCAGTAATGTAGGTAGTAAGGAGAGTGAGGGTTCTGGCAAAATTATAGGCATATGGGACTTGTCAACTTGTGTCTCAGGGTGACGAGCGATTTGAAGCTCTGCGTGGCACTGCAACTTTTGTGGACATGCGTGCAGGCATACGATCGTCCCGTCACTCGATATTATAAAAAAAATAACTTCAATTACGTACCTATATGTAAAATACATACAGATACTATAGGCAAAAATTAACAAAATATAAAAACGACGTACCTGTCGGGGCCAAGAACGCGACATTGAACACCATCCCACCATTGATGAAGCAACGTTTTCGTAGATGTTATATTGCATTGAAAATCTTCTAATTAATTTTAATAAAACACTCAGTCCTCTCTCCTCCACTATCGGCGTGGCCGCACCCTGACTTGGAAGAAAGGAAATGAATTAGGAAACGTAATAAGGTGCGAATGAAAGTTTAAACTCAGCGCTCCGAGTGGTACAAGTCACAACAGGTTTGTTCTTTCTTTGCTCATTATTGCGGATCATTATCTCTGGACTCCAGTTTATTGGAAATCACATTAGCGGAATTGATGAAACTCTGCCGAAACTAACTTGTTTACCGTTCCAAGCTTACAAGTAAATATTCACCAAGACGTTGCCTAAGTTGAATTTAATTTTAAACTTATGGAACAATACTTAGGTGAACGTTGGGTAAGTTAATCAAGAAGTTTGGCTAAGTTAGATTTATGTCGACACGCACCAACTTTTCAAATAACTGTCTTCGTACAACTCCACACATTGCCCTCCGTTGCCTGAACTTAGCAATCATAATGAGGTTAGGCAAACCTCTCGATTAGTTTCAATTAAACTATGTTTAGTGCACTTAGGCAAGAGCGGAACTTGTATGTATCACAGTATCTCGTGTGAATTTGCTGAACACTTACGAAAAATAATAAACTCATAATACGCATCAACTTACTTTTAACTTCATAAATAATTAATGGCAGTAGAAAGAATCCGTATTCCTTTAACGGTCCACTTGAGGCTACGTTTCATTATGATGCGGCGGCAGCGGTGCGATGGTGCGGTGGTGCGGTGGTGCGGTGGTGCGGTGGTGCGGTGGTGCGGTGGTGCGGTGTCACAGTAGAACCACTCGTTTGCGATGCTCTAATCCGGTTTAAGACGGGATGCGTCGTGACAGCGACTCAGAGTGATGCTTCCGTCTGCATTATTCATGAGATCGATCCGAGTTTCCAGGCCGGTACACCTTTCAGTTATCATTCTCCACACTTCTATTCGTATAAACTGATAATTTATTTTTGTTTTAATCTTTTTTAATGAGCCCTAAATATTAATTTACAAAAATGTACTCCGGTGACGTAGCTTTAGCATAACTTTACCGGAGCAACTATGAATCGGATCGGAAGTCGGGTCTTCAATATCATTTGGTAAAAATCAACAGTTTCATTGTCTAGTCACGTTTTGTTTTCATTGCAGCAAGTGTCAGATGTCTCTTCATGAATAGCTTTTGCCGTCGCAACAGCACCGCTCGAGGACAATACAATATAAATTGAATATATTTTATTCAGAGCGTTGCTCGTCTCAATCCATAAGTCTTTGCGCGTATTGACAAGAGGTGATTCGAAACGTTTCTCAGCGTCGATATAGCTTTGAAATTGTTATAATGGAATCATTCAGAATATAAAGTGAGAAGCGTGTTCGTCTTAGATAACCAGCACGTCAATCAAATGTCAGCTATAATGAGTGTCAGTAATGTGATGCTGTTGCAATAATACGGCTTTATTGTTCTGAAAGTTTCTAACGCATGGACATTTATCAACATGCACAACTGATTCGAAAGACTCATCATCATATTCGTCTTCCTCTTTCTGCCGTATTCGAAATTAAAAATATATTGCTTAATAAGTCTACTTCAACTTAAATGTGGATCTAGGTATAGGATTACTTATGCACATCTTTATTGGTTGCTTTCCTAATTTAGGTTGCAAGGACCTCAAATTCCTGCTTGTACCTGCAGGTAGCGAACTCCGGTAGCTCAGTGACGTTCAACTGCTCGGTGGAGGGCGAAGCGCGCGTGCGCTGGCTACACGACGGCGTGCCGGTGGGCGGCGGAGAAAGGGTGCTGCGCGTGCACAGCGTGGCGCGCGCGCACCGCGGCATGTACCAGTGCGTCGCGGAGAGAGACCTCGACAGTGCGCAGGCATCCGCTGAACTGCGTCTTGGAGGTAAGATAGAGAATAAGCGACTGCTAAATACTTGAAATGCTTGAAGCGGTACTGTTCCCGTTGATGGATAGTGGCAATTTATTTATTTCGAAGATGTCCGGCACTACAACCGTACCTATCTCATAAGCGAATGGAATACGATTGAATTTTAAACCCGAAGACAAGGCCCGTGTTTATGCACTATCCTCTCTTCGACACAAAGCAAAGTGACCGGCCCCTCCCTCCCGTGCCCCTGCCCGCTCGCACCGTTTAATTGATTCTCCGGAAGCGGTATTTGCTACACGGGAACGGAATGATAAGCGATCAATTACGTTCTATAATTAAATTTTATATTACGATCTGATTAAAAGTAAAGTCGCATAGAACTCAACTTTAATTATCTGCAGATAATTTAAATGGGAATGTCTGAGTAACGGTACAATAAAGCCCAGTAATGAAAAACCTTTCCTTTAAAGTTAAGATAGGCCCTCCATTTAATTCAGAAGAGTTCTTTTGGTCGACTTGTTCAGACCCACGCGAACTTACGCAATATATTCGTGAGAGGGCTATCAAAGGCATTCGTACTTGACTACAATACTGTTTTAGGAGTTTAAATGCGTGATAAGAACATTCACCAAGTCGAATCCTCTTAAGTTACAGTACGGTCGGTGGAGTGAAAGGAGTGGCACGGTAGAATCTCATTTGAATATTTACGCCGTTGCACCTTGCGGGTTTATTGCGGCGCCGCCTTTGCGTAGGCGATTTATTGCACAACTCGCTTCATAATTAAGGCTACGAAAAAAAGGATGTTCCGAAACACCTATAGGTACCCATTGAAAGGTGTAGCTTTTGTAGAATAAGAACTTTGCTGTTGTCGACTAATTTGATCTTGCATCTCACTATTAACGCACAGCTTGTGAAAATTAACTTAGTTGTCATTTTTAATAATAATAATAATTATTATTATTTTTTATTTATTTTAGGACAACGTAAATCCATATTTAAGTTAGTTACAGACTTATAAACTATGTTAGTAAAATATTTTAAACAAAGATCGCGTAAATTCTATGAGGTTCCTCATGAGAGGACCCTCCACATTCTCAGCAATCATTTTCAAGATGCCGTTGCTACTGTTACGAAGTCTGTCTAAAAGAGAAGCCATTTTCTTCCGTAGTATGGCAGAAAAAGAGTCTGTCCGCGCTTCCACAAACATTGCAGACGCACTACAGAACTTCGGCAGCCGCAACAGCATCCTAAAAGCATTATTATATTGGGTGCGAAGAGCAATGTACGACTTTTGTGTATGTCGGTACCACAGGCTACCCGCGTAAAAAGAAGAACAGTAAGCCTTGAAAAGAGTTATCTTAGCTGCAGCAGAGCATCGAGCAAACCTGTGAACTAACGTATTAGCCCTTATTGACAAAGCTCTACGCTCCCTGTCCATGTCATCATCATCTCTGAGATCAGGCTTGATTAAATGTCCTAGATACTTAAATTTAAACTCTCTGTTAAAAGCTACCCCATTCAATTTGATCGGTGGTACAACAGTAGGACACTTACTTCCTGCCGCAAAAACCATGACCTGTGACTTTTTTACCTTGTATACTAGACCATGTGACGCGGTATATTACTCACAGACAGCAACAAGCTTCCTAAGCGCGCTGACGGACAGAGCCAACAGCACCATGTCATCTGCGTAACTTATGTTATTTACGCAGACATCATCTACGTAGCAGCCGACTCATAGCAGCGTGTGGGACTGAGTTTTGCGATCAACTCATTTATATATAAATTGAAAAGCTTGGGCGAAGTCAACCCACCCAATCCAACTTCATCCCACATCCAATCCCCTCCAATCCAACCCATACTGCTCAGATAGTCTGTCATTCCATCTCACAGTATTGACCTGATCTTTGTACCAAACTTTAAACAAGGACAGTACGTCACGTGGCAATCCGGTCGAACCGAGCTTCGCCTACAGGATATCGTATCTGACCAGATCGAAAGCTTTTGAGAGATCTAAAAAACAAGCATAAATCGGCGTCCGCCTCTCCGTATGGTATTCAACGGTCTGCTAAAGCAAAAGCTCAAAATCGCACTTTCTGTAGATAACCCTGGTCTAAAGTTAAACTGCGCATCATGAAACTGTAGACGCTCTTTGAGACGAGAGTTTAATATACCATCAAACACCTTGGAAATGACGGTAGCCAACGAAATGGGTCTGTAGTTGGTCCGATCAGACACATCTCCCGTCTTATTCTTTACCACAGGTATCACAACAGTCCGAAGCAACTCAGGGGGCAAGTATGAATGTATAAGGCATACATTGAACAATAAGGAAATAACTCTCGGCAAATGAACTCCAGTATAGCGCAGGTGCTCGACACTCAAGCCATCATGGCCAGGCGACTTACCTCTTTTCATATTGAGCAAAATAGACGCTACCTCCTTAGCACTAACACTTGTCATGGGCTGGTCTGGACATAGTTTATAATCTAACCCCTCTACTGAAGGGAATTAAGATTTGACCTTAAAAAGATCCCTAAACATGTGAGCAATCTCAGCCGCGTCACTTACTCCATCGATGCTCACGGGCAGGCTTGGCCTACTATTTAATTTATTTGTAGATTTCCAAAATTTATTAAATTTTTTGTTCATGTGATGTTCCGCGATTCTAACCGTTTTTATCTGCATTTGATTATTTTGACACCACTTTAATCTACCTTTGAAAATTTTTCTGCTTTCAATCATTTCATAATAAATTACTCCATTTTTAGGTTTTCCATGTAATTTCCATAATTTAAATTTCGATCTGACCTGCTCGTAAGCATCGCTGACATACTTAGTCCACGCAATTACTCTTTTTTTTCTAGTAGGTCCACTTTTACATGTCACGAATGCCGCGTCACACTATACGTTCACAATATCATTATATAACCGATCAATAATTAACCTATGTTCTAAAATGTTACAGAAAGTTTTTACAGCAATTTTGGAATTCAGTCGGAAAATTTATATTTTTAATGATTTCTCGCAAAATAATTTGACTATATACGTATATTTCACAAATAAAATAAAAGATCGCATACTTACTACTTACTACTTTGTACTTGGTGCAACGGGCCGGTGTCCGCAACTCGACGACAAATCGCCTATTTTACGTGTGGAGGGTCCTACTCGTGCCACCCAAGTTCCTCCAGGAATTTCAGCAACCTCCTCGGTTTGCTGAAGTTTTCGGGGAGCGACCTCGGCACTCCAAGGTACTTTGCCCTGTAGACCAGTGTAGTAGGATGTGCGCGGCCGTTTCCTCCCCATTAGAAGATCACTTATAAACAAAGCAGCACAAAATCCAGTTAGACTTACTGTTGAAAGAAAGACTCAAAACAAAGCCCGTGCTTATGTTAAGAAGATGCATCAATATGGTTTAATTGTACACTGCCGCATTTACCCAATACCCAAGAGCGCGATAATCTACTTTCACTGTATATATATTAACTATAATATATTAACTGCCTCTGTGGCCGAACGGTTGCCATGCCGGACTGCCACGCAGAGGTATCAGGTTCGATTCCCGGGCCGGGAGAAATATTTGTATGGCCTACATTTATTTCTCTCGTGAATTTGGGTGTAATTTGTGATTGTCTATGTGTGTGTCCATGGCACCCGCAACACAGGGTTTCCCTAGTGTGGGGCTATGTTGAGAGTGTGCGTTATTATTATTATTATTATTATTATTTCAAAACAAATATACGTGATTTAAATCCGGAAAAATGGTTTCATTTCCTATGTGTAACAATCGCGAAAACCAAAGAACTCGATATTATTATTATCACTTAATATTTCTAAACAACGACGAAAGTGTGTGTGTGTGTGTGTGTGTGTGTGTGTGTATATATATACTTATTCTAGAGTATATTATACATCAACAATTTTAAAATATTATTAACGTGGACCTTACAACAACTGCCACAAGATAGTAGATAAAGTAATGGAGGCATTGATATCATTGACAGGCTATCATAAGGAAGATGTATCGTAGCTGGTGTGGGGAATAAATCTCGGCGCCATATTGGTGGCTCGAGACAACTGACAGCATAAACCGTTCAGCGCGATGCTCGAAATTGACGATGGTACGTGACACAAGAGCTGAGATATGAGCGTGATGAGTTCAGGCTGTTACAATTTTACAGGTTTTTATGGCTAGGCCATTCGGAAAGATCGGGAGATGAGCGAAATGTGACGGGAGCATATCTGTGTTTTTCCACTGGACGAAGATCAATCGATCGACTCAGGTACCGTCACTAGAGCGACGCCGTGGCAGCTGATCTGTGCGAACTTCGGGCCAAAGATTGGAGAGAGATTGCCAAGACCTACTTTAGATCGCTGAGGGCCGGCTCAGGCGTTGTAGTAGTAGCGGTTATTGCTTGGAATCTGAACATATCAAACATGCTGCGATTAAAAATTCTTAACGAACTCACTAGGTGCAAACGTGACAAGTAGTTTCACCTGTCTTGTAGACAGAGATACCTTATTCATCTACCCAACCCAAAAATCTGAAAATTTATAGAGCACAATTGTTTACGCTAATGACAACAGAACCATCACCACGGAGTGGATCCCACCAAACGCAAGACGAAGCCGTGGAAGACGCAGAACGAGATGACATGACGAATTGGACGCATATATGAGATCTTGGTCTGTAGCGGCGTTAAATCGCGAAGAGTGAAAAAAGGGAAGGGAGGCCTTTGCTCTGCAGTGGGACATTAATATCTGAAAACTAAAATGAAATGATAGTAGGATTAATAAACTCCTATCTTTAGCACACAATTTGAAACAATAGCATCCAATACGTTCGCGTTAGTGACTTGATTACAACAAACCACACGGAGAAGTGACGTGCAGCCTCCGGTCATTACGGGCCGATAATCGATACGGCTGCTCTCATCGATGTTACATATACCTACGATACTTGCTTGTATATTACACACATGCAGCTATTAGGCACATGCGTAGACTCGTACTATGTGAATCTGTGGCGTATTTGGAAAACGGGGTCAATGAGACGCCCCATTGCGTAGCATAATGCAGCTTATTTACCTACATCTGCAATTGTGAGGAGGCATTTCTAAGAGTACATGTCGTCGCAAGTAGGTGCTTTTGTCAACACGAAAGATAAGTAACTCATAGTAATTTCTCAAGTGTATATTTTGAGATTATTAAAGAAAAATTTTCGTTCTAGTCTTTTTTCTTCCCCGGAATCTTTTATATTCATGGTACTCATGTAACGTTGTAGATCAATAAACGCAAAAGTATTAGGGTAAATATCTACCCACTTTCAGCAAGGCCTTTAGCCACCGTGACTATCGCGGTCCGTCGCACAACGCACAACGCTCTGTAATAACAAACGTGAGCATTAACATGTTTCAGCCGAGTTCGCTAAACCCAATTGGAATCTGTTTGAAAAGAGATACGTACCGACATACTAAATTTGTTAAATTATTTCTAATCTTGATCCTACCATGGTTCAATAAATTACCTCAAACGACCTATGATTAACACCTACGAGTCTTTATCTGCCGCAAAACACCACAGGCTATATAATAATATATAATGTAATGTCGCAGCTCAAGACCGACAACCACACAAGTTATATGCCTTTTATTACCTATACTGGAGTTAAAACCGTGAAACATTGTTCTTGGTCGGGTAACCTATCACAAACTCGAATTTCTTTTTTCCGAATTTCATTAAAAAACAGTTCGATTTCATTAGTGCGATGACAGTTTTGGTATAAATTTGCAACACAAAAATATCTTACAGCAGAAGTATCGTTTGTCCGAAAACTTATTATTAGAATAATTATTACACATACGTATTCCTTGGCCAGAAGTTTATTTGGTCTAATCATGTTTGTTATGCTGTCTGTTTCCATATAATTTAGATTGCGCTTCGGCAAAATTATTATTCTTAGATAAAATACCGCCATACAATTTTACGGTACAGCTCCAAAATTCTGAACTGTACTTAGATGGTGCACTGCAAGTCCCACTTACGCAATTTTAGGTTAGTATTGATAGGTTAGTGTATGAAAAAGCGGCACGATCCGAAAGAAAGAAGCAAGCGACTACAACTCGATCAAATTAACTTGCACCTCGTTTACCATATTTTCTAAAGATGCAAGGTGTTGTAATTTGACTAGTTGTATTATGCGACACGTTCTAATACATTTAATATCTGTAATAAGAAATAATGTAACAAAAAAGTGTGTAATGGATACGGCTTTTTTACAAAATAAAAATATTCATTAAATTTTTATTGAATTGATATTCAATTATTTTTTGTGAAATTACTCCACTAGTTTGTTATAATTATTAAAACAAAGATCGAAACACTCAGAAAAAACACTCAGAAAAAAATCCTTCGATCCGGTCGGATTCGAACCGACGTCTTCTTGCATACCGTGCCAGACGCTATACCAACTAAGCCACGGAACGAACCAACGGACCTCACGAATTTTTCTATGTGCTTGCGTCGTGTCTTTGTACTTGGTCTTTCAACGACTTTTTAGTCGTAGCGCCATCTATGAGAAATCAATGACAGATTTATCACCCAGTTAGTACCTTTACAGCTACCAGTCCTGGCGAGAGATGTCGCTATTATATGTATTAATTAAATTTTTATTGAATTGATATTCAATTATTTTTTGTGAAATTACTCCACTAGTTTGTTATAATTATTAATACAAAGATCGAAACACTCAGAAAAAACTCTCAGAAAAAATTCTTCTGTCGCCGTCGAAGTCGGTTCGAAACCGACCGGATCGATGTTCGATCGATGTTTTCGGACAAATGAAACAAAATCTATTCAATAAAAGTCTTTATCAATAAAAGGTTTTCGGAGAAACAAAATTCTGTAACATGATTATGTTTCTAGCTTACGATAGGTAACCACTTGGTCGCAGTCAGACGATGTTAATCTCATAGTAATGGAATGTAAGCCGCCGAGCTGGTCATAACTCGTGCTGTGTGACAGAGAGCGTAATATGCCGCTAATATATGACCTGCAATAAGGACTCGTTTGTCGTGGGTCAACAGCACCATTCTTCAACTACCTGCTGTTATTATACTGAATTAAATTTATTTCGATGTTAGTTGGTTAAAGGGGCCTAAACAAATAACGCCGCTTTACCGGCCATTCGAAGTGGCAACAAAAGAAATGAACTCGTCTAAAACTCCCAGGGTTTTGCTGAATTTTTAATTGGGACATTTTCCTAATTCGGAAACAATTCAGTGAGAGAAATGAGCCGAACAATTGGAGTAAACGGAACGAGTGATGTTTTCACAAGCGGGCGGCGAGCGGGCGCGTTGCCAGCGCTGCCGGTGCGGCAGCCGCCCGCGCCGCCGGCGCGATACCGCCGAAGTTATGACAGAGAACAATGGCACGGCATGGTCTATAATAGGTAGCCGTATAAATACCACCTTAAGCTTTTTAGAGTAACGTCCGAGTACCATAATTATATTCACAAACTTAAATAAGACATTCTTTTATTTAAAATGTATGTTCCTGTGTTCGACACCGTTCCACTTTTTTCTTCTGCTACAGCTATTCCTACCAAAATGGACAGTGCCGTACAGGTACACACAATAGTCGGCCAGCGCGGCGGCGAAAGGCGATGCGACCTGCAATAAACATTTCGTGCACACTCCCGATCACAATAATTTAGAACCCTGCTAAATTCAGGAGCAGATAAGTCAGCGGCTTTGCCGTACTTTACGACCGCCGCCGGGCGGGGTCACAGGCTTCGCTTCTTAGTTAACTTCAGCTTAGATTAGGTACAGTATAAACCGGTGCTCTGCGTTTAATATTGCAGGGCGTTATGAACGTCGTTAAAAGTTATTGCTAATGTAGAGACAGTCTGAGACGCCAATAAACTATGAAAGCTAGTAGTAGTTTGGAATAAACCATTGTACTGTACAATACATATTGCACTAGACGACTGTATATTCCTTGTCCGTTTCAATAAGGCTCATTTTGTAGCATTTCCTAAACAACAAGAAAGATAGGTCTATACGTCTTGGCATAACCTCCGTGACGCATGGTCGTCAGGAGGGCGATATTTCACGCTAATGGCGCGCGTTATGATCCGTTATAAGCGAACTCATATATCCTCGTTGTGTTGGCTCGCGGCGTGGTCGAGTCGCGGCCCCGCCAGCCGTTGATTGGATTTTGTTTTGACGCGCTGATTTATTCGCCGCCGCGGTCGCATCGGCGTGCCGACATCACTCATCGGCCGAAAGCCAATACACGAACCAATTTCGCTCGCTACAAATTAGCCGACAATATTTCTTTGTATCGTGATGGGAAGCCGCTTCTGTAGAAAAATAATATGATAAACACATGTAAAATCATGTAACGCAGATCCACAAAAAATACAAAATGTGGGTCTAAATTTTCGTACCATTATTTTGTTCTGCAATTGTTCCAGACACAACACCCGAGCTGCATTACACATTCATCGAGCAAGCTTTGCACCCTGGGCCAGCACTTGCCTTACACTGCGTGGCCTCAGGCTCTCCGGCACCTAGGTTCACCTGGCTTCTGGACTCGCAGCCCATTGAGGAACATTCCACACCGCAAAGGTAACAAAACATCATCATCAACACTATCAACCCGTATGTTCCACTATTGAGCACGGATCTTTTCTAAGAGAGAGAGTTTAGGCTATAGCCAATGTAGTTGGCATCATCAAACGTTCCAAATATTGTGAACGTTCTTTGATGTGTCGTTTACATCATGACGGTTTCCTTCACCGTTAGCAAGAGGTATTGCTACTAACAATTGACAAGGTAAAAAAAATACAAATAATAAAAATATAAGTATTATAAGAAACTTGCGCTATAGCGCTATGGACTAATATGATTAAAATTGTTGTCTTTACAGAAGTATCACACAGTTCATGAACTCGAACGGCGATGTTGTTAGCTATTTGAACCTGACATCCGTCCGACCCGAGGACAGCGGCCGCTACACTTGCCGCGCGCAAAACTCCCGAGGAACCGTGGAGCACTCTACCAGACTCAATGTGTATGGTAAGAAATCGTCTTAACATACAGGATGTAAAATCAAGCCCAGCAAATTCCTTAAATATATCCTGTTTGCATTATTCCAGGACCTCCATCAATCAGGAACGTAGGCCCGATCCGAGTGGTCGCCGGCGCCAACACAACCATCTACTGTCCCTATTCCGGATTTCCAATCAGGTTGATGGAGGTGCATTTGCTTAGTAAAATTATAAGTTTCCTTTTTATTTGTTTCTGTCTTTATCGTTCTTAACTTTCTTTTTTGTGTCATATTATTTTCAAATTGTTGATATTCTCCGACCCTGTGAATAACTTCTGTAATAACTGTTCTATTGTGGGTGAGTTCTAAATCGGTGTAGTGTAATAGAGAAATCATTTTAGTCTTTGGAGTCATCAGAATAGTTTTTGTATTTGCGTTCCTTTAGTGAGATCCGTTGGCAACGAGGTGGTTTAGACGTCAGTACTACCGGCGGGAGAACCCTTTCAGGCACAAGCGGGGAGTTGCTGCTGTGGCCGGCGGAACAAGCTGATGCCGGCATGTACACGTGTCGCGTCTCGGCGCCTTCTGGCCAATACGCTCAAAAAAATATCCAGATCTTTGTCAGAAGTAAGTACTATCAACCAAAATCCATTTATAAAGTGGATGATGGTTATCGTATTTTTGGTCCACTGTAATAAATATTTTCTAATTTCAGATCCGCCAAAAATAGCAGGATTTTCGTTTCCAATGGATTTAGTTGAAGGCAGTTCTGTCCAAGTACTGTGCGGAATAACGTCAGGAGACAAGCCTGTATACTTTTCTTGGCTGAAGGATGGACAGCACATACCTTCAGGTTTAGGGGTTCAAGAAAAATCACTAAATGAGTTCAGTTTTCTCATCTTTTCTCATGTGACGTCAAAACATAGCGGTGAATACACATGTGTCGCCAGTAATTCTGCAGCTGAAGTTAACCACACTGCAAGATTGGCAGTTAAAGGTACCTTTAATTTTGATTTTGATTTTAGCGCTGATTGTTTGTTTGATTTTGTGTAACAGGTAACTGACTACTCCGTAATTCATTAGATCATCCTGCTTACAGTGGCACCGTCGTGGTTGATTGAACCACAAGATGTATCTGCACTATTAGGCACTCAAATATTAGCTCATTGTGCCACAAAAGGTTATCCTGAACCGAGAGTTTCGTGGCTTAAAGGACACGGTAAGAAGTTTTGTTTTTTTTGACGATACTTAGATAATTCTTTGAATAAACTGACGGTTTTATTACTTCAGGATCCGGTGTGGGAGACTTCAGGCCAGTGTCAAATATGGATCTGCAATACGCAGTGTTGTCGAACGGGTCCCTGAGCATCTCGCCGGCAGCCCATCACCACGAGGGCCAGTACATGTGTCGAGCAGAGAATGGGATCGGCCGAGGGCTTACGAAAATTATTACAGTATCTGTTAATGGTAAATTTATGTCCATTCCCTCCAAATACTGTACTTAATTTTTTGTTTTGATTATATTAAAAGCCTCCCAATTGTCAAATAATTGATAAACATTTTACAGAGCCTGCACACTTCGAATTCTCATCCCGCAATATGACAGTAAAACGTACAGCACAAGCAAATTTGCAATGCGAAGCCAGAGGAGACCCGCCTATTCAGATGCAATGGACACACAACATGAAGAGAGTCGATTTAACAACATACAGGTAAGTAATGATTCCGTGTTAACGTCCAATCTGCAGAACAAGAATATTTAAAAATTTTGTATTTTGTAATCAGTCGTTAAGATTGAGTATAATTAATTACAGGGTGTCTGTATCAGAAAAAAGATCAGAAAGTGGTGCTAGCTCCCAGTTAAGTATAGCGCACGCAGAGCGTCAAGACTCTGGCGTATATCGATGTCGAGCTGAAAATGCCTATGGGAGGGATGAATTGCTTATCTACTTAGCTGTTCAAGGTATGAACCGGATATAAGTTTTTGAATTTTTTTGTGCCAGGTTGTCAGTAATAAGTTAAAAATTTCCATCCATAGAATTCCCAGAATCTCCACGAAGTCTCCATATATCCCGACGGGAAGCTCGTGGCGCGACTATAGCCTGGCGCCGAGGCTACGACGGTAACGCCCGAGTACACGTCTACAGATTACAGTACAGAGTCGTAGGCGACAGACACAGGACGGAAAGAGACGATTGGACATTGGCTCCCACCAGAGATATACCGGCAGATAGAGTCCATGAAAGGTAAATTGTTATACCACTCATAGTGTAATTACAGTAGAATATTCTAGTATTTCAAAAGTTGACATTAAATTTGTTTACAGACAGGAATCTTTCGAGCCAGGTGCTGATATAATTCTCGAATATAGAGTGGAAGGCCTGCGACCGGCCACGGCGTATGCGTTGAGGTTGTCAGCCGTCAACGCTATCGGAGACAGTGAATATTCAGATCCTGTCATTGTGCAAACGTTACAAGAAGGTTTGTTTATATCAATGCAGTTAAGTTTCTATTACAAATTTTGTAATCGCATGGAAAAATAAACATCGCAATTTTATATTACAGCACCGTCTGAGCCTCCGCATAATGTGCAAGTTCAAGCATCGGCTCCAGGAGAGTTGCTTGTCAAATGGCAGGTACGAAACGTCGTTATACATTTCGTGTTTATTACAAATGAACAGAAAACCACATCGAGTGATTAAGTTAATTTTATACTTTTTTCTTAGGCCCCACCACAAGATTCTTGGAACGGCGAACTCTTAGGCTATGTAGTGACGTGGAGAGAAGCTGGCGCCAGCGAGAATGTGTCTCAAGCGCTTACAACGTCTGGGTGGGGAGCGACGCAGGCCGTCATAGTAGCTCTTAGAACTCATGCACATTACGAGGTTAGGGTGCGTGCGTTCAATGCCGTTGGTGCAGGTCCGCCGTGTTCTCCTCTTACCGCCACTACGCTTGAAGGAGGTTAGTTAACTCTAAAATGAAATAAATATTGTATGCTGCTACTGGTTGTAGTTAAATTCAATATAAAGATCATGTGATTATGTTACAGTACCAGAAGCGCCACCAGAAAGGGTTCGGTGTGAACCTTTATCTGCGCAATCCATTCGAGTGTGGTGGGAGGCTCCTCCTATGAATTTACGCGGTGGTACTCTTCTAGGTTACGAATTACTTTTCGAGGTACGTGTTAATGTCACCTTATTATTAATATTTCTTAACAAGTTACGTACGAGACTTAAGAATGATACGAGTGTAACTGGTGATATATTACGGCCGCCGCTAATGTGGGTGCAGCGCGCGCGCACCAATCTGCTGCACAACGCGCCCCATATGCGGGCGCTGCGTGACCTCAACGCGGTATCACACGACATTGATTTGTTCGATTGTACTCTGAATGAATTCGCACAGGCCGTATATTGTAGAATATCAATGGAAGTTGGTTACAGTTAACATGTACGTAAATATTTTGTTACTAACTACACTATTGTATTAGGTTATACCTGTAATGATAGTTGTAAGAGGTAAAAATAAATAAATAAATAAATAAATAAAAATTATAGGCAGTAGACAACCTAGAAGCTCAAGTCGAGACTCGAAGATCTGGTTCAATGGAAACTGTTTTACAATCGCTCCTGCGAGCTACGAATTATTCCATCACAGTGAGGGCGAGGACTTCCGTCGGAGCCGGTCCTGCTTCTCAACCAATTTTTTGCACAACTCACGAGGACAGTAAGTCATTGATTCAGTTAAACTCGCAAAAGAAGCAGTGAGGTTTTGCTGTTTTGATTGAATTCGGATTTACAGTTCCAGGGGCACCGGCCGACATCAAAGCTCTCGCAAGTTCAGAAGACTCAATCGAAGTGAGTTGGTTAGCACCAACGCAAAAGAATGGCAAGATCAAGCACTATACAGTTTACAGTCGACCTCAGAGGTAGCATCTATTTTTGTGTACTATTTTGTCTTGTGGTTGGATTTGCAAATGATACTAATAATAAAATTGTTTATTTATTTCAACGCTTGATGCGTAAATGAATGTAAAAACTACTTCACACAGAGTTTAGTAACAAACTAATAACGTAGAAATATGATATACTCGAATGCGAACGCAGAACGAGCCAGCATCACCGGCTAACCGTGGTACACAAGGACAACGAAGACGAGTACCACGTGGAGGTGAGCGGGCTTCAGGAGCAACAAGTTTACGAGTTCTGGGTGACCGCGTCTACGTCCTCGGGGGAAGGCGAGACGAGCGCGGTCGTCGCCAGGAAACCGAACGGACGAGGTGGGGACAACTACGTCACAGTCGCCGCGCGAGAATCTCAGAGGATTAGGCCGTTCCGTTTCGTTCGCAGCGCCAGCGAAAATTACCTCGTTCGGACGCGGCGTTACCGCCGCTCTGGGCGCCCGAGTGCGGCTGGTCTGCGACGCGGTCGGCGTCCCGCCGCCGCTGAGGACGTGGAGCCGGCGGCGCCCGGCGCCCGCCGTCGCGCGCGACCCGCGGCTGCTGCTGGAGGGCGACGCGCTCGTCATCCCGAGTGAGTGGCCGCCCGCGGCCCGGCGCCGCCGCCGCCGCCGCTGACCCCCCCCCCCGCAGGCCTGGACGGCGCGCTGGCCGACAACTACACGTGCGCCGTGCGCAACGCCTGGGGCGAGGAGCGCGCCTCGTGGGCCGTGCGCGCGCTGGCG
>NW_020653756.1:276795-292365 GCF_003589595.1 Hyposmocoma kahamanoa
ACATAACATATAATGTATAAGATATATTTTAAGATATATATTATATTTTAATGTATAATTTGTATAAGATATGTTTAAGATATAAGATATAAGGATATCATTTATTCATGCTTTTACAGGATCAAAACCGGCGCCAGAAAAAGACCTGATTTCCGCAAACAGCACATGCGTACGTCTGAATCTGCTCACATGGGACAGTAATGGCTGCCCTTTGACGCAATTTCACATTTCTTTAAGAAATATTGAAGATGGGGCTTGGCGCTCGCAGACAGTCCCCGCAGCGGCCGCTGCTGAAGCTATGACGCTATGCGAACTGACACCGGCTACATGGTACCAGTTAAAAATTATAGCCACAAGTGCTGCTGGGATCACGCCTGGGAACTATTATTTCTCCACTTTGACGGAAGATGGAGGTAATTTATTTTTGTTGAAAAACCGAGGAACGTATGGGATATAAATTCAATAACACGAAATATAGAAAAATACAATCAAGTTCATTTTTAGAACGCATACCGGCGCCGGCACAATTCCCACCAGATGGCGAAACTAGTTCAGAGCATACGACAGTCGTGCTGGCGGCCGCCGGATGCGCGTTAGTAGCCACCTTGCTGCTGTTGGCCTGGTTGGCGTGGAGAAGAAGGTAGTAATTTATAAAAATAGCCAACGTTTTAACTTTAGTTTAAGCTTCGCTCCTACCCTTACATCCTACCTCGAAATTACAGTCCGTCGATTTTTTGCCTGAGGAAGGGCTACGAACAAGGAGACATATCAGAGGACGAGGAGAAGTCGGTGGAGAAGCGAGACAACCGACGCAACTGCCAACAAGTGTACACCTCTTCGCCAATCAAACATCCAAACGGAAAGAAGGAGCAGCAAGGTAGTAGTGCCGCCCGAGTGCGCAGGGCTCGCCAAAAGCCCGGCTCCGGTTGACCGATCCGCCCGGGCCGCAGAGATGTACGAGATCAGCCCGTACGCCACGTTCAGCATGGCGGCCGGCGCGGGCGCGGGCGCCGAGCGCGCGGAGGAGCCGCTGGCGGCGGGCACGCTGCGCACCTTCGGCCGCGCCGAGGCGCTGGCGCTGGGCGCGGCGCCGCCGCAGCGGCTGCGCTCGCACAAGCATCGCTCGCCCGCCAACTCGGGTATCGTACGCTCCCGGTGGTTCCTTTCGTCGTTTCTCTTGGCGATTGTTGCGTTTCCCGTTTTCACGGCGGGTGTTCTCGGAATTCGAGTCGCTCACGATCCTACAAGTGCATTCCTCCTAGATCCTACAAGGCACCTATGCGTGAATTGCGAAGGACTGTCGGATTATAGACGCCCGTTCTTTGTCAACGGAAGACGTCTCGTTTTCAGACGAGTATACGCTGTCGCGCGCGATGACGTTGATGGTGCGTCCCTCTGAATCGGATTCCGAGTCGAGCGGTTCGCCGTGCGCGGAGTGCAATTCCAGCAGCGCATCCTACCGCATGCCCGTCGCGCCTTCTAAGGGTAATTATATTTGTATAGAGTAAAAATATTTATTGGCACGTTGCCGTCTTTTGACCGAGAAAAAGAAAGTTAGACGTTAAGAGAGCTCGTGTTTTGTACCCTTCTGATTTAATCGTGTTATCATTACTATCGAAGAAAGGCAAGAAATCGCGCGTATAATGTTTACGTTACGAAAGTGTTTCATTACGCTAAACTCCAAATTTTTAGAATGGCACGTACCTGTTTATTTTTGTCTAGTTTTAACGACATTTCACGTCGTGAAATAAGTATAGTTGCTGCCACCGAAACGCGTTGTTCGCAGAGGAGGTGTTCCGCGCCGTGACGGACTCCAGCGCGGAATCGGGCGACGCGCGCAGCGTGCAAGTGCGGCACGAGCGCGTACACGACAAGCGCCGTCGCCCCAGGCGACACCACACGCCCACCAGTTCGAGGTCTGTCGTGCAGGCAATATGCCCGTCACCCCCTCAAACGGTGCGAGGTTCTACCAGTGAACAAATATCCTACTACTGCCATCTATTGGAGATTTGTGACACCGCTTCGAAATTATGTTCCAGCGCAACCCTAAAGAAAGAAACCGTAAAAGCTACTTAGATGACGCTTTTACGTAATCATGAGGAGGCAATTTCGGAAACATTTCGAAAGATGTCGCTACCTGTTACATAAATCTTTTTCTGTTGATAAATATGTGAGCAATAATGTCAGTACAGGGTACTAAAAAAACCGATCTCAAAACTCATTCATCCCACCCTTAGTTGGCCACCCTTAGCGGTGGAATATTTTCTTCAAATTTAAACGGGACCACTACTGAGGTACTGTCTTTCCAACAAAAAAAGAATCATCAATCAGTTCACAAATTATCGCCGGAGTTATCGCGTAGCATACATAAAAAAACATGCAATCGAATCGAGAACGTCCTCCTTTTCTTGAAGTCGGTTTATAAAATGCAGTGCTTTATATTATTTGCAGGTACCAACAACGACAAGAGCAGGAGAGGCGAGATTTCACAATACACGTGTGAACATGACAATAAAGACTGCTGAAAGCAACTCTAGGAGAATTATATCAAACAAATTGTTAAATGTAAATCTACGTTTTGAATCAAATAGCTAAATTAAATGAAACAAATTGTACATAGTTTTTATGCGTTTTGTACTTTGGATTTAAAATTCAAGGCCTATTTGGTAAATTGTTGGTGGAAAGCGAAGTTGTTAATAATATTTTTTATTTGATACTGATTTTTTTAACTCGTTTCAAAACTTGGTATTCGTGTTCAAATGTGTCCTCAGAAAGTAATTCACGTTCATCAACAAACTACTGTTTTTTGTGCTTGTAACTTTATATAAATACGTCATGTGCATAATAATCTCACTACAGTGTACTAAAAAAACCCAACTTCAAAGGTTCGTGGAATTACATCTATTTGCCAAGTTTTATTGAAATCAGTTACCGGAAAGTGCGCGAAACCGGTACTTTTATTATTATTAATTTTATTATTCATCCCCGGTTCACCCATAGAAGTGCAATATTTTACTTCAAATTTCAATGAGACTAATACTGAGGTGCCCTCACCAACCTCTTACCAACAAAAAAAAAAGAATTATCAAAATTGGTTAACAAATGGCGGAGTTATCGCGTAATAAACACACAAAAGAAAGAAAAGAACATACCGTCGAATCGAGAACCTCCTCCTTTTTTCTTGAAGTCGGTTAAATATAGATATTAATTTGAGAATTTTTATGACGCCGCCGTCCCGCCATATATAGTTGACAGGGCAACGGGCTGATTGATGGTTTCGCTTACTTTTGTTTTGCTGATTACGTTGCTTAGTGTAAACGACCAAATAAAATTGGTCCAATAAAGAACGGTCTCAACCTCGGTTTTCTTTAAAATTAAGAAATATTAATCGAAAAACAAACCTTTGATTGCTGCATTGATATCTAAAAGTTGTACATGAAAAACTGAATAGAACATAGGAAATGAAACTATTTTTCCGGATTTAAATCGCGTATATTTGTTTTTTCAAACAAACCGACGTTTCGGGTCCTTCCCAGGTCCTTTTGTTTGAAAAAACAAATATACTTAAATCCGGATTTAAATCCGGAAAAATAGTTTCATTTCCTATGTGTAACAATCGCGAAAACCTAAGAACTCGATATGAATAGAACATATTATTATACGTGCCGTTCCACCCATTTTTAGTAACGTGGTCTTAAAAAATACAGACTAATAAAAACAGTACAGATAATTATAAACTTCATTGATTGACTTTTAAAAACGAAACCCAATTTTGATATAAAGGACATACATATATACAATTTGTCAAACAATACAACACCTCGATGATACAGTATCTTCCTCTGTCAATGTAAAACCACACATTCTGTCTTTTTTGTTAAAGCAAGTATGAATAAATTATGAAACCTTATACCAATGCGAGTATAACATAAAAACGGGTACATTAAACGTTGCATTTCGTATTTTTTCTGTAAAACAGGTTGTCTATGAAATAGAGGTGCCAATTCAAGAGGGGCACCATCAAGGCGTTAAACCTAATAAGAGTCGTGGCATAAGTTTCGTAAACATAAATTCCTAAAATTGTTTTTAAAGTCACACGGATCGTCACAAATTGGAAGAATAAATTTAGTTTAAAAGTAAAATAACAATGAAATTCAAGCTTCTCGAGGTTTGTTGTCGACGTTATAGACACATGGTATATGTTTTATCAGTAGTTTATTTATGGTAAGTACCGTAATTTAAGTTACATGTGGTAAATGAATAACCCTGTGATTTCTGTGTAAATAAAGTTCAACGAATGTTGTACTGTCGCGTGTCAATCGTTCTTATGTTCATTGTCACTGCCTACGTTTACTGTACATATTATGTTACCTGAACAGTTGAATATAAAATTATCAAGTTCTTACAGTCTTGTTTAATTTCTCCTCTTTCGGTATTCATAGTTGTTATTTTATTAACGTAAGTTTTAAACATTAAATTTTATCTGTGAATCGGGGAAAAGAAAATTAAAAATAATATATGTATAAATATATGTAAACTAACTGTAACAAAAAATAAAAATAAATTATACAAGGACTTCACTTTGGTAACTTGCTTCAAACATTGTACATTTGCTACGCCAAATCGTAGAGACATGCTACGCCAAAACATAGAGAAATGCTACGCCGTAGAACAGGAACTCTATCCATTCTTTATTATTACAAGATAAGCAATAGTATTTCATTCATGATACATGTAAAGAGAAGATTACTCGAGCTGATTTGGTAGTTTTTTAGCAAACGCTAGCTCGGTGAATTAGCCTAGCTCATAAAAGCTGACAATACCCGTGGTATGGCTCATAAAATGTGCATGTGCTCGGCGCACAGTCAACTTGTCGTCGCTTGTAGGCACAAACGACCTCGTCAGACGCCCGATGTTTACGATTCTGTCGGCGCAAGTGCATCTCGTGGAAATGCTTTCGGAGGAGATTGCATTCCCTTATTATTGGTTTCAACGTAAATTGCCGACAATCTCCGTTGTACATCCTCGTCATACTCGTAACATGTGCTGTGGGCACATTGAGCAAACTCAGTACGGAGTACTAAAAAACCCGACATCAAAAGTCATTCATCGTTTAGTTTGCCACCCTTAGAGGTGGAATATTTTCTTCAAATTTAAATGAGTCCACATAGAGAAACCTTCTTCCCAACAAAAAAAGAATTATCAAAATCGGTTCACAAATATCAAGTTCTCGCCGGAGTTATCGCGTAACATACATACAAAAAAAACAAACAGTCGAATTGAGAACCTCCTCCTTTTTTTGAAGTCGGTTAAAAATGAGCAACACTGCGATATTGCGACATCATTGATACGATCATAACGCACCTATCATAAAGTGACGAAGTTCGAGAAGTTTCATTTGGGAAACTGAAAACATTGTTTTTTTATATTTAGAACCAGCATTATATGGCGTACATTCTACTCGTGGTACGTACATTATTTTTTGTTAATCTATTTGTCTGTTCCTCTAAAATTACATTTCCGTATTAAGTCATTACCGTAGGTCGGAAAAAGGTGTTCCACATATATAGATACATGTGTAGACAAAGTCACATAGAGCGACATAGAGTTGTTAAAGCCACCAAATATTACTTAATTATTTTTTCGAATTCTGGATTTCCGAAAATGGTTTTACTATATAGTAGGACAGACTACTGACCTAGGAAGCCGAAGTTGGATTTTAAAGTAATTCTAATGGTGCCATGTAAAAAATTGCAGTAGAAAATGCAATAGAACTACTTTTCCGAATTCCGGATTTCCTGATAAAAGAACTGGAAAAAAATCTTTGCATTCAAATTACCTCAGTGTCTCAAGACGAAGGTTTTGACCAGTTTGTGTTGCCAGTGATCACATATGAATCAGAGACGTGGTCCCTCACTATAGGCCTCAAAAGAAGGCTCAAGGTCACTCAGCGGGTAATGGAGAGAGCGATGCTCGGTATTTCCCTACGTGATAGAATCAGAAATAAGAAAATCCGTAGGAGAACTAAGGTAATCGACATACTCGTAGCTCGAAGAATTGCTCAGCTGAAGTGGCAGTGGGCGGGGCACATAGCTAGGAGAACCGAGGGCCGTTGGGGCGGAAAGGTTCTTCAAAGGCGACCGCGCACCGGACGACGCTCAGTGGGCAGGCCCTCCCACCAGGTGGACCGACGATCTGGTAAAGGTAGCGGGAAGCCGACGAATGCGGGCAGCGCAGGACCGATCGTCGTGGAGATCGTTGGGGGAGGCCTATGCCCAGCAGTGGGCGTCGTATGGCTGCATGATGATGATGATGATAAAGGAAACTCCTCTCTTTAATTTATTTATGAAGAAGTCTTGTTTAAGCGTCCAGCCTTGTTTTTACAAACAGTATTAAAATAATCAAGTGTGAACATTTTCCTTTCAAAATACGATATTTCTGCTAGTGGTTCCAATTTATGAATACCTGTTATACTGTGTTTTTGTATCTAAATAAAATATTTTTAGAGCGTGATCATAACGTTCTCAGGCGAGAATTTAGACCACAATCTGCCACGCCGTGTGTCGGCGGATTATGCGGGTTGGGGACTTCACAACTTCACACGTTTTCAAAGGGTTGTTAACCTTCTTCGCCGTGTAGGTTTTATCATGATGGAATGATAACCCTTCACTGAAAAGGTCAAGGAAAATTGTAAATTAAATTTTGCACGTAGACTCCTAGAGACTCAGTGGTGTGAACCTGGATTCCAACTCACTGCCTCTGTTTGAGAGGCGGTAGGTCATGCCATCAGGGTGCCTCTTTCGGCTTCTGGCATATAATTATATTTATTTGTTTATTGGCAATCAAATTACACCTGAAATCATAAGGCAGATTCCCTGGTAAGTCTAAAAATGTGTATACCCATATTCAATGTTGTATAGGCACTTGTACTTACACAAATGCCTAATCGAAAACATTATTATTATCAACTTGATAATAAGCCTCAAAGTTCACAATTATTTTGCCATCATTGTCTGTCCTTATCTGTTCTTATACCATGAGCAAACGAACGACTCTTTAAACAATAGATAATTCTCGGAAGGAGTTGGAAACCAATTCAATTTTCATAAAATAGGAACGTAACGAAAGTAGAGTAAGGAGCGGTGGCGGTAAACACGTGGGAGGCTCGCAACCGAACCAACTTTACGCCATAAAGCCTCTTCAAGTCGCACACACAGTTGTGGATGTGAATACGCCATTTAAAAATATGAAGTGGTTATATTAAACCTATATATTTATACAAGTATACAATACAGACTGTAAGTCGTTGGTAACAAATAATGTCAATTTAC
The DNA here is from genome assembly GCF_003589595.1 of Hyposmocoma kahamanoa. NCBI lineage: Eukaryota > Metazoa > Arthropoda > Insecta > Lepidoptera > Cosmopterigidae > Hyposmocoma > Hyposmocoma kahamanoa. The sequence continues at coordinate 284,127 of NW_020653756.1, forward strand.
ACCAACAGTGCAGACAGTAGCTCGCAGACAAATCTCATATAGTTGCAAGCACTTTGTAAATACTTGCTCAAACAGCAATTCGTACCTTCATAACGTTCTAGTGTGAGAACTGGAAAGCTTACTAAGAGGAAATCGTTCGTGTTCCAATCTATCTGTAACTCCATTACCTGATTACGGCAGAGCCAAAAGCAGAACGTTCGTCTGCCTGAGTACAATCACGTGTTCATCTCGTCCCTTTTGGACGTATGAAGCATCATTTTGCTCAGTCGTCATTGGCTAAATATTTGTATTAGTAAACATTCCAATATTAATATCCGATATGGCGATATATTCATCAAATCAAACAGTTTTATAAAGCCTATTCCAAAATATTTAACTCATATTACAACAAACTATGATGATATACAATAATATTTCTGCTTATTCCCGCGATTTCATGCGCGCAAACATGTGTAGTTGTGTGTCACTTACGTATCCTACTAATAAATGAATACTAAGCCTTGTGTCTGTGTGGCTGGCTACTAGACATTTATATCTAATATTTCAATGCACGCATTTCGTTCCGATGTGCACATCCTTCTTATTTTTGTCGCTCAGTTTAAACGAAACAAACATTACATGTCAACCCAAGCTTACCTTAACTCCTCCTATCTTATTTTAAAATAATACTAAAGTGGGTACATACTCAGAAGTTATTATTTATATTAACATATGGATTTTATTAATAGTAAAATAATATAATAAAATGCATAAAAAGAAATAATAATAATAGTTTATTTCCTTCGCACATAACTAATACTATACAACATTATGTTGTAAACCAAAACATGTGTTGTCTGTAAAAGCTGGAGTCTAACCTAGGATACCCTGTGCCCAAGGAGCACACTTTATTCGCTTTAAAACTGTTATATCTATAAATAGTGTTAATATGGTATTGATTTAGATAATAGTTCTCTATAAATGGTTTTAGAAGAAAGAAATTGTCCTTATAGAGTTATTTCACTCAAGTCAAAATTTTAACACTTCTTAATACCAAATAACTTAATTAAGTGTAATCTCTCTTAAGATTTACTCTTATAGTCCTTATTTTAAGTTCATCTGTAGAACACCTGATTATTTTTAGTAAAATTGTTCTATACACATCCAGTAAAGTCTATGAATACTCTGAAAACTAGTGTTCTTAAGTTTATTCTAGATATATTTAATTTATAGACATTCTGAAGTGTTTGTACAATTAGGGTTTTTAATATATTGGACGTTGTAGGAGTTCATGCAAAATAGATAAAGTAAAGAATATTAAAAGATCTGGTGGAGGTGGTGAACCTTGGATATTAATTCACATCATTCGATACAATCAGCGTTGCCAATGCCAATTGTTCAAAATCCCTAAAAATCACGGTTAAAATCCCCAAATTTGGGGAGAGCAAAGTTCATATTCCCCACAAATTACCCACGTTTCAGTGTTTTCATTATTTATTAGAAGTACATCGCTTAAAAATATAATAAAGAATTAAGAAACTCAAAATGCAATAATCTATTACGTTTACTGTGAATGTAAACAGAATGTAAAAAATAAAACTAATTATAAAAATCGTTTATTTATTTTAATAACAATAATAATAACGTACACACTCAACATAGCCCCGCACTAGAGAAACCCTGTGTCGCGGGTGTGATGGGCACACACGTAGACAACTACAAGATACACCCAAACTCACGAGGGAAAAAATCTAGGCCATACAAATATTTCTCCCGACCCGGGAATCGAACCTGGGACCGTGGTAACCATTCGGCCACGGAGGTAGTTCTATTAATTATAAAATTAATTAGATTCAACATTAATCTGTAATCAGTCTGAACAAAAAAACATTTTTCTTTCTTTTACAAAATTAAGTAAATTAATTATTTGTTGTGCATTTGGTGACACTATGTTAACGTTAGAAATAATCAATGAGTTTCGACCTATATTTAATATTTAAAGTTGACGAGTGGTAAGTTGTGATGTGGAAGTACCAACTGCTCGGTTTATCAATAGCTGATTTCGTTTTGCTTCATACCGGGGACCGGCCTAAGCTGGAGAAAGAATCGCGAACTCAACACGCACGGACTGGTAATTTTTCAATTCAGAACCAAGTGCTCTAATAATAATTCTATTTAAGCTGCTTGTTAATAATACGAGGGATGTGCGATGTTGATGAAAAACACGTCGCTACAGTCCATCACAGTGTTTTTAACAGTAACGATCAAACTAGCGATGCATCAGCAATTGACAGATTAAACAAAATGACAAAATGTTAGAATCCCCACATTTTCCTCACATAGCGCCAATCCCCACAAAATTCCCAATCTAGTTGATACTCCCCACAATTTGGGAAATTCCCCACAAATTGGCAACGGTGGATACAATAGTCGTAATTCGCGCTCGGGCCGGGCATGGATGGCATTTGTTTGTTGACAAATAAGTGATAAAAACAATTGAAATGAGCGCGTAAACTACTGTACTTCAATGTTGTGTATGTGTATTGTGCCGTTTGTCAATAGAATACAGTGAAATCATTGTGTGAAACGTGGTTAATGTGAAGAAATAACCTCAATTTTGTAATGAAAATTTCTTCCAACATAAGTTAGGTATGTCATAAAATATTCCTTATATGTATATGATAGGGAATTCATCCACCTTTCTAGTCATATATAACACATTCCATATAATTATACATAATAAGGTTTTTTTGCGACAAATTGGATTTTATCAATTGTTTTTTTTGACCTAGTGTTTTGAAAAGTTTTTTATTGCATAATACGCTCACTATTTATAATAAATAAAAGTTGTAGTGTTATAAAGGTTTTGTAATACTGTCAAAAGAAAAAATCGCTTAGAAACATCGCGTTTTGTAGATAATCACAAAAGCTTCTTAAGAGTGAACATATTCTATTCATATGATCTTATATAAGATCAACTACATTAAGCAAGTAAAAATAATCTTTTCGCATTCTAAAGTTTTTAAATAAAGCTATAGACAAAATGCCCTAACAGTGTTTTCAAAAAAGCTTTATATTCTTATCGCCATTTTTATTTTTAAAGAATAACTATGAAGTAGCCGAGAAAAATTTCTTTTCTTTTTTAAAAGTAAATCTAAGTTGAAATTAGCTTGACGAAGCCTAGAACTTCTTTGAAATGGTTTGTTCTGTGAGTTATTTTGTATATTTAGGCTTTCTATAAATATTTAAAACCGAAAATCGATAACTGTATTTTTATTAAGTTTATATTTTATACATAAATATGTAAAAGTTAGCGAGCGCATTACTTTTATGACAGGTTTTACATCACTTTTCACAATGTATTTAAAGTCGCACGTCAATTGACGCTTTCTAACCGATAAGACTTTGCGCGAAAAAGTCAGAAATATTACATTTAATTTCGCCATGTCGCAATTTTGGTACTTTATATTTTGTAAGCCATTAAACTTGAAACCTACTCTCTCCACACTTCCCGATGGTCCCGTTACAGTGACTGAAATCACTTTGTGCAGCACTTCCTTCCCTTTCGGTGGTATCATGCCCAATGCCAGCACGGTCTCGTGGCGCTTCGGCGCGTTTGACGGGGTCGCTGCAGGCGGCGTAACGGGTTGGCTCGGTTCCTCGTGAAGCCGCACGGCTTCGCCTAACAAAATTCGCATCGGAAGCACAGTCTTTTCTCTCGCACCATGTTCCAGCGCTGATCAACACTGAGTGCTTTGTAGGTTGGGTACATGTGTAGCGCATGGGGTTGGCCGCAGTTCGGGCAGCGGTCCGTTTGTTCGGTGTCCGTGGCAGTGTACACGGCGTTCGCCTTCTTCTTCACTATCGCGGGTCTCAATTCTCTCTTCGTCGTTGTGGCAGTGCTCGTGGCGGGTGAGTACATATAGCGCAGCGCTCTGTCGGCCTTAAATTGTACTAGATTCCCCATTCTGAGATCTGCTCCAAAGAGTCTCGATTTTGGACACAAGTTGCAGTCTGTTTTCTTCCACTTACTGGTGGGGCATATTTGTGCGATCTGTATAATAAGCATCACCGGTACTGTCATCCTCATAGCAATGAAAGGTACTAGTTGATAACATATGATTAATATGCAGGACGAACAGGGTTGGTGATAGCACAGATCCTTGCGGAACGCGTTGATGAGCATGGTGTCCGAGCACAATCCGTCGACAGCGACTTTTATACTCCGATCAGACAGGAAGCTGGCGATCCAAGTGCACAGCCGTTTTGGAAGTCCGTAAGATAATTATTAATACAAAGATCGAACACTCAGAAAAAAATCCTTCGATCCGGTCGGATGTAAAGGTACTAACTGGGTGATAAATCTGTAATAGATTTCTCATAGATGGCGCTACGACTAAAAAGTCGTTGAAAGACCAAGTACAAAGACACGACGCAAGCACATACAAAAATTCGTGAGGTCCGTTGGTTCGTTCCGTGGCTTAGTTGGCATAGCGTCTGGCACGGTATGCAAGAAGACGTCGGTTCGAATCCGACCGGATGGTTGTTTATCACGCGCTCCATTACCTTGGAGAGCAAAGAGGTTATCGCTATAGGTCGATAGTTGGACGGGTCTGTACTGTCACCCTTTTTGGGTATGGGGTGAACGCAGGCTATCTTCCATGAAGATGGGACTTTACCTGAGTGGTACGAAAACGAGAAGAGGCGCGTTAAGACCGGAGCCAACTCGGGAGCGCACGTCCTGAGCACAATAGCGGGAACGCCATCGGGCCCACTGGACTTCATGACGTCGAGGGCAAAAAGAGCACGCCGTACCGCATTTAGCGTGAAACGAATTTCGGCCATTGTGTACTTACATTGCGGGATAGTAGGCGGTGAGTTACTCTCGTCGTCAAGAGTTGACTTCGATGCAAAAAGAGAGTATAGGAGATCAGCTTTGTCTTTAGCGGAATGAGCCAGTGAACCATCAGGCTTGCGCAATGGTGGTAGTGAGATTCGACAAAAGTTTCCCTGAACAGCCTTGGCGAGGGACCAGAAGGCACGGCTGCCCGATGGATAGCCAACTAGTTTTTCGCCAATTTTGCAAGTATGCGCAAACTTTGCAGCGGTAATTTCCCTTTTGCAGGACTTGGAGGCAGCGTTAAATTTCTGCTTCAATTTGGAAGTTTGTGGGTCCTTGGCGCCTGACGCAACAGCCCAAGCCCGGTTGGCCATGCACTTAGCGTTTCAAGCTTCAGCAAAAGACCTACCAAACCAAGGTTGAGAGCGGCCACCGACGCGCACTGCAGAGTTTGGAATAAAGCATTCCATGCCCCACAGTATCGCCTCGACAATGGATGCTGCGCAGATGTCAGGATCGTCCGAAGAGAAGCTCAATTGCTTCCATGGGAAGCCGGCGTAGAATACACCCAATCAGCTGACCTCACATAAGGCCAAACACGACTCCTCACAGCTGGTCGGGGGCGTCTGGCATGGGTAACACTCACCTCAGAACGGATCAGTAGATGATCAGATGTTCCCATGCAGGCATAGCGGGACACCCGAATGCCGTCTGAGTGAGACGTCAGCATTAGGTCCAGCAAACCAGGGGTATGACCTTCAATGTCCGGTACTCTGGTTGGACCATCGACTAACTGTGTGAGGTCATATCCGCTCACGCAATGCGCTCCTCCTACCGCAAAATGGCGGCTATTTGGTTTCGCAAATTGGAAAAGCATTCAGTTTAAATACAAGTTTTTATAAATAAAAATTATTATTTTGCATTGCTAAATAAATACCCTCCGTACTACCAACAAAAACATCTCAAATAAGATGCAGTAATACACCGCAAATCCTGCACTTAAAAAGCACTAATGAAATGTTTGGTGTTCTTGGATAAATATGATAATATTCCGTTTGAGTGGTTCTAACGTTTACCATGAAATTACTCCTTAAAGTATAGTTTATAAACATTTATATTCAGGGTAAACTTAAAAAACGCTACTTACGGTATGTTTTCAATAAATAAACACCGAAATCACCAGCCCAAACAATAACACACACGATTGTCGTGACTATTTTTGAAGTTGTTTATTTTTTTTAAATGACAGACCCAGGCATTAAAAACTTTATGGTTTGCTAGAGTAGTTACCGAAATAGCAATTAATATTGGTTTTTTTACCTGTTATAACTTCGAGATCCGATAAATCGGTGTAAAATCATCACCGGCACCTCTAGGTGTGGTATGCGTCTACGGCTGCATGTATCGCGTGAGCGGATATGCAGCGGCAAAGTCGCGCACAGCTCTCGCTTTATAATCGGTACGTGCTGATCCTAACCACTCCATGTGGTGGGCGTTAAAGTCGCCGAGAATCAACACCTTCACTGAGGGAAGCTGTTGCAGGATTTCGCCGAGTCCCTTTTAGATGCACCTTAGGAATCGATCAGTTTCCGGGTCTCCGCTATGAGACCTGTACAGGCACGCGTAGATATAGGTGTGGCCCCCGTAATCAACACGCGCCCAGAGTAGAGACAGGTCCCTGTCTTCGAAACTGCCACGACGGCGACAGCAGATATCATCCCGAACATACATGCACACCCCGGGGTCCCAGTCCGGCTCGAAGACCAATGCGTACGTTTTTATCACTGGCGATAGGACAGCCTCCCTGGCTGGGACAGGCCCGGGTTCGGGTCCTCTACGTACCAGCGGGCGGCCATTTCACCGGGTCTCCTTGGCTCCCACGTTAAAGCGGCACGCTCAGCGCAGCAAAGCAGGGTTACAGGATCATGCGAGCCGAGAACTGGTGAGACTGTGGCAATCGGGAGGGAGGAGCTGGTACCTGCACGCACAGTCGGAACACACCTAAAGGTGCTTTGCGACAGACTCCGAGCGAGTGTGGTCGCTAACCAGTCGAGTCCTATGAGGGGCTCTGCCACCAAGCTAGGCAATATTTGGATATTACGTGAGACTATCGTAAAGCCTCACGACCTGAGATCTTAAGGAATCAATTGCTCATTTGGCACTACCCAGGAGTCACGTGTAGGGAATCTAGAGTCATAGCCTACGGACACGAACCATATTTTAATAATATTAACCGGTTAATAACTCCCAAACTGATTCGTTGAACAAAAATTGTATACAAATATACAAATATTTGCATCAGAATAAATCTCACCTCATTTCGCCGTAAGGAAGTTTGCAATACCGTATAAAACTTGTCTTTATAAAAGTTAATAACACAATTCGGAGTTCCTTTTCACAGAAGGGACGTTACATTGTGCGAAAAACACAATATCTTCAAAACTTGTATTACAAAAGTTACACCGTCTGATAGGGTTTTCATCCAGCAATTTCAGCTTACAATAATTTAAAAAAAAATCAAATTTTGTGTAAGTATCTCTTTAAATATTCCTACATAAAAGAACACTATGTAATTTCGAGTGATATATGTGTACACCAAAGTATGCAGATATTTGTACATGTGACTTTACACGAGTATCCTTTACCTTTCCCAAGACTAACTTCAAAAGCGCGCCATGACGGGAAAGCAAATTTTCATTTGCTATTCAATAACACCATTCCTCATAAGGAGGAACTTCAAGAAGTGTTTTTAAAGCGAAAAGGTACGTTTGCATTTCAACGCATGCGCACTTAGTGGGCGGCCATTTTCAGGGAAAGCCAACACAAATGCGCTCTGACGAGTGTACGATAGAGGCATTGCAAAGATATATTTGCGTTTGGCCCGAAGCGTTACTGGGCACAAACAGAGAAGGAACTGTGTATAAGGAGGTGTCGTTTCACGTAGCTAAAATTTCTGACAGCTGTAAATTTAATTTGGCTGGAAACGTACACGTGCAAACTGGTTTCCGTGTATAAAAGAAAGATGTATCAAATTCAGCAACAGCTACTTTGGCAAGGGTTAGTGTGTCGTGTAAATGTGTGTGTGTGTGGAAGTGTGTGTGAGTGGGATGCTGTGTAAGGGCCGGTTCATATTGGGCATTTGATTGAGTCCCACCGATTCTCAGGAACTTATTTATGGATTGAGGGCTAGACCTTTTTTGTCAACGGTCTCGAGTTCCTTGGGAATTTTTGCAACGAATTTTTTTCTACGCTTTGTCGTTTTTTAATATTAGTTTTTAAATTGATATATTAGTAATTATTCAATTACTACAAATAATATTTGTAGTATTTGTAAGTAATTTAAAAAAGGCAGAAGGTTGAAGCTTTCTTTATTACATCATCTGGTCAAGTCGTTCACATGTTAGATAATCAGCTAAACAA
>NW_020653756.1:292375-331350 GCF_003589595.1 Hyposmocoma kahamanoa
ACATCATCTGGTCAAGTCGTTCACATGTTAGATAATCAGCTAAACAAAAAAAAACCACCGTCCCACTGTTTGTCAGCCCGTCAGTCACCCATGCGTAGGAAGCTGGAGTTAAAAAAAGATCGAGAAGACGTTATTTACAATGAATTAACTTTAAGATACTAATATATTTTGTTGTGGTAAAAAATATTTGGTAGTGCAAAATTAAATTAAATTTAAGGGTATAATTGTACCTGGGTCTGAGTCAGGATAGGTAAAAAAATTCAGCTCAGTAGAACAGAAAGGCGCACTATTCGTACTAAGCCGGGCTAGTATCTCAGGTTTTCAAATATTCACAAAATTCAAATAAACAAATGTTTTTATTTTTCCGTCTATAGACAGATTTTTGGGTTGTCAAAATATTTGATGTCAGTAATTACATTCGAAGTTGCTCTTAAATAAACATTTCACTTTCAAAACAAAATACAGTAGAAACAAAATCAATATTTAAATTCTAGCCTTGCATGTAGTTCGAAAAGTAAATGCACCCCTAATAACTCAACATAAATTACGCGCCCCAATGTGGACGCATCGCACCCGGTGACCTGACCCTCGTGAGAGCCGCACAGATTTAGTCAGGCTCGCGCCGCCACCGCCGGCGGGTGTCGCGTCCATCCATCCATCCCTATCCCACACACCAACCCACCATAAGTGCGAAAGAAACAAAACGGTACGTAATTAGCTGACTTACCACCTACCATACAGATTTTATACTTGTTTTATAATTTGAGATTACAATTTTGGACCATGTTTGCATTTATCAGACGCTCGCGCATAAATGTCAAATTACGTTTATTATGACAGTAGGGTTAAATGCTAAAGTGACGAATTTTTTTCCGGAAATTAACGCTCGAAAGGTTTATTCATGTCGATGGTTGATTACGTTAATTTCAAATTAAAGTGAATTTGAGTTGAGTGGTGGTTGAACCGCCGAGGTTGTGGTTATTCGACAGAAGAAGCAGTCAGTTAATCAGCTGACGATGTAGTTTAGCTCATATTTGGGAATACTAAAATTTTCACTAGCATAGCGTGAATGTCATTTGCAAAGCTGTTGTTACGAGTTGGAATTGAAATTATAGTCTAAATTTAAATTCATTTAAGTACATGTACGTTAAGTAAAATTTGTAAAGGTTTTTCAAAAAAGTTACTACATAAATGTCGGCATCGAAATTTGTGTAACGGAGCGTCAATCTATTCTCTATTCTCCAAGTTGTTTGAAGTAAACTAAGAAAGACAGCGATAACATGCGCTCTGAATAATTAACCTAATAGTTTTAGTACGCGTTCAAATACCAACTGAAAACTTAGAAAAAACTTACTTGAATACGAAGGATTTGCTTTCTAATTAACAAATTTTTTTTTATATTAAATAAATAGACAGATAGAGATACATTTTATTTCTCAAATACAGGAACAAAAACAGTACATAAACAGTTTAAAACTAATGTGGGCAAAGGCGGCCTTATCGCTATGAGTGATCCCTTCCAAACAAGCTTTGAGATATAGGAAAGCTAATCAGATATACGGGATACGTAGTGCAAAATTTGAATTGTATAGACAAACAAAAATGAATATTATACTTTATATTATTTAGTATTGTATAAAAAATACTAAGACGGCGTAGGTGAGTCCACGGACGAACATGAGAGCAACTCTAATATGTGTCCTGAATAATGAAGCGGCTACTTTGCGTCGGCAACTTGACAGTGCCGCAGCCGCAGCGGGTGAAAGCTCCCTCTACTTCCATCAATCGGTTTTTATTTAGACAAGTGTTTTTTAAATTTGATCCGGCACTGGCCATTAATTTTGATACGAAGTTAATCATCATCGACAACCTAGTACTGACCCAATGCTGGGCACGGGTCTCCTTCAAGGAGAGGGTTACAAAAGGATTAGCAGGTGGCCCAACGCCAGTTGAGAACTTCGCATGTTCTTTAAAAACTTTTTCGCCATGCGGTGGAAAACCACAGCGAAAATTACAAAGTGACCTTGAAGCACGATTCGGTACCACTACGCCAATTATCTTCGAGTATCTTTATTACAACACCAGTATTTTCGTCATTCAAGCAGAAAACTTATTTTACAACCGTCGTCGTCGAAAGTCCGCAACCTCGTACTACTTCATAAGGCGGGTGTATGAATTTAATGTTTGTATTTGATTACGTTATTTTCTATATAACGTGTACGTAAAAGACAGTTATCGATATACACTCTACGTTATCCTCTTCGGTGTGCGAGTGCGACGCCGGCGCGGGCGCGGGCGCGGGCGCGATGTGAGGCGGCTGCCTCGTCGGCTAATCTTATTTGCGTGTAATTTGTGCAGCGCAGCCTCTGCCATTTCGTGCCGCATGCCGCCGGTCCGACAAAGATCCTTGTTTTGTATTTCAAACCGTTAATTACTTTTCTAGAAAAACTGAAAAGTAAGGCGCAATGTAACTCATATTTTCTGTATTATTTACCACTAACTTTGATGCTGTTACATTTTCTGTGGAATTGGTATCCAGAATACCAAGAACCAATCTTCAGTAACACATTACTGAATATTTAAGTATTTTGTAAATTACTAAATTACATTCTAGTATTTTGAACTAAAAAGAGAAAACAATTATTGAAACGGTTGGCTGACATGACGTGACCATGTTACATGTAAAGGGCCCGAAATGTTGGATTGTTTGAAAAAGCAAATATACGCGATTTAAATCCCGAAAAATAGTTTAATTTTCTATGTATAACAATTGCGAAAACCTAAGGGTTCGATAGTGAAGTATTTCGAAAATATAAATCACGAAGTGAACACAACCCTCCACCAAAATGTAACGAACTATATAAACGTTCAACAACAAAACTTAATGGCAACAAAAATAGTAGTAGATCGTATTTAATACAAATAAATCACTAGACAAATCGCCCGATGGTATCACACCATTCGTCCGGCTGTTCGTCTGTCAGTCTGTCGGGAGATAGCGCGACGCGCGGCGAAGCGCAGGAAATTACACAACACTAATTATGTTTATTGGTATGCAACACTTTCATATTACATGATTATTTGCTGTATTATATGATTGCAACAAACATTTGTTTGTAAACGCAACCACAGTTAAGGATCTTCAAACAGGCATGATTAATATTCATAGTCAGTATACGGCGATGATATAATAGTGAGATTCGGCCGTTTGTCTGTTTGTTTGTTGAAACACTATCCCCGGGTTTTAAGTTTGTTTTTTCCAATTTTTTTTCCAACCCAATTTTTGTTTTCTTCGATAAATGAACCTTTTTGTCAGTAACAATTATGTAGTTATTTACTTGTGCTAGCAACTTCTCTTTGAGACAAAGAGGTAGTACTTTCAAAGAAAAACAGATAAAACTTCTGCGTCCAAATAAAAAATCCTCCAGAACGCGGATTGAAAGAGTGCAGCGGTCTCGTTTAGAAAGTCTCTCCCTGAATCGCTCCACGGTAATGTTTTCCACAGACTTCCTGCAACTTGTTCTCTCTTTGTAAACACTAGGATATGGAATTCTTATTTAAACATAACGTTACTTGTGTATTATTAAGAACTACGCTCTTTATTGGCATATGGGCATCTAGAAATCGTAGCATTATAGACGCGTAACTAGCAGCAAAGTACCAACTGCTTTTGCGTGAATATTTATTCAGTTTTAAACCTAAATAGTTAAGGATCAAGATCTACCCTATGTAATGTAATTAATTACATATCACTAAGGGTTCTGGTCATTGCCTTATCTTAGTTGCCGGTTGTGCTTCAGTTTGCATAATTGATCTCTAACCCCGTACCCCTTCCGACGACTTCACCATCCTCTATCAGACACCGGCTCACCGGAATAGTCCATTAAAATACATTTACAAAGAACAACCAGCCTCACTAATATAGCGATAAAGTTTACTCACATTGAGACATAAAAATGAAAAACCAAAATATGCTCTTTAGCGAACGCAATAAAGTCTAAGTGCCTAAAATACACCAACCAACAGACGAGGTTTAGCAATACAAACGAAAATCAACTTTGTTTTTTGTAGAACAGGGTTGTAAAGTAGTAGAATGAGGCGAGTAAGCGCTTGATGGAAATTGGCAAAGCGAAGAAAAAACACGAGACTGAGCGCGAAGTGAAGTGAGATATAGAATGAGAGAGGGTCGGCGACCTCCCACGGCGACAGATCCTCATCGGGGCCTGGAGGACTTTTGAGTACATACTGCCGTTTGTAAGAGCTCGTTTGTATTGTCCAAACAATAGTATTAGGACGTACAATAATAATACAATAGCTTGTTATTTCCGTCATTTGAGTGCACATTTAATAATAATTTTGCAATAAACTTTGTTAAGATCAAAAGCACATTGTTAGTCTTATAATTGGGATTGTAAATCGGTCTTCCTTAAACAAATATCAGTCATGAATCGATCAAGAAGTAGTTGAAATCTTGCAAAAGTGAACTCGTAGATCTTAATTATGGCTTCACGCACCTCCTAGGCCGCGGAACAAAAGGCAAGTTGGACTTTAAAATATTTTATTGGTTAGCGAGCTCCACGAAATCGAGCAAGCGAGCCCTGCTCGCTTTTGGGAACATCGAGATTAACAGAAATTAATTACATTTTCAATTTGCCAATCAGTTAATCATCCGTTAATATGTTATGCAATTATTTCTCTCGACTTAAATAAAAATTACAAGTCCAATGATGTAATTAAGCCTTTCCATTGAAGGAGCACTTGTTTCTCGGGTTAACTACCGCAATAAAGCCATATCTAAGTCTGAGATGCTACTGCCCTTCTTGCGTGTGGCGTTGTGGTGTAAAATAGCCTTTAGGACAAATTCGAAACTCTTCTAATTTTACAAAAAAAATCTAAGAAAAGCTAGCGTGGCGACTTGCAGCACAAGACTGACACTGAGCTCAGTGCTCGTGTTGGAGTGTGGACGGCCGACGGCGGATGAGTGACCGACGCCTTCAAGAATGAAACACAATTTCAATACGCGAGCGTTCTCAATATTGTTAGCTGTAATATTAGCAGAGTACCCGAGTATCGAATAAACAAACCTACACAAATTGAAAACCAATAGAATTGTCACATAGGGTTAAATTAATTGAATTTGATTAAGTCAGTCAAGCCTTTACATTGGATTGCGGCCGCAGCGCTGGCGGCAGGGTGCGGTGTGCAGCGAGGCTGTTAGTTGGAATACTCATAGTAACCACCGCATAAACCTACGCCTCATGAGAATTATGTGTTAGTTATGTGTATGTATCTAGCGTTACAGGTTCCTGTTTAGTATTTGTTTGTTCAGTAACATTGTCACAGCCATTTTGAATCGAAATGTTACGATTTTTGCATTCACGCAACCACTTGGCGACAAAAGTTATGGGAACATGTTGCATTTCCACTTACCATATACCTTCGATTAGTCTTGCCATAATAATGTTGTTTATCTTCCTAAGGCCTCGTGTACATCAAAATGTACATAATATGTGAAGCGATTCAGACTCAAAGAATATTATTCCTGTGATCACGTATACATCCAATTAAAATATAACATTCAAATTAACCGCGATATATTATTTTCTTTATAAAGGATGTATACAAAATACGTTTATTACACAAAACTATATACTTGTTTGAGCTTGAAGCATGTAATCATATTTTGCACAATGGGCGTTTAGTGCTTTTCCCATTGTGTGTAGTTTGCTGGGTCTCACGAGGTTAAATTCTTTTACTTCACTTCACTTAATTGCAAGCCGATTTTAAAACATATTCCCTTTCAAATTTCATACACTTGTTTGCTTGTAGAGGTGTAGTCACATGTCGGTACACGGAGATAAGACTCTTCATTTCTTGCAACAAGCTTTAATGTCACAGAGTCGGAATAGACTTGATTACAATCGATCCTCGTTAAAAACATCCAAAAAATGCTACACGTATATGTAATTGTAACTGCCTCCGTGGCCGAACGGTTACCATGCCGGACTGCCACGCAGAGGTCCCAGGTTCGATTCCCGGGCCGAGAGAAATATTTGTATGGCCTACATTTATTTCTCTCGTGAGTTTGGGTGTAATTTGTGGTTGTCTATGTGTGTGTCCATGGCACCCGCGACACAGGGTTTCCCTAGTGCGGGGCTATGTGGAGTGTGAGCGTTATTATTATTATAATCAAGTCACTATTTAATTGTTAAAGTATCCTCCTGCCTGTAGTATTATTTAACACTATTATAAAAGGTTACATTAATAAAAGCATTTTTTACTTACAACTTTTTATAATACATGACCGGCACATTTAGCGGCTATTAATATCAAACGCCTTTTTTTGTTAAAAATAGGCCGGCGAGATATAATTTCTCGTCTCGCCTTGTCTCGTTTTACTTCGACAGTGAAAAAGCACCTTTACTCAATTTTTATTCCTGCAAAGTTGAAAAAATTAAAATTGTAACAGTTTAACATTTTTTTAAATCAAAGTTTAATAAATAAAAAACTTTTTCAAGTAAAGTTTTCCAAATTTGTTGGGTGTCCTAAATAACGCACATACTCAACATAAACATAATCCCGCACTAGGGAGACCCTGTGTCGCGAGTGCCATGGATACACTCATAAATAACCACAAATTACACCCAAATTTACGAGAGAAATAAATGTCATAGAAATATGTCTCCCAGCCCGGGAATCGAACCTGGGACCTCTGCGTGGCAGTCCGACATGATAACCATTCGGCCACGGATATAATATATATATATATTGTGACTAAATTGGTATTGTGACTAAACATTCACAGATATACGTAACTTAGACGTGAAAGTCGTAAGTGAGTGAGTGCCCACCGTCGACCTCTCACTCTCTCTCCCCATAGTTATTTATAGGTTGCAAACCTCTTAAAGGCTCAATCCACCCACTCCACAATCGGGGCAACACCGCTAATTAGAGGTGGGAATATTCAAGCGACTGATTTGTAAGGCGTTTGTTCGCCCTTCGCCGGCTGCGGTCGCTCTTAAGAAAGGCCTTTGAGCGATCCGGGCTCGGGTTAATGCCTAATGGACGCCCTTAAAGACTCTTGGGAGAGAGAATTGAGATGTCACGTGTATTTAATACATTGCAGGTCTAACACATTTTAGGCCCTGAACCATATTGGCATTTCAAAAACTCACTTCACTGAGGCAATTGTAAAGAAAATGCTTAAAGAAACGAGCACAATGAAAGTTAAATAAATATCCTTACCTAATTTCCTTCATTTTGAGTTTCTTTTCCCTTCCTGAAACTACTTATAAAAAAGATCTTATAAGAAAATATCCTTGTTCTTTCCGGCAATAGATACCCACGACTATATATGACAATTTTGTAAAAACTATTAAAACCGCAGCTGAACATAAATCTCGCGAGAAGCGGCGATAAATCTCTGCGACCACTTTTTAAAGCAACCACTTGACAAACAACCCTCCTCCCTTCCACACGACAGATTGGCCACCTCTCAGTTAGTCCATGGACATTGTTACGGAGTAGAGAGATAAATTAGAATCATGGATAGAGTTGCGAACCTGTGATTGTTGAATATGCGGATGTACCTTGCACTTTCATATCTTGTAAGGAAGCCACTTACTTTTATTATCCACACTTACACCACATGTAACATCTTTCTAGATAAATTATAATACATAGTAAACATATAAGCAAAAACAATTAAAATGTTATCAAAAGAATGGAATTTGAAAGTATCGAACAAGAATCTGTTTGGTTAATCTTATTAAGTATTGGACAATTCTTTATTTAATTATTAAATATAACATAATTATAAAAAATCCTCAAGTCACGTAATTATTTATTTTATTTATTTATTCATAGATGCTATGAGCTCTTCTCTTTATCGTATTGATGGCATACACTCTAATGCCTGCCGTCGTGGTGAAAGGATTTGCCGATCGGTGTAAGGGACTCGCCGATTATTGCAGTGCAGTAAAGGGATAGTAAGTCGTGCGGGGAGCCTCCTTTCATACACCCCGACAAAAAACCCCAAAAAAGCACAGCGCTTTATTCACTACGTGTATATTACTTCGTAATTATTCTTTATCTTGTTGCAGGATTCAGTGTTGTGCAAGTGCGAGTGGGACAGTGAGATGTAAGCGCCGCTGCCGACTGCCATCACCATGTGCTCCTGGGCCATTCTCTTCATCCTCTTCGCCATGGGTAAGAGACAGATTCCTTTGATATTTAATTGAAAACTTTCTGCCTAAGAATAAGTTAAGCTATCTAACGTTGCCAAACTCCAACACACGATACTGCCCAAGTCAAAAAGTACAATCACTGTAACATAGGATTATCCGACCGGTATATAAATCTATCTATTACGAACCACAACCATCCAGCTGCTTTATACAAGACCACTGAATGAAGGACGGGCTACAACAGGCAACCGTATTTCTAACCATGTATTATTATTAGCGTATAAAATTAATGAGCTAAGCAAATCTACTATAGTATATTCACAAAGGCAAGTGTGTCGCGCGCGTTGCAGTGGGTTTTATGATGGGCTTTACCAGATCATAGGCAGCCACTAATCCCATCACATGCGGGATTTCTCACTCCCCACGCACTATGACAGATCGTTTCATTGTCAGAGTTAAAGAAATTGATTGAATTGAGAAAAAGCTCTGATAGAGCATTTTGTTGCCCCTGTATTACAATCATAGGTTATTTTTTTTAATCTGAATATTAAATAAATGTATTTTCCATACAGTAATTATACTTTAAATTACGACCCTATAGTTAATTTTTCTATATCCAACGTACCACGAGTTGAGCACACAAGTTTGTGACACGTACAAGAACTTAAACGCCGCGAGAAAAGAGTTCACATCCCAATTATAAGTCGAACGTAATTGGATCAAATTAAACGACAAAACCGCACCCTGGCAGGGGCTGTACTCATGATGCTGAACTTGACGCGTCCGGGTCGGAGCGAGCGGAGTTCAATTTACATGTTAATTGACAACGACAGGCGCCGATGAAAAACGCTCTGGCCCGGACGTTCTAACGTCACTGTGCTATGTCTACAGCAGACAAAGCCTCTATGGAGCGTTTCCGCTTATTAAATGTATCTCAGATCAACCTTACTACTGTATAGGTACTTGGGGGTAATTAGGTAACAACTAGTACTTTTCACCTTTGCCTCCCACTTTGCCCGTGGGCGTGGAGCTAACTGAACTAGGCAATATTATGTTAACATGAGTGTGCACTTCGCGTTATTGTGGTAAGGTTAGTTGCAAAAATTTGAAATGAAACCCAAAAATTGACCGCAAACTACATTCACGTAAATGTGCTCTCAACGACGTTAAGGACGAACGTTGGTCATGTAAAGTCACAATATCTCATTTTTGCGTATCGTTAAATATTCGTGTACGTTTCGCGTTCGACACAGGCTAAGCTCAACGGCGGTGCCCCAATTTACATGCATGGCAATTGATAGCGACAGGCATTGATGAAAAATAACGTCCATTGCCTTTCGTGGCTTTTGCGTAGACAATTTTTGAACCGTCAATGTGTTTTGAATAAGTCAAGGTAATATAATTGTTTTCAACAGAATTTCGAGTCGCGAATACACGTAAGCGGCGTGCGTAATTGAAGTTTCCTTTTCCGAGTCGCGCGCACGCCTCGCTGGCGTTGACGCGCCGCGGCGGCACCAGAGCGAAACCACCTCCAATTTAAACTGTTACTTGGAGCGCCTGTAGGGAACAGAGCTTCTGTAATAAAATTATCATCTACATTTACCGCACCTCTCAAACCTATAGGTACCTTATTACTACCTATTCGCATGTAGCGGTTTGTTTCATCCTTCCCGAAACGTAGGGCAAAGGAATGAAATGCTCTACCGGCGTCTGTATTTCTCGAAACCTACAAGGAAAGGCTATTCAAACTGGAATTAAATACGCATTTACTAGACAAAGGAATAGAATATTTACTTATCACGGGTTACTTACCACAGTAGGATATTCTATTTTTCTCTCGAGTTAACAAAAAAAACGTATAATTATACCACGTGGTAAGAACCTGTGACGAGTAATAATCGTTTTGCGAATAAGTACTAAAATGTTGAAGATCGTACTAGAATATTCTGTACGAAATAAGCATATCCATAGTTATAAGGACCCTTGACGGCGTTTCGAGCAAACACGAGCTGTGGGAGCCGGCGAGCCGTAAGCTCTCGAAAACCCGTGAGAGCCCCGACGGCGACGGCAACGACGTTGATACAACAACTGTGACTTAGAAATAGGCATAACATTATGGGTACAATCCGTCTGCATACGTTTGAAAGAGGTATAAGTAAATACAATTTTTTCCATCGAATATCAATCTCCCATGATTAATAAGTTTAAGTATCTACTTACACTCTAAACTTGAGTATGATTGAACGTTACCCAAGATACACCGATAATATTATTAAATAAGTACGCAGTTTAACATGGCGTACAATATACACTGGGTAGCAGAGCAATAAAAAATTCGGTATAATTCCATACTTACTTTATTACAAATATCGATGTAAATGCGACAAAGAGGAACTCCACATCCCCCTTGCAATGATGTGGAGTCTTACTGTAAGGATGCACATTACGATTCAATTTTTATGAAGATCGCTTCAAGTGCAAACGATCTAACGATTTTAGTATCGATTTATTACTATGCAATTTTTGAGCGAAACTATTCAATAGAAAAGCAAATCGAATCGTCCAGATAAGGAACCAATGAATATTTTGTAATAATATCATTCAATTTGAACAAAACTCAATTTACAACAAATATTTAGTTGTAAATAGATTCTCATCTAAAGAACAGATCAGCGATTAATTATAAACAGTGATTAATAGATTACATTATTTATTTCTCAAGTGTAATGTTACAGTACAAATTGCACTACATGCCAAAGTATATTGAAATCGTCAAATAAAAAGTTAAAATTATAAAATGGGGGCACAACAATTACAAATATTGTTCTTCATCAAAGTATTATATTATTAATTATATATTATATAATAATATAATTAGTCATAACAAGGATAAGTAAAATGTTTAAGGGCGACGTATTGATGACTTCACTGAGCTGGAGCTCGTGTCGAACTCGTTCAATCAACAAGTTATGTTCAACAAATCAAGTGGTAGACATTCGACAATAAAATTGGTAGAGAATGTGAGCTTGAAAAAGCTAAGCACGTAGGTCTCACTGAGTTACGGCAAAAATGACAAACACGGCCGTTAGTGAAGAGAGGGTCGAAAAGTAGTATTAGGTTTAATGAAAAATAAACCACCTATGATTTGTTGTGCTTCACAACCCCGAATACAAGGCGGAAAACGACACGTAAATAAACACCTATAGAATAATAAAACTGCGCATATGGTGTAACAGCGCAATAAATCGCGAGGCAATAAATTGAAAGCCAACAGTTTTCAGCTGAACGCCACAACGTAAGCCCATTGTTCTCGCCAGTTGACTGTGCACCTATACTGTGCATGTTTGACAAAATATCCATTCTGCTCTAGATGTCATTGCACTATGTCGAATCTGAAAGTCCTTGCACTGATTTCAGTTATCTATATGTATAACTGAAATATGGGTATGAATATTCTGCCACTCTGGCCCAGTGTAGTTACGAAGCCCCGTTCATCCGTTTCATACGAATTGTGAGTCTTCTACGACGTGCAGATTTCATCACGATGTTTTCCTGGTGTGGCTACTAAATGTTCTCATTTTTTTAGCCCCGCACTAGGGATACCCTGTCTCGCGGGCGTCATAGACAACCACAAATTACACCCAATCTCACGAGAGAAATAAATGCTAATATTTCTCCCGGCCCGGGAATCGAACCCGGGACATCTCTGTATCAGACCAGCATGGTAACCGTTCGGCCACAGCGACAGTTACTATGTTAATTATGTATGTAACTTAGAATTATTAAATTACACGCTGCTATTTCAATTGAAGAGCACTCGTTCTCTAACTGAGACCCTACCACTCTTAACCACATCCCTCACTTAGAATTTGTTTAACCTACTCCATGATTGCTAGGCACAGTTAGACTCGATATCTACGAAAACGGAGCAGAAAATAGCAGTGTTTCTGCTCCATTGTCATAGCTAACGAAACTCAGTCCTTGTCAGTCAATTTGCTAATCAGTAACGAATGACCACATGAAGACTTCTATCGTTCCATAACGCAAATGTATGGCTGGATAATTATCCATCCATAAACGTACTATACCTAGGCTCTCCTGATGGGAGAGAGTTTGAGCCACAGTCCAGCTCAGGACAATTAGCAACCTAAAATTACTCTTGATTCGAAAAGACTCTGTAGTGAAGGGATTGTCGAAATCGAATCCGGGTCTTCCTACACAAGAAAAAACGTTCTCCCAGCTTAGCTGTCACTAGTTTGTTATAATTAGTTTAGCAGCAGTAGAGTTCCTTGTGAAAGAGTTCGTTCAGGAAAGTACTGCCACATACGACTATGCCGTGATCGATCTGTAGCTCAGTCGGTGGAGCGATAGCTCTGATTTAGTACAGTTACAGGTTCGAGTTCTGTTCGGTCGAAGGATCTTTCTTTTGTGTTCGACCTTTTTATACAATATATCAATACTTATGGTACTAAAAACATCATGGTATATCATATTGTATACTTACAATAAAATCAATATTAGCTATCCTGATCTGTTTTGTTTAGTTTTGGGAACTCGAAAATGTACTCTACTTTGCGATACTTGTTACGCGTAGTAATGTACAATATTTATTTATAAATAAACAATAATAATTGAGATCACAGACTTAAGTGCGGAGTACACATGCCGCATAATTATGTCTGCATATGCATGCACATTTTAAATATGAGCTTCGCATCCGCCATCCGACTCAATCGATGCAGTCGGTTTAGAAATTTTTATGTCACGACTGTGTCGCCAGGAGCAGGTCCTGCGTTAGGAGCTTGCCGAGTACGAGTTCTAATTAGCCAATCAGGGATCCAGAATTCGGTAGAGCGTGATGCAAGCGACGACCTGTTTGTTGTCTAAACAAACAAATATAATTATTTAAAGTAGTTGGAAATATTTTCGTTGAATGTAAACTTTTCGTTATAGTTTATTGATTTTCGTAAGCAAGTTTAAGTATAATTAAACTAATCTGCATCATCATCCGCTTCTATAGATCTGAACGATGAAAAATTTACATCTGCGATTGCATCTGCAGATGACGTCACAGACTATTTTTGCCGCACTTACAACAAACCTATCAAGGCTTCTAGAAGGAGAACATCAAAATTGTGTACTCAATAACCAATAAAATCATTGACTAAATTCTTACAAAGGCCGGAAGTTACATTACATTGATTATGAGATTATGACTACCGTGGGAATTCACAATGATCTAAGTTTGTATGGCGGCGACCTGAGATCTAAGCGCCTGCGATTTATTGACGGCAATATATAAGACCCTTACACTTACACTTACGTTGTTACGAGGTCTATTGTCTAGAGATTTTATCATCAAACAAGTTACTACATACTAAACGACCTGAATCGTTTAGATCCCGGTGATATGACAGAAGGACATTTTTTTCGTTGGAATAGGTTGACAGAGTCACGGCCAAGATTCAATGTGACGCCCGTCAATCCTTTCTGGCTGACTGGCAGTTTTTCCAGAACATCCAGCACCCATCCATTTCACCTCGAACGATTTCATGGCTTCAGAGTTGGGTAATTAATTTTAATAAAAAAAGAATAACGCATCAAATTCATACTTAAAGAATTTTAGGTAAGCTGTTTTTTCACAATTTACTAAGAGCCTTTACAAGATTATATTTCAAATCCAGTGAAAATAAACACACCATTATCATTATCATCGGCAATCCAATATCCGTCCCATTGCTGGTTTGTTGCTTTTCCAAGAAGAGGGTTTTGACAATAGTCCGCCACGCAGTCTGAATGCGACACTTGGGGCTTCCATTTTTCTGGGGTTGTGAACCTTCTTCGATTTTTTTTTCATCCACAGAGCGCAACAGATATTGCTAATAAACGTGTGCAACGTACGTGTGTTTGTTTAGTTTTTGTAGCAGTAGAGCTCCTTATGAAAGATTACCTACGTCCAGGAAAGTATTGCCACCTTACCCATTTCTGCCGTCAAGCAGTAATGTCAGCATTAGGTACTACATCCCGATTTGGAAGGGTACGGTTGATGGTGAAATTACAGGCACATGGGACTAGTCAACTTATGTCTCGGGCGCAGTGGCAGTGCCCCTCAGATCTTTGCGATTTAAAGCTCTGAGTGGCACTGCAACTGTTATGGACAGTGTGGTGCAAGACTTGTTCGTCCCGTTACTGGATTATAAAAAAAATAATTAGTAGTTACATACCACCATTCTCCTATTAGACTAGAACCGCTCCCTAAGCGAAAGTACAAATGGCTTTAATAAAACATGCCACAACCACCAAACGCTAAGTGACAGGTAATTCCCTAAAATAGTCGGCGAACAGCGTGTTCGCTCATTTCCATACATCATATTACCAGATATAAATACTTGAGAATGATTATCCCTCCTTTATCCCTCTCTCGCGTGTGAGAATTTTGCATCTTCCGTCTTTATTGTTTGCGAGCAAAATGGAGTAGGTACTGCAGGTGAGGTTTCCATAAATTCGAAATTTGCTAGATGTGTTAGATTAAAAGTGATGTAATGTTTGGCCATATCATCACGAATTGTTTTTTAGATCCTATCGGTGCCTTAAATTTGTTTGTTTAACATCATAAGTGTTTCTTCACTACATTCATGATACACAACTTGCATTTAGTCAAAATAACATTATCAACATAAGCCTTCGCGACTGCAATCCATTTCCTAATTCATTTCATAATTTTAAATTAAGGTCAACCTCATTTAATTTTATTTTTAATTCTTTCTCAGTAACTGTATAAATAAATTAAAACTGAGTTGTATTGTTCTCGGTCGAAGGCCAGGTGTATCAAGATACGGGGCCTGCCTAGTTTGGGCTCCAGTCTCCCGCTTGCGCACACTTGTATACATTGTGTACGTTTAAAAATTGTGTGCGAATGGGAGAGAATAAATAATTCTTACTATTTAGAATACACTATTTATTCAATAATACACAATTGAACGAGTGTCACTAGAACAACCACTGATAATGAAGACGACTCTTAGATTGTTTAACAAGCTTTGTAAAAAAAAATATTTTTGTTTGTTTATTGGTTATTACAATGTTCTACAGAGTAAATTAGTTCTTTTTTACTGTGCTACGAAAAATTTGTTACTACAATACAATTCAATTCATTTAAATTACATAACTATGTCAATCCACAACGTAGGCTTCATCAGGAAGACGCAAACATAAAAATTAATAATGCAATTCGCCAGACTTAGCCATTTTTATCCAACTTGTACAATGAAAAAGGACCGCTCTGAATCTGATTCAAAGCTGGTTCAACCGTCCCCATAACACTGGCAGCGTTACCGCGCTGAAAGGCCAACTCAAATTTATTGCACCAAGTAAGATCCAGAGCGTGGATCACAGCCTCTATTTCTAAGCCGAAGACCCAACTCCCTGATGAATTCTTCTTTAGCCTGCGCCTTCTTCTTAGCCTTCATAGTATAAATTAAATTTGATGAAGATCTTATCTAAATTGCACAACTATTTATGAGTGTTCACAGCTTGCAAAAAAAACTAAACTTAAAACGAAATACAAACAAAAACGATATATATAAGTGGGCAGGGGTCTCGGACAGTATCAAAGTAGATGGTAAAAAGAAAAATAATGCTTAAGGTTTCATATATTATTACGAAATGTGTGTAGCGACTGAAAAAACATGTCGCTAACCTAACTGTGCTTATTATATAGTCTGCAGAGCCTTGGGACTCAGGAGTTAAGGCCCAGGACGGTCTTACGGTATGGTGGCACTAAAGGAGTAATAGCAACCTAGGGTATCTTGAGGGTATTTGAGGTTAAATCTCGTGAGCAGTTGCAGACGGTCAACGTGTATATAAATAAAATCAGAACAGATATCTATATAAATCTTTATTATTTATATAAACACAAATATTATTATAATTATTAATACAAAGATCGAACACTTACAAAAACCCTTAGATCCGGTTGGATTCGGTCTTCTAGCAAACCGTGTCAGACGCCATGACAACTAAGCCACGGAACGGAGTAACTTCATTAATTTGTAAAATTAGTGAAGTAATTTCACAAAAAATAATTGAGTATCAATTCAATACAAATTTAACAATTTTTTTTGTTAATAGAGACAGAAACGGGTTACTCCAAAATAAAATGTCATGTTATCCAGCCAGTTTGGAATAATTACCAGTAATCAATTCTTGATCCGAGAACCGATTCCTGGACCTGGAATTTTAGGATAGATTGAAATGCAAAAGTTTGGAAGAATTTAATTCACATAAATTTAGAAGATTAATTTAGTTAAATGCGAAAAAGGAATTTTCATGTCTTTTGGTTACGTGGAAAGAAAATTGTAATGGATAAACATTTCCTTTTTATTTATAGTTATTCTGTGGCCAATAATAAGGAAAATTTTAGAACCTTGGTCAAGATCAGCTTGGAAACAAGACGGTTTCACTGTTCCTAGTGCGTTGACTGTATCAGTTGGAATGGAAAATATTTTCTCAGATTGAATTGCCGATACCCGCGAAAGATATTTTCGGACCCGGATCTCGTACTAATGTGGGCCATTTTTCTCCACTTTACCCTACACGAGAACTGTCAACGACCTTACCTCGTATGAAGTCGACATCTTTCACGACTCATATAATAATTTCAAATTGTGAACGTAACAACCGTTCTAAGAGCTGTGTAAAAAAAATTGTTCTGTAGTCTTTTAGATAGCAGTTCATTTTCAAAGTTACTGTATTTTACACTGTTTTCTATTTAAATTAAAAACTTCATCATCAACACATTTATATGTCCCACTGATGGGCACGGGTCTACTCTGGTCGAGGGTTTAAGCTATAATATAGTTTGCCACCGCACCTGGCCCTATGCGGCTTACGAATTTACAAGTTTTTCGAGGGTTCTGATCCTTCTGCGACGTGCACGTTTCGTCACGATGTTTTCTTTCACCGAAAAACTTGTGGTAAATTTTAAATTAT
Source organism: Hyposmocoma kahamanoa (assembly GCF_003589595.1). Classification (NCBI taxonomy): domain Eukaryota; kingdom Metazoa; phylum Arthropoda; class Insecta; order Lepidoptera; family Cosmopterigidae; genus Hyposmocoma; species Hyposmocoma kahamanoa. The sequence continues at coordinate 309,553 of NW_020653756.1, forward strand.
ATTTTGCACATCAATTCCGAAAAAAGGTGCCAGCCCGGATTTGAACCCGCAGCTTCGGAAACCTTTTATCTGGCATATAATTATTGCTGTATATTCGTGTAATGGCATAAAATATCGTTGTATACAAAATTATAAGAGAAAATTAATGTAAGTTTTTCTATACGTGTGATGGTGGTGTTAGTCGCATGACTAACTACTTTAATAATTTTTATAGAATGAATTTTCCTGCGACGTACCGTCCTTTTTCCCACTTTCATATTTACAATAGGCCACTCTTCGCAGTGAGTAGTGTAGAAGTTGCATGCAAAACGCATTAGCATATACACAAGAGGCGAGACAACTCTGCGGTGACTGTGCTGCCATCTCGCAGTTAATGAAGCTCTGTTGTGAGTTCGTTACATTTTAATAAACCTCCTCGCAGCGAAGGGGGGTGAGGACGTGAGGCGCTGACGTGTAATGGCAGTAATTTCGCACCTTATTAATTCCTTGGTCGCATAATTAAATCGCGCATGTGTTCAAGTCTGAAGGTATAATCGTATTAGAGAAAACAACATTTAAAAAGAGGAAATCCTAGTGGAGCTCCGTAGTTTTCCTGTCCCACTGAGACATGCATTACGCAATCATATGCTGAGTCACAGGTCAAGGAGAACTTTTTTAAACTGTGAAAAGTTTAGTAACTGAAAACAAGTTATAATTTTAAACGACGAATTTCCCATTTAGGAATTTTTTTGTGTGTGTCCGCATCGTACCTATAATTATCAGCTATATAGTTATCAGCACTTAATACGTTCCACTGCTGGACACGGGTTTCCTCTAAAAAGAGAGTTGATAATAATAACAATAATAATAATAATAATATAATTTATTTTTTAATCACACAACTATATTCTTTAAGGTCCAATGGTGTTAGTAAACTTACAAAAATGACATAAAGCCTGGGTTAGTAGTAATAATAACCAGTAGTAAAAATAGTTACACAAATTTAAAAAAAATAAATGATAAAAAGTGGCAAGATACTATCTCTCACTCGCCTCCCAATCCAATAGACTCTTGTGAGACTATTCTATCAGGGGGCCTACCACAACCTCATAAAATAATATTACTTTAACTTTACTTGACCTTTTGAATTTTCGTACCATGAGGCGCTTAAAGTAAGGTTATTATAATGTTAAAACTATGATGTTTTATTGGCAGCTTTATGACTATTCATTCACTCAGTTCGTACTATGACGGGACTTTGCCATCAAAGTAATATTGTTCTTATGTCAAATTTAGCAATCTTAAAATAATTACTCGGACGCAGTGGAAACAAGATTAGTTTTGAATTTAATGTCTAAATATTTGTAATGATTAAAAGTTAAGTTGAACGTATTTATTTATTTAAATCTCTTCAATGTTTTGTTTATTTTTTTATTTAGTAGTACATAGAAAATCGTTTCTCGTTAAATAAAATTACGTGACGGTTATTGTATAAATCGACATCTATATTGGCGACTTCATTATCAAGACTCGGCTTGTTTTACTTATTTTTCTTCATTAAAATGCGGAATAATTATTGAACACAACATAATTTTAATAGATTTATTATTACATAATTTTCTTTTTTTAACAGTTAAATTTCTCTGAATGTAAATAACATTAAGTACTTAAACATTATACTACGATAAGACGATTCGGAACATCAAAAAAGAAAGAGATGGCATTATACAGTTCACATAGCATTATCTCTTTCCTATTTTTAGTAAGGAATAGACAATATTGGGAAATCATTCGTTCTTTCAATCACTTTAGCAATAATACATTACTTGGTTGACATGTTCGTCATGGTATGGACATGAGTAATATTATAATAAGCTTACAATAAGCTTGCATTGAAATAAGATTGTTTTTGGAAAGATTATGATACGCCCCCTGAACCCTAATGAAAGATTTCATAAAGGGTAGGTCATATCTGACAGGTATGACCTGTAAAACGGTGTTGGTACTGATCCTTAATTTGCTGAGCAATGACGCTGTTGCGGGCATTGAAATCATCAACCCTGGCCTCTGCAAACATAGTTGATGCACTGCAAAAGCAGGGCGGCCCCATCAACATTCTAAACCCATTATTGTATGGGATTCGTAGGGCACTAAACGATTTATTAGTATAATTGAACCACAGATGCCATAGACTGTCGCGCTAGCCGATTCATGCTGATTCATGCTGCTGCAGATTACACCGTGATGTTTTCCTGTAAGTTGTATACACGACAAATTTAGTTTTACAGAAAAAGTGTAGTACATGGTTGGTGGTTAATTTGCAAAACAATTTAACATTGAACGGTGAAATTAAAAAACAAAGGTCGGAAATTGAAAATCCGATTATATTCATAAGAATTACGAATACAATTATCATATTTCGCTTTTGTTTGTTGTAGTACCAGCGAACTGAAATAAAAACTCACACAAAATAGCAAAAGCACGGGTCGTAAAGAACAATAGCGGTCGCTGTTGCGCAGCGACTTTCAACTGTTTGGCATTCACATTTGCGGCTCAACTGCGACAACACTCAACACTGCATTGTTTGCTCTCTTTGTTCGCTTTTGCACTAATAATATTTACACTTAAAAACTCTACAGTATAAAAATGTTTAATAGTAATAGCTCTTACTAGCGGTGGTGACGAAACCTGCACGTCGAAGAACATTCACAACCCATTGGGTGCTTACAGATCAAGCGAATGCGGTGCATATGCACTGCGCGTGCACTGCACACGCACTGTACGCGCGTTGCATGCTTACTGCATGCGTGCTGTTAAATACATGTTAATAAATGTGTCGCGCGAGCGGGGCGCGAACAGATCCCATAATATACAATATACACGTGTGCAGCTCGCGAGCCTTTCGTAAATAGGCACAATTGCTAAATCTGTACGCACCCTTTGAAAACGTGTGAAGTCCTCATCTGATATGGGACCCACGTGGCGAATTACGGCCTAAAAGAAACCTCTCCTTAAGGGAATCATGCCCAGTAGTGAGCCGCATAATGAGTTGATAATGATGACGACAAAAATATGCTGCGTTAGCGTTCCCTAAACTTTTACTACGTTTGAAACATTGGGTTTTTCAAAAATCCGTGCGCTATCAAATTATATCTAAATGAAAAACATTAAAAAAATCTAATCAATTGTGCAAATTATTGGTCATGTTGATCTACAATCTTTTTCCACCTTTCGGGTAATTTTAGAATTCCCGTTTTATAAATCCAAAAATCCAATTTTTCTTATGAAATACAGCTCTAACTGTCTTTTCACGGTCTCTTCGTTATCAAACTCCTGAAGAGCTTTGTTAAGACCGAAACAAGTGCAAATCTGAGATGGCTACTCGTACATCGAATATGGTGGACAAGGTAACACATCCCAACCTAACTGCAATAGTTTTTGACGGCTTTGAAAACATCATTGTGTGATTTGACATAATCATGATAAAATAATCTTTACAATTCATCAGGTCAGAGCGTTCTTCATGATTTATCGCTTCTTTTCTTAAATTAGCATTTAATAATCTTATAACATTTAACAGCAGTAAAGCTCCTTGTGAAAGAGTTTATCCAGGGACGTACCTGGCACCTTTCTTAATTCTGCCACCAAGCAGTAATATGAGAAAAAATATTTTAAAATAAAACATTATCTTTAAATTGTCCATAGACAATATAATATTTGAAAAGAAAAAAAACTTTTTGTTTCAAGTTAGGTAGTGGCAAAAACCGCACGAAATTTTTGGCCAAACATTATAACGATAATTTGAAAATTATTTTCTTTACTCGTGTACTTTAATTTGGCAATAATGATTTCATAAGCCATGTCACAAACGCGCTTTTTTTAATTTAGAATAAAATTCTATTGTCTATGGTACTCGCTACCGAACATTAAAGTTCTGTATACAGAACTTTAGTATTATATAGGAAATGAAACTATTTTTCCGGATTTAAATGGCGTATATTTGTTTTTTCAAACAAACCGACGTTTCGGGCCCTTTACAGTCCCATGGTCAACTGAGTGGTTGACTGAGGTGGTACAGTCTTCAACCAGTTAAAGGGCCCGAAACATCGGTTTGTTTGAAAAAACAAATATACGCGATTTAAATCCGGAAAAATAGTTTCATTTCCTATGTGTAACAGCCGCGAAAACCTAAGAACTCGATTTAGTATTATAGTTCTGTATGAGTTTCAAAAAAAAAACGTCATATTGTTGCTAATTAAAATATCAAATAAGGCGCTAATCAAACACTCTACTGCTTTCTGATTAGTTAAATTGCCCTAAAGATCTTACAACCAGGCCATAAATCTTTGTTAAATAAATGATCGGTTAAAATATAAGCGATATTTGGCCATTTCTGCTATATTATCTCTTTGGTTTTTGTTTTGTGACGTTTGTTTGGCTTTCGTTTAAAGATAATAATGAAGAGGCTGTATAGTGGAATCTTTGCCTACTCAAATAAATGGAGGAAAATTGATTAAAAAATTACGTTTGTTGTCATGGATTGTTATCAAAATATATTGAGTTTGTTTCGTTATTTTATTTACCCGCAGGAAAGTTTTGAATGCGGTCATTACATAATTAGGTCATTAAATAATATTAAAAAAACCGTGTACCTATTACTTAGGCTACTCCGCAAAGCCTCGTGGCCTAAACACGGTACTCGAAATTTAAGACCTTTCGTTATGCTACGACTGCAAAAAATACTATTAATTTTGGAAAAAAAATATATTTTATACACGCTGTTGTATGGTAAGTAAAACTGAGTTAGACCACAAACTTTTAAACTCAACTAAGCGCAACGTCGGTGTAGAAACTAGAAGTATAGTTACAGTAAAATTTTTACGAACATAACTTTTTAGCTCTGCATCTGCACCCAGTCTTAAAAGAAACAATATCACGCAACTGTGTTGCGATGAGCGGAGCATACTCCGGGGAACAGTCCATCCTTGCATTTGTTAACTTTTAAACCACCATAAAACCGCTATCTATTACGATTTATCACTTACTGTAGGCTTCCGTATGATATTGCATTGTGGATATTGTGTCGGTGAATAACATTGACACTGGCAGTCCTCTGCCAATTGATACAATATTTTCAGTACTCAATTGCGCGATAGTTCTGAAATTATAAACTATATAATCGTCGATATCGTTGTTCTGAGCACGATGACTATATAAAATGTAGGTGTAGTAACAGTAGAGCTCCTCCTTGTGAAAGTGTTCGTCCAGGGAAGTAACTTATTTATTTCTGCCGCCAAGCAGTTATGTAAACATTACTGCTTTCTGGTTTTGTAGGGTAAGGGTGCTAGTGAAATTATAGGCACATGGGGTTTGTCAACTTATGTCTCAGGGTGACGGGCGTGATGGTAGTGCCCCTCAGATCTTTGCGACTTAAAGCTCTGAGAGGCACTGCACGACTTGTTCGTTCCGTCGCTTAGTCTTATAAACAAAATTAAGTCAAATGTAGTTTTGTGTCCATCATCATGAACATCGTCACGTACCCGTCATACATCCCGTTGCTGAGCACGGGTCTCCTCTAAGGAGTGTAGTCAGGTCCACGACGTAGGTTTAACGTGTGTTGGGGATTTGACACGTTTTCCAAGAATTGTGAACCGCTTTCGTCATGCAAGTTGCATCACGATGGTTTCCATCACCTTTAGCAATTGGTCTTGCTACTAAATATTTACAAATATGTAATATAATAAATTAAAGTCCATTGACCTCTCCATTGAGAAGCAACCATTCTCCCACAGGGCTTCTTTATCCACACTGACTGTAAGACGTTCTACCAACTTCTATGTCACAAAATAGCGTAATGTACCGTTTAAATATTTAAGGCGTATAAAAATATTCCTTTATAAGATAATGCAAGTACTCGTAAGCAAACAAACGATCAAATTTCGACAAAGCGCCACCGAGTGCGCCCACACGTACACAGAATAAAACATTCAAGCCTGCGCTTTCTTTTTAATAAATTTCAACAACTCTGCAGAATAATATCGTAAACGAGCCAACACTCCTGAGGACAAAACTGAGAATCTTGAACAAGTTTGCAGAGTTTTTAACTGGACTTGTACATTTTGAATTTTCAAGTTGAGAGTTATGTGTTTTCTTCGCCATCGTTATCGATTTACTTTTTTGTTTTTTTCTTAACAGGCGACGATTTGATGATGCGCTAAAACGACTGCTTTTACTGTATATTTACATACAAGTGACGTATATTATTCACATATATAACCAGCCATTGTTTATAAAAAATATAATTTCTTGTTGCTTATATTTTCTTTTTACTGTTTATTTACTTGACGTCTAACACTAATTGACTTCATATAACTAAAAATATCAAATAACTTTCTACATGGAACATGTTTATTTTTACATGAATTGATGATTTTCAGAACGGTTGCGAAAAAAACACCAAATGTCACAAAAATGGCACAAATTCTTCCGTTAATAAATCTCTACAAGTTACAACTTCTAAACCCTAAGGATTTATTTGCAAACCGCATTTCTACACACCGGGAAACATCTTCGAACGGCAATCGTCCCTCAATCGCGACGACTCAAAACTTCTTTATGTGTCCGTTAGCGTACTTGGATGGAGATTCATATGGAACCTTCTGCAACTCTCTAGAGTAACATATTTTTAAGAGTCGAGGGAACAAAGGACGCTATGAGATAATAGAATTAGAAGAGTGAAAAAGTTTTATCATATAAGTGCACTGCAAAATTGAGAGGCGGATGAGGGGCAAAGACGGAACGTGTTATATTTGTTACTCTTAATGTTTTAAAACATCCATCAAACAGGCCGCCTTACCTTAAACGGAATCATGATTTAGTTCCCAGTAGGTAAGATCTTAACTGGATTATATATAACATAAAAAAGACTTTAAATCGAGTTACAAAAAAGTCGAGTCGAGTTAAAAAGGGCAATATGTTTACGATGATTGTGCAAAGCAGTAACGCTACTAGTGTATAATAACTAAAAGGCGGTTTAAAAACAATTAATAAGCTTTTTGCCTCATCAGCTTCGGCATCTCTGTTTCCCAAGAATTTTTGATTTTAGTTACATTGATAACTAGAAACACGTGCTATAGAGCGGTGGTAGCCCAGTCGAAGAGATTGCGTTTCTTTTCTTTTTTTATTGAAAACTAACAGCGTTTACAATCATAAATATACAAAGTAAACCTTAAAATAGTACAGCCAATGACAAGTTTTCTAGAATAACATTTAGTATATAATACAAACCACAAAAGCATCTGTCAGTATTTAATGCTTCTGATCTTCTCCAAAAACGTCGTGGGTGTGTGTGTTTGAGTCTGTCTGTGTGTGTGTGTGTGTGCGTGTGTGCGTGTGTGTGTGTGTGTTTGTGTGTCTGTCAATGTATGTGTGTGTTTTAGCGAGAAAGATAATGTGTGCATACAATTGTACAAATTATTATAAACTGAAATATGAACCTACTTTTAATTTAGATTAGTGTTAATCTAGATACATATTATAAATAATAATCGATGTGTTCAAAATAAGTAAGTAAATGTAGGACTATTCACTGGTATCACTCAAGCGAGCTAATGATTCCTTTTTTAAATATTGCCTTAGATTGACAAAAAACATGGTGTTCACTAAAACGTGAGACGAGTCAGCGGACTGTTCATAGCGTAGTTCGTCGAGCACGGAGAACAATATGACCATTTACAATGTCATGCAACAAACACATATCTAGAATTTACGCCTATCTACAAGGCTGAGAATATTATGATTTCGGCACGCTTCTTGATACTAATCAAACGACTTAAGAGAACGATAATTGAGATGCTTAACAAAACTTTTTTGCACTTTTCCTAAAGGATTAGTATAAACCGCATATTGCGGTGACCAGATCGCGTATTCCAAAACACTGCGAACACATGCAAAATAAACGGACTTTAAGGTAAACATATTTTTAATTGGTTTGGTTGTTCTACGCTCATGCGTAGAACAAAACCTAGATTTTTAAAAGCTTTAGTAGCTATGGAGTCAATATGATTAGATCGTACCATATAAGTCACAAACTTTCAATGTGAAGCCTAGACTATTTGGAAATATTTAGTTGCTATACCTCTTACTGGCCATGAAGGGAAACATCGTCGTGAAACTCACAAATGTACGTCGAAGAAATTTTATAACCCCATGTGAAATCCCCAAGCGGAATAGGGACTGTAGCCTAAACCCTCTCCTCAAAGGAGACCCGTGCCCAGTAGTGGGACGTATCAGGGTTGTTGACAATATCAGCATCCACATCCGTATCCGCTGATATTTATTGCAGATGTTCGAGTCGTGGCATGACCTAAAAGGCACGTTGGAATATTTTACACACCCTCCAGAAACAGCCTGTAAGCCAGTTGTTTTTAAAATAGAACTTTAATAAAAATTATCAAAGAGTAAGCTAGACAGATTGATTATTTTTATGCAGATTCATTCTTTTGTTAATAAATATCACAAAATAATTGAAATAGTATTTTTATTACAAGACCAAAGAGAACAGTAAAGCTTTTTCGTGTTTAGTATTCAGTAAGACTACACATGTTTCGTGTTTTTTTTTAATAAGTAAAATCAGCATCCGCTGATGTGTAAACTACTTCGGCACTTACAATGAGTTGCCGATGATGATCATAATGATTAGTTAATAGCATGTCAACGTCATAATTCTTTGGCGAACCACCGGATAAGGCTCAACTCACACTGGCGCAGAGTCGAAGCGTCGCGTCGCGTCTGTTTTTCAACCACAACGCATGACGCTCGCATTAGCGCGCCCGGATCGCAGTGCGGTCGGCGTCTGACGCCTCACTGCGCGCAAGGAACGCACGGCGACACGCGCAACCGCTCGAGTTTCACCAAGCGTCGACGCGCAAAGGCGATTCCATATTTGCATAACACAAATTTGTACAGTCATATACACAAGATACCTGACCCCCCAAGACTATGTCGACCTTTTGGTTCTGAACTTAAAAACATGGAGAAAATTGTTAAACAAACTTAATCTTTAACTTCTGAGCCGTAAAATTTGTTTTGGTATCTGGTCGTCACGTTAGCGAATGACATTGTAAGAAAGTTTTTAAGCCAATTTGATCTTTAACGTATAGTTCTTACTCAAATACAGAATACAAATTTGAACCAGCTATAGTAAAGCCGTCGTGGCCTAGCGGTTTATGGATTGCTTTGCAAGTTGAGGCAACCATGGTTCGAGTCCCATTAAAAATAAAATATTATTAAAATTTGGCTATGACTATACAATATAGTTTTTTTTTAGTTTTTAACCTCTGAATGGGCGTAAGAATGTGTTAGTCTTGTTCATATAAAACAATAATTTTTAATTTTAATAATTTCGTTAAGTGCGGCATATTATTAAAAGAAGAAAGAAAACTTTGAAAGTAATTAAAACTGAATAGATAATTCAAATTCAAATTCAAAATATTTAATTCAGATAGAAATCCATAATGGTTAGTAATACAAAAACAACTTACACACTAATGTTAGTACCTAATAATAATTACAGGGAAGAGTGTTTATTTGCAACATTCGTTTACAAATAAACACTCTTTTCTGGGTAAACATGAAGGCTGGTCCAGCGCTCAAAAAATGAACCCTGGACCCTGCCTGCAATGACGTTCAGGAGGCTGTTACCGCTGCCACGTAATCTGTGCGTTAAGGAGGCCACCCTTTTCCGTAAAATAGCGGGAAACCCATCTACCTGGGCCACGGCGAACATTTCCGAAGCACTACAGAATCGTGGCAGCCGCAACAGCATCCTGAATACATTATTATAAATAACTCGCAGGGAGCCAAGTGCTTTCTGGGTGTAGTTGACCCATAGGCCGCAAGTGTAAAAGGTCTGGCAGTAAGCTTTAAACAGAGTTTACCTTTACGCTATCCGTACATCTTGCAAACCTACGGGCCAACATATTGCCCCGCACTGCCAGCGCCCTACGCTCTCTCTCTAAATCCGTATTATCTTCTAGGGACTCGGTGACCCAGTGCCCTAGGTACTTAAATTTGATAACCCTTTCGAGAGGAGTACCCCCCAAGTAAACCTCAGGGACGCTATCGTAACATTTGTTACCAGCTCTGAATACCAGTAACTGGCTTTTGATCGCGTTGTACCGAAGGCCGTGGGCCTCAGCGTAGAGCTCACAAACTGATAACAGTTTACGAAGAGCACTTATCGAAGGACTGAGCAACACCATATCGTCCGCATAACTGATGTTATTAACCATCTTTCCATCAACTGAGCATCCGATCATGGTGTTACTCAGTTCAACAATTAGACGGTTCATGTACAGGTTGAAGAGACTCGGTGAACTTAAACCCCCTTGCCTCACACCGCACTCCAACCTATACATGCCCGAAATTGCACCCGCCCATCGAACATAGTTGTTCTGGTTTCCGTACCAATAACTAAAGATACTAACTATATCACCTGGAAGATCAGTTTCATCCTGTAGCTTACTCCACAACCTGTCATATGATACAAGATCAAAAGCTTTGGACAAGTCGAGGAAGCAAGCATAAACAGGAGTTTTTCTCTTGGTATAATAATGGACAGTATGTTTAAGGCAAAGGATAGCTGCTTCAGTTGACAATCCGGGGCGGAACCCAAATTGAGCATCATGCAACTTCAGGTGCTTCCTTAAATGCTTATTAAGCAGACTGTCCAATAATTTTCCCACAGTCGTAGCCAGGGATATAGGTCTATAATTAGAGGCACAGGAGACGTCACCCGTCTTGTTCTTCACTATGGGAACAACAACAGTTCTCATCAGATCTTGTGGTAAATATGAGTGACCTATACATAGCGTGAAGAACAAGGCGAGTACTCTAGGCAGGTGTACACTTCCGTATTTTAGGTGCTCCACGCTGAGGAAGTCATGACCCGGAGACCTGCCGCGAACCATATCCTTAATGGCGATCGCAACCTCTTTGGCCAAAAAGCGGACCTTTTGTAGATAAATGGAAACAAAACACGGAACAATGATCACAGAAGAGACGATCGCATGCATACTGAAGAGCGATTTCGTCATTTGTTAATCTATCCATAGTCACCCTACGCTTTAATAATAATATCTACCAACCCACCTTAGGCAATTTCTAGTGAACAAATATTATGATCTGTCAACGTTAACATTGAAAAGCGAAACAATACTGTTAAAAATCTAACGTTAAAATAAAGTAGTGCTCGTGGAATCGAACCACGGATCTTTTAACTGGCTGTCCATACAATAAGCCGCTCGACCAATTTACTTGGATGTTACGTGACGAAATTTAGTATTGGTTTTAAAAATAAGTTGATCACCTTCAAGCAAAACTTCGCCTGCTCTTACTTTATTCATGTTAATTTACAGCGCGTGGATTGTGAGACGCGAGAGGCGAAAACACCTCACTTCCTAAAATCTAGGCTCGTGTTAAAATACCTCGCGTTAAGATAACAGTAAAAGTTTTCTAATTAAATACCAAATTTGGCCGCGAGTTGATCAAACTAGAGACACTTTGTTTTCTTCCGGCCCTGCATATTGCTCAACACGATACAGATCCGCATGTACGAGTCGAAATCAGTTAGGAGCGCTAATTGGATCAGTTGCTCCGAAGCACTCTCCGGCGACTAGTTGTCACATGTCACAATAAATACGTGCACCGCCATTTTAAGTTGCTATGTGAAAGGAATGATTACAAAACTTTCTTCTCACTGTGAACAAAAATAAAATTTACTCTAATGTCGTACTAAACTGTCACCTGTTCACAACATTTAACTGGAACAATTGCTTGTTGCGAGAAGTAGTTGAAATGTAGTAACAAAATAACATTAGCGATAGTGGTGATAACCCAGTGGGAGAACAATTGCATGTCAATTAAGAGGTCGCCGTTTTGAATATTGAAAACAACTCATGGAAAACGTGTGTATATCTGAATGGAAGAATATACCACAGTGTGATGAGACAGGCGCCGAGCCGCTGACCCCTCCAGGGCCCTGTCGTGTCGTGCCTGCGTGCGGGAGGTGTGACGGCTCACATTAGTTAATGTGCATTGGTCATTGTTCGATCGCTACGCTACCTATTAATTTGTCATAAAATAGTACATTATTGCAGAGGCCGGGAAATAAGGGACTGTTGGACGAGTATGAGTTACAAAGACGAGCTACAGCGAGGCCTTGTATTAACACGAATCAAGCTATCTCCGTTCCCGCCGAGGCATGTGTAGAATTTTTCTCAAACAATGTGAGGAAATAATAAAGGACTAAAGAGAAGAATATGTACAATAGAAAAAGTAAAAAGAATATTAATTAACATTAAAAGTAATATCTGACGTGTTAGAACAATTGCTAAAAGAAAATGTTATTGGTTTTCCAGGCACATTAATAATAGTGCGTAGTCTGCTGAACTTCTGATGATATGTTTGAATGTGTATCTATTACTGTATTTTCATTATCGCTCGTCTCACTAGCACTCACTTTCGGGTCCAAAACACAAAAGAGACGAAAAAACAAAAGATCACCAAAACACTTTAGTTGAATGATTCCGCCATTTTCTTTTTGTAAGCGGTACAGGTAGGTATTTTTAAATCTTGCACGCACTGGGCAGTTGGCTGTATGAGTTTTTGTTTTGCCTGCTTACATAGTTCATAGGTAGATTTAAAAGTTTAGAGAAGTGAACAGTAATGGATTTTCATATTTACTTTGCAGGCGTCGGCCGCAAAAAATCGCATGGTCCATAAATGACAAACTTTTAGTGTTCGTTTTTTGAAAGTAATGTTATAGAGCATGTTTGAGAAAAAATATTTTATCCGCTATGAAATCAATGTCCTATTGCAATAGTTCACACTCTGTTGTTCTTATCGTTGTTATTTAATTATGATGTAATGAGAGATATTTTTGAACTTATGTTATTATTCTAAGTTTTTGAATGTATAGTGGTTTGTTTCAATGTTTCTAATCCATTCAATATTTTAATATTAAAATAAAACAGTACTGTTTAGAGCTGTAAGTAAGCGGTGGGGTAACAATTTTTTATTGATTTTATTTTTATTTCTTTTTAGATATGTTGTTTATTTTTTGTTTTCTTCTTTTTAGTTTTTTAAGAAAAGTTGACTTTTTTGTTAGTAATTTTTCTACTAGTCTTTAGTTAAAATTTAAATTATTACAATTTTAGTGTTAACTACATTAGTAATTTCGTGACATCTCAGATTTAGATTTAGATTTATTTATTATCTTGTAAACTTTACACTATCTTTACACTTTACAAGAATCGTTACAAATGGTAATAAATATTAAATTTTAAAAAATTACAAATATCCAGTATAACTTTTGTACTACGTAATTTTAACATAGTTAATGTAGTTATGTGAAATAATGTAGGAACATATTAAATAACATAATAATAATTACGTCAATATAATGATTGTATGCGTTATGTTTATGTAATTTATTCATTACTGTAAAAGAATATTTATACCTAATAATGTAATAAATTAAAACACATATTACAAGATCTTGTCCATGTATTCTTCAGTTCTTCGACGATCAAATGTTTCATCATAAGCGCCCGTCGTTACACGAGGAGAAAGTTTTTAGGCGATCGCTCAGTCACCACGCCTCAACCTAGCCTAGGCAACAACATTTGAATTCTTTTAAAGAAATCTACCGCCCGGCCCGCCACGGACTCCGCTCGGTGACCCGTCGTGTGGCCGGCCGCTTAGACCAAATTTTTTTTTTTTTTTTTTTTTTATGACATTAAGTAACGGACCAACAATTCAAGCCAGTCTCGCCTGCGTGCCCGGAACGCTCATTAACGTTAAAACAAAAGCTAAACAAATAGAGCGTATTTTTAACCGACTTTAAAAAAGGAGGAGGTTCTCAATTCGATCGTAAATTTTGAAGAAAATCTGATCACGCATAAACTTTCATTTTTATAAATAGCGCCTAAATTTTACTTAAGCAGCAATTATTTTAATGATTGGTTTTGCTATTCTTCAATTGAAGGCGTTTTTCTCTCTCAAAATACTTTAAGTAGTGAGAACTAATTTTTATTACTCCTGTGCCAAGTCCCGTATAGTGGCAAACTAGGGGATATTTCAATAAAACTTAGCAAATAGACATAATTTCACGTACTTTTGAGGTCGGTTTTTCTTAGTACTCTGTACTGAGATTATGCCATTACAGTTAGACGCACGCGGTCGCTGCGCGGCGGCAACGCGGACTCCGCTCGGCGAACGCGCGGCGGCCGCGCGGGGTGGGCGCGATGAAAGTCGGTGCCGAATAAATGCGCCCTTAGGCTCATTTTGTAAGTCAACGGGTAGGTGCTGATAATAAGTCGGGCCGGTAACGAGCGGATTTTTTTCAGTATAACGGCTTTCATGCCTTTCGAAGTTGTGTAAGTTTTTTCGTATGAATGTGATTATTCCATATAAATACAACGAATACATGGTCCTTATCTTGTGTCTCACAAATAAGTCCCTACAAGAGACTCTTCGTGAGACGCCGGCAAGTATCCTCAGTGCTCGTTTTTGAATAATGAATACCCTGTCAGATTCAGTGGAGTCACCCCATCCATAGAATGGTACCATACGACATTATGGATCTGTAACGACAGGTTTTAATTTTTTTAGTGCACAAGTCGCGCTACTTAGTGTACTACACACAGAATTTATATGACGCTTCCACGTTAAATTTTCATCCAGAATGAATCCTAAGAACTTACTGTGGTTAGTTATGGGCGTTGGACTGTAACACGTTGGCCTCGGGATTGATCTACCAGAGAACAATATTAAACAGATAATTAGCAGCATTTAGTATGAGACCACTCATCTTAGAAAAGCGGGTCCAACTGCAAGCCAGCGTTACAGCAGGCGTTCATAACATTCATTGATTCATTCATCCAATCATTAATTTGTTTTGTTTTGTTATGTTTCTTTCTTTGATGGGCGCAGTCTAGCCTAATAAAGTGTTTTTATCAATGGGATTTATAATGTGTAAATTATAAATCTGTGTTCGTTTATATTTTGTCTACCTACACATATTTTTATTTCTAAGTTAGTGCGCTTGATTCATTTTATAAGTTTGAATAAGTTAAGTTTCTCATTTAGAAAATATGTAATTCTTATGAGAAATAAATATTCTTTAACCACAACCACATAAATTGTAAATTGTTTATACGTTACTGTACGTACGTTACTGAAATAAACAAATTTGAAAACAAACAAAAACAATGTCCTAAACTCTCTCCTAAAAGTAGGTCGTATAATGGGTTGATGATGATGATGATGATGATATAAATGATATTGCTACCAAGAACATTTTTTACACACAGCAAATGACTAAGTAACTTGACGATGATGCAAGAAAAAAGAACGGGAATCGGAGATGAGACGCTACATTTATATTATATATTTAAGCGGATAAAAATTACCCGATAAATTGACAGCGTGGATGAGCGTTAGTAACTTTCGTAACGAAACTTCGCGATATCAACTGGAAGTTAATTGGAGGTAGCGATAAAGTCAGGTGTCCGGTGAGGTCAACATGGTGAGAGTGCACGAAAGGAACCACTTTATTTTTGGTAAATTTAAAACGTTTTGTAAATAGTCATGGAACAAAAGTTGTTGTTTATGGCGACAGTAACACCTGGTATAGTGCTGCGAATTTGTTAGTATTTTACAAAATAAACCCTTATTGTATAAATGAACCGCCTTCGCGACTTGGATTTAAATTAATTGAAGCGCTTCGATTAAACAATGCCCACATTGTAAGTATTGTTAAATTTCTGTAGATAAGTTTAAAAGGAACTTCAATTCAAGTTGGCACCCGATTAGATTTCAATCCTTTTATCGGCTTAAGCTTGTCTCCATTTTACCCTAGTACGACAGAAGCAAAAGAGGGTTATGGTTTTAGTAAAGTATTTTTTATGTGTATGCTTTCAGCTGTTGTGTATAGCCACACAGTCTAAACTACTTTACCGATTTGAGTATATGAGGCATTATTTTATTGTCCGCCTATAACATAATTTGTAACAGAAAATATCAAAGTAATAACATTAAACCACCAATAAAATTCAGTTCTCATTTCCCTTGATTTTTGTGATATTATAAAGGTAGTTCGAAAGACTCTGATTACTCTTGAGTGAGTGTCAAATTACAAAGCTTCGCAGTCTTACTAATTTTTATTTTTTATTGATTTTTTTATAATACTAAGTGACGAGACGAACGAGTCGTGCGCGTGGTGGCGACCTACATCAGTTTCAGAGCCACTCAGAGCTTTAAGCAAAGATCTGCGACATAAAGAAATACATCCAGACATGTTATAGTTAACAAGTCCCAAGTGCCTGTAATTTCACCAGCACCTTCCGTGGACGAACTCTTTCACAAAGAGTTTTACTGGTTCTACTATATAAGAGTCGTTTTGCGAAGTCTGTATATATGTATATAGCGACGTAATGTATTTTGGTAGCCGCTATACAAATATCGCAAAACAATACTATTAAACCATCATTAAATTTCTTTCCTTCTGTTTTTAGCATGACATGACCCTTATTCTATAAGAATAAATAAAAAGTCATGTATTAAACTTTCTGGCCTCTCAAATTCCCATTTCACTTACTGCTCAAAATATCATCAACACACGGCTACATGTGACGCACTATAAGTTTCCGGAACTGGCCACTTACATAAACAACATTTAAAAAGTAATTACAACATTTGAAAATGGAACTCTCTGGCTGTAGAATACAGTTTGTTTCATCTGACTGTCACTTGTTTTTACATTGTGGCGTCATTTTAGGACTTGGTTGTCTACATCACCATGGATTTAACTCGTGAAAATTTTCGTTGTATGATTTTCTACAAATTTAAGCGTAATATAACAGCTCAGCGGAGTTTCGCTCGGCTTCAAACTGCTTTTGGCGATGAAGCACCATGCAAGACGACTATTTATGGCTGATTTGTAGAACTCAAACACGGTCGTGTAAATCTCAGTGACGAATTTCGTGATGGTCGCCCATCCACTACTGTGAACAACAAAAACATCGATGGTGTGCGCCGTATGATCAAAACGGACAGGCATGTGATATACCATGAGATTACAATCAGTACTACACAAACATTTATATGTGAAAAAGCCGTGCTCTCGGTGGATCCCACACTATTTGACTGAGGCCCAAAAAACGGATTGCTTCACTTGGTGCAATGCCATGCTTACCAGATTCAACGAAGGGGCGTCAAATTTGGTGTAGGATATAGTAATAGTTGACGAAACATGGATTTATAGTTATCCCAAAACAAAGCAGCAATCGAGCGTATGGGTCTTTCGAGATGAGCCGAAACCAACCAAAGTGGCGTGCAAAGTGCCTCTTAGCGGATGATAGCTTCGTTTTTTTAAAATTAAACTGGACACGTGGCTACTGTTGCTTTGCAGAATCGTTGTATCGTGAATAGTGATTGATACACGACCATTTATTTACCATTTGTTTACCATACACGACCGCAAGTTATTGACAAACTCCGTAAAAATAACCGTAAACGCCGTATCATCTTGCACCACGATAATGACAGTTCTCACACGGTCAGACAGATAAATGAATTTTTGAAAGCGAACAAGGTTGACCTTATGAACCATCCCGCGTACAGTCCAGACGTGGCACCTGGTGACTTTTATTTATTTCCAAAAATTAAGAACCAGTTACGCGGTCAACGATTTTCATCACCTAAAGACGCTGTCGAAGAGTACGAAAAATATGTTTCAGACTAGTGGCACAAACGTTTTCAAAATTTGTTTTAATCGTATGAAAAAGTCCGTTAACGCTAACGGAGAATATTTTGAGAAACAATAAATTCATTTCTGATTATTTATAGTATTTTTTTCTTATTCATTCCGGAAACTTATAGTGCGCCTCACGTATTGTTATTATATTATTAGTATACATAAAACCCATGATTATTATTGTCAGGTAACTATCAATATGCCAACGCACCGCTGCTGTCTATGAATGTCACCAGAGCCAGCCATAGTTTTTATAATCATTAAACAAAGAACGAACACTTAGTAAAATTCACATCCATCCGACTGGATTCGAACCAACGTCTCCTAGCAAACCGTGGTAAGCGCTATGCCAACTAAGTCACGAAACAAACCAACGGATCTCACGAATTTTTCTATGTGTGTTTTGCAGATCTTTGTTGTTGGTTTTTAACGATTTTTTCCGTAGCGCCATCTATGAGAAATCTAGGAAAGTTTTGCTCACTCAGAGAGGTACCTTTCTCACTTCACTTTAATAATATCATGCTGGCGAAACGTCCTGTCATTCAATAGCATTCAAAAGCCATAGTGGTTAAAAATAGTTAGTTACTGTACACTAACAAAAACTCAAATGTCAGATTTATTTTATGTAATGTAGGTTGAGCCGAAGTTTAAAAAATAGATGCCGAATTTATTGCTTTATAACTGTAAAAGAGAAGTTTAGAACATGAGCGACAACTTAAATTTTATTTTCACTCACACAACTACCAAACTTCCAGAGATAATGAACTGAAATCGAATCATATTATGCCTGTCAGAAACGTAGAGGAGTTTGGCTCTTGTTTAAAGTGTTTCCATATACGCATATTGTCCAGTCCAAAATGCAGGTTCTTTTTTATAATATAAAGTGACGGGATGAACAAGTCGTGCGTCCGATGGTAAGCTGCACACCTGTCCATAACAGTTGCAGTGCCATTCAGAGCTATAATTCGCAAATATCTGAGGGGCACTGTGACTGCGCCCGTTACCCTGAGACATAAGTTGACAAATCCCATGTACCTGTAATTTCACCAGCACCCTTACCCTTCAAAACCGGAACGCAGTAATGCTCACATTACTTGGCGGCAGAAATAGGTAAGGTGGCAGTGCTTCCCTGGAGGAACTCTTTCACAAGGAGCTCTACTGCTACTGTGTATGATACACACGGAAACAATAAAAAACGAAAAGTGACTGCGACGGCCACTAACAAGATATTCAAGGAATTTCATTTCATAATATATATAATAAAAAATGTACCTTCCCCGGATTCTGGACCGGTCAGTGAACATCGGGTGGTTCTTTTCGCTAATTAGATGGTAACTTCCTAAACTCCACACAATGAGCTAACTCTGAACAGAAATTGCTTCCAAATATTTTCCTTTGCTCGTCTTATGCCTTGTCGGAGTTTTGGAGTAATAAAATGTAGTCCGTTTCATCTTTCAATTTCTCTTCCAGAGACGTGTAAACAATTTTGAAGAACATTTGCATGTACTTTATAGTTTCATTTATCTCAAATTGAAATCAAGAGTTAAATTAAACGAAAATCTTTTTTATAATTATTAATACAGAGATCGAACACTCAGAAAAAATTCCTTCAATCTGGTCGGATTCGAACCGACGTCTTCGTGCATACCGTGTCAGACGCTATACCGACTAAGCCTTGGAACGAACCAGCGGACATTACGAATTTTTCTATGTGCTTGTTGTCGTGTCTTTGTATTTGGTTTTTCAACGACTTTTTTAATCGTAGAGCCATCTATAAGAAATCTATGATTGTTTTATCACCCAGTAAGATACCTTTACAGCTAGCGGCCCTGACGAGAGATGTCGCTATTCACTGTATTTTACGTTTATATTTAATTGATATTCAATATTGTTTTGTGAAATTACTCCACTAGTTTGTTATAATTATTAATACAAAGATCGAACACTCAGAAAAAATCCTTCGATCCGGTCGGATTCGAACCGACGTCTTCTAGCATAGCGTGCCAGACGCTATACTAACCAGCGGATAGTGGAGTAATTTCACAAAAAGTAATTGAATATCAATTTAAAATCTTTTTATTTTATAACTGTTATTACATTAATAAAAAAAAAATATTTATGTATGTATTGTTCGTAATATCAAACTAAATGCCTGAATGTGCACATATTTTACGGTATACGAGATTCGAATGTATGAAAAATGTTAATTAGGACCAATTCACTCGATTGTCCGATTTTACCTAATCCAAAAATAAAACAACCTCGCCACTTATCGATTTCAATATCGAAACGTTCGTCGATACAATTCAAATAATAGGGGTTAAAGTATGAAATTGCCGATTTGTACTGAAAATCTAAATTGTTTATTTTTTAAATTTTTAACAAATTTATTTAATCAAAATACACACATCAAAAGTGTCTAGGGATCAAGTACGTTTAAGAGTATTGATTGCTGCAATTAGGGTTAATTATATGAACTTTTTTGTATCGCTATTGATACTTTTTAGTGAGTTTTAACATTTAAATAAGGAATATTGTTTAAAATTCGATAATAAGAAGAAAATCGATTGTCAATGTGGTTTTGTATAAAAATGAGTTATAGCGTTTTGACAAAATCATGTAATGATATCTGCATCGGAACCGAAACAATGTACATTATTATGGAGAGACGACATCATTTAACCCGAGAAGTGATGATGCGAGCCGTCGGAATGTTGGAAGCTGGTTCCAGGCAACGTGCTGTGGCTTTCACTCTTAACACTACACAGAGCGTCATAAGTCGTCTCTGGACGCGCTATCGCATGACGGGCAGCGTGGCCGAGCGACATGGAGGACGATCTCGCATCACGACTCGCAGACAGGACCGGTATATCCAAAATACTGCTCGACGGAATCGTACCATGACCGCCATGATGTTGGTTACGAGGCTCCACAGCTCCTCAGGCTTGCTAATAAGCAATCAAACAATCCGAAATCGTTTACGTGAAGTGGGTCTGCGATCCCGAAGGCCGCTCAGAGTTCCACCTATTGCACCCTGCAATCGCAGGACCCGTTTACGATGGGCTCGCGAACACAGAAACTGGGAGGAAGAAGACTGGCGCTATGTGTGCTTTTCGGATGAATCCCGCTTCGGTATGAGACCGGATACAAGACGTACTCGAGTTTGGAGAACATCTGGACGTCATGAACGTTTGAGATATTGTCAGGAAGTTCATCCATATGGTGGGGGAACAATAATGATATGGGCCGGTATTTGGATCGGCGGAAGAACCGATCTCATTTGGATCAGGGGTAACCTCAATGCTCAAGTTTACGCAGAGAGGATTGTTTCAGATGTTATCATCCCTTTGCGAGGCCAGTTGGGTGATTCATTTCAACTAATGCATGACAACGCACGTCCACACACGGCTAGAGTCGTAACACGCATTCTTGCCGAAGCTCGTATCAACGTTCTGCCGTGGCCTGCTCAATCGCCAGACCTCAATCCAATTGAGCACGCATGGGATATGCTTCAAAGAAGAGCTGTGCCGAGTATGCATACCGTATATACTCTACAACAATATTTTGACTTGTTACAAAACACATGGGCGGCCATTCCTCAAAGTGATTTTGATGAACTCATCTTAAGCATGCCAAATCGCTGTAATTGTGTGATTCGTGTTAATGGTGGAAATACAGATTATTAATTTTCTTATCTTTACAATAAAAATGAGCAAAATCATCATTTTCGCCATTTTTTTGTCATTTAATTGACGCCGTTAGTTTGAGTTTTTTCCCACAATTTGCAAAAACATCAATTTTAGTTTATTTTAATTAAATATAGGGGTAAGCGGTTAAATAAAACATAAGCATTAAAGTAAGAAGTCGTCCTGGAAGACTGGATTTGGTAAATATTGCTTAAATAATTTTTATTTCAAAAATATTCACTTGATCCCTAGACACTTTTGATGTGTGTAGTTGCCATTATTATCTATACATTGCTGCCATCTAATGGGAAGGTT
>NW_020653756.1:331750-401671 GCF_003589595.1 Hyposmocoma kahamanoa
TCCATCTTTCTTGTCTAAATTGAATAACAAAAACAATTGAAAGTCGACATTCAAATGTTTCAAATTTAAAAAAAAAAAAATCACAGAAACCATTTGAAAAAAGTTTCATTCGAAAACCTCAAACCATGAAGATTCTATGAAAATTCAAAGAACCTATTGCAATAAAACGGCAATTTCATACTTTAACCCCTAATATTTATAAATTGATAAAATTTTCAGTACATAGGTATCGTTGGTTTTCACCAACATAAAGATGTATTTGCCTGAAAAGATTGTAAACTAGTAACAATTTGTTTATACGCTTACCTTTCACGTTTTCGATATCATTAATTACAGTAATCTAGACAGGCGGCAGTGTATCAGCCGACGGCGATTCAGAAAATATTCGTCAACATACCCATGGTTTTACAAACTTACGCTATTTTTCATTTTCAGTTATTCAAGGGCTATTCGATAATTTTATTTGTCTAAGAATATCTCCCGCATTGATCAAAACCTTATATTTTATAAAAAAGGCAAGTAGATTTAGAAAAAATTAAATCTGAATGAAAGTAGTGTTACTTTTGATAATCATCAAAAATGCGAATCAAATCTGTTGAGATCATTTCCAATTGAAAAAATAATAATATGTATGTGTTAGAGCAGTGGCCTTCGTAGGTTTGTTTACAATTGAAATTATTTATAATATCATATAATATAATATCAATTTAAGAAATTAATTGCTAATATTCATAAAGATTTTATTTCATTCCAAACATAAAGAAAGTTTTAGCGAGTAAACTTTTCAATTGGTCTTCCAGAAATTAAAGAAGATACGTGTCCGCAGTAGGTTATTCAGTAATGTACCTACTACTTAACAGTTCAAACGCTTCGACGCTCCCGCCTCCCTCAATTCTTGATACTTCCCACTGTTCAGCACAGTGGGAATGAAAGTGTTTGTTCGGGTCGAAACCACTAGAATAAAAGACTAAATATTACATATAAGTGGTTTATTGGTTTACCGTTTACGAGCCCGTAACGTTGGTTTGTTTCAAAAACAAATACATGCGAATATATGTTGCAATTTGTTGGCATACAAACACAGGTTCGAGTCCCGTCAGACTGAACAAATTATTATTTGTGTTCGCTCTTTGTATTAATCATACCAAACTATTAAAGTGATTACACAACATATAAAATGAATACGCTCATGGTATTCAATAAAAATCAATAAATAAATAACAATATGGCTTTAGAGCGCGTAGATAACAGTATTTATAATATAGAACATACTGCACCAGTGTCGTGAAAACATTTGCAGTACGATTATAACGTAAATACAATCGGATTTTTATAAATTACATATCAACAGATCGGTATGAAGAGCCGTGGTAGCCCAATGGGTTGGCCTACCACCTCTGAATCAGAGGCCGTGGTTTCCATCCCGGCCTCGCATCTCTGAATTTCTCGGAATTTATGTACGAAATTTAATTTGAAATTTACCGTGAGCTTTTCGGTCAAGGAAAACATTGTAGTTAAATCTGCATGTCGAAGAAGGTTCACCAACCTTGGAAAACGTGTGTAGTCCCGAACCCGCATTGAACCAGAGTGGCGGACTATGGCCTAAATCCTCGACTAAAAGGAGATCCATGTCCAGCATTGGGACGTATAAATGGGTTGATGAAATTGGCACGATACTATCGATCTGCAAAACTCCAAGGAAATTAAGCACCCACTGAGACTGTGCTTGTTTTTAACTAGTTAATTTTTCATGCATTACTGGGGTACTACTTAAATGCGTTACTTAAGTTTTCAAATGAAACAATTAAAACCAGAACAAATGAGCAAAGAGAAATTGAATCTCGAAGACGTGTTCGACATCATTTATTACTATTATTAATCACAATATTAATATGTAACTAGTATTGAGCACCAACTTTGATTGGCTGCCCGTTCAAGGCAAACACTCAATACAAGATACAATTACACAGTGCTTCCTCAATTAGCCAGCTATTCCCTTTGCGTGTGAGGTCACAGTTTGCTCAATGGTAATAGGTTTGGAAATATTCGACGCAAAATTATAGCACTTGATGAACAAGTTACATTCAAGAACAACACAAAGTTTTGCCAAAGGTCTATGTATGCTAACATCTAAAATATTGCATTCAAAAGTCAATGTGACAATTTAAAAATATTCAATTTCTTTGAGTGCAGCCAGCGTGGCCTCTTATGCATTCGTAGTGCTGGTCGGATATACCAACTATACTCAATAATATCAGAGGATGGTGTTATTGAGTACGGTAGAATTAGTTGTTTTTTTTTTTCTCTTATAATTCTATTTTTTCTTCTAAATCAAGCACATTTGGTGTAATGTTTCCTTTGTTTAATGTCACTTAATTAAAAAATACAAAAAATAAACAAATTCGATTGTCTTTGCATTATCATTTCACAACGCCATTTTGAATTTTGACACAAGCCAATAGGCTAATATGAAACTATACCACATAACTCAATCAAAGCGGTTGTCTCGTCAGTGTCACTTTAAATCGAAATTTGGCAAATTAGGTTCGGGCCAACTGCGCTAACACTGTAGGAGCAGACTGATGCTATAATATATAATGCTCATTTGAAATGCAAACGGGCTCATGTGGCGCATAGAATGTACCTAAACGGGCTAATAGATTCCAAAAAGCTATCTCTGCTATGGATGGATTTATCCGGTTATAGCAAGATATAGTTTTAGAATTATTAGAAATGCTAATAGGTTATTAAAAATGACTTTCATCGAACAATGTTCAACGTTCGTAGTTCAGTAACAGTGAATACGAAACGTCCAGTCTGTTCTGTCTGCTTCGAGAAGAGGGCTGTGGTGTACTTACTAGTACGAGTAGGTATATAAATAAAAATTTTATGCTATGTTCAGGTGGCGAGGGCCAGGAGCACGGGCCGGTGTTCCTGATGGAGCCGCCGCCGCGGTTGTTGTTCTCGAACAGCTCGGGCGCGCGTGTGGCCTGCGCCGCGCACGGCTTCCCACCGCCGCTGCTCGCTTGGCAGCTGCCCGACGGCACGCAGGTTGACTCCGTGTCTGGATTGAGGTAAGTACCATTTCTTCTTTCCATTTGAGTCAGATTCGTCATTGCTATACGGACGGACCTACCTAACAGCTTCTCATAATTGTTCAGCGCCACATTTCTTTCTTGTGCCCGAATGTTATACAAGCGGTGTGGATTGAATCGCTGCAGCGCGTCTGACTCCCCAACGCTCTATATCCCTTCTGAGATTTTATGCTTGAGGTCCTTCAAACACACTAACAGATACAAATGGTAATCAAGTCGGTTCTACGTAGTGCGTGAACAGATTTGCCAACTGGTAGCAATAACAATTCATCCCTTTGAAGTACCCAGGCAATCTTTCAAGACCGTGGATATTTGTCACACGAAAGGTTCGTATAAATTTTTTCTCGGAGGTGCCCATTGCGGAACTTTCGTATCGTAAATAACAGTGTCGCATCAATTTGATGAAAAAACAAAAGATATGTGTCACCGATGGGCGCAGGTGCGACGAAGGAAGTGCGAAAACCTACATAATACACGACGTCCCGATAGACATGTAACGAGCTGGGATATTGATGAACTCCACCGCCTGTCCCCGACTATTAGGTTATACGGACTGACAAACGGAAAAGGACAAAAACTGAGATAAGAACGAAGAATACCGTTTGAGAAATGTATAAATGTCTGAGTCATGTAACACTGAACACATCCTTACTTTCTTAAGATAAATAATTGCAATTTGGAAAAATACACTATGTTAGTAATATTCGAATTCATAATTCTAAATGAAAATAATATATGCACTTTTCTTGTAATTGTCTCAAGCGGCTTTTATTTTTCTTGACGTTCAATTTCAGATTATGGTCGCTCTGTTGTTATTACTTCTTCTTCTCGACTATGCTGGTATTTGTTATTTGAATGCATCCGAGAGCTGCTTAAGAAACTGGAGTGCTTACATAGTTTGATAATACGTTTCATATTTTTGGTCTTCGTAAATGTAGAATAGAATAGAATAGACATTTATTGCGACGCCACAACGCATAGATACAAACAAGAGATTAACTATACTTAGACAAACAAAAGAAAATAGAAACAATTAAAATCTAAATGAAACCTAAAAAAGTAAAGGAAAACAGATAAAAAGCAATAAACAAAATATAACTGCCACAAATTTGTACTGTCATTTGTGCGGTTGTAGCATACGCAAAAGTACCTCATTCAGCTTATGCCACAGCCATAACTGGACTGTGGCCCTGGTTTTCAATGAGCAAATTTGAATATGAAAATATCTCTGAATTTCGATCTAAATTAAAATGGCGTAGTATGTTGTCTACGACTGTAAGTGTATTTTAACAGCTCAGCGAAGTTTCGCTCAGCTTCAAACTGCTTTTGGCGATGAAGCACCATACAAGACAACTATTTATAGCTGATTTGCAGAATTCAAACGCGATCGTGTGAATCTCCCGTCCACTGCTGTGAACAACAAAAAAATCGATGCGTGCGCCGTATAATCAAAACAGATAGACATGTGACATACCATGAGATTCGGTCATCTTTAGGCATAGGCATGAGTTAAATACAATCAATACTACACAAACATTTGGGTGTGAAAAAGCTGTGCTCTCGGTGGATCCCACACTATTTGACTGAGCCTCAAAAAACTTCGCGTCACTTGGTGCAATGCCATGCTTACCAGATTCAACGAAGGGGCGTCAAATTTGTTGTGGGACTTAAGTAACAGGTGACAAAACATGGATTTATAGTTACGATCCCAAAACAAAGCAGCAATCGAGCGTATGGGTTTTTCGGGATGAGCCGAAACCAACCAAAGTGGCGCGCATGCAAAGTGCCTCTAAGCGAATGATTGCTTCTTTTTTAATAAAACTGGACAAGTGGCTACTTTTGCTTTGGAGAATCGTTGTACCATGATTATTCACGGTACAACGATTAGTGATTGGTACACGATCATTTGTTTGCCGGAAGTTTTTGACAAACTCCATAAAAATAACCGTAAACGCCGTATCATCTTACACCACGATAATGCCAGTTCTCACACGGCCAAACAGACAAATGAATTTTTGAAGGTGAACAACGTTGACCTTATGAGCCATCCCGCGTACAGTCCCGACCTGGCATCTTGTGACTTTTACTTATTTCCAGTAATTAAGAACCAGTTAACAATTTTCATCGCCTGAAGAGGCTGTCGAAGAGTATAAAAAATATGTTTCAGAAATTGTCACGGAGAAGTGGCATAAATGTTTTCAAAATTGATTCATTCGTATGAAAAAGTGCTAACGGAGAATATTTTGAGAAACAATAAATTTATTTCTGACCATTTATAGTATTTTTTCTTATTCATTCCGGAAACTTATAGTGCACCCCGCGTAATAAGTATCCGTCGATACTTCTGATTGTCGCGATCCTGCAACAAATTCAAAATTTTATTTTTTACATGTGATAGCTCGTTCGTGATAACAATATTACCGGTGATGCTCACGAATAACATGAGCGCGTGACCGATCCAAATATCCACTTGACATTTGATCCTACAAGAGTTCCTTTTAGGTCAGGCATGACGTTTCCTTACTGTATAAATAGGGCTGAGAAGCCTCTCAGTTCACAATTCATAAATTGTCAGAAATAAACATAATTTTTTTACTCCCTGCGGAATTCTACAGCAGTGAATGTTTTCGAAACCCATGCTGTTTAAATGACTGACAACCACTTGGTACGAGTGAAATCTTCTTGATGAAACCTGCCTGTCGGATAAGATTTAAAACTTCTCCTTTGAGGATCTTCGCGTCTTACGTAGTAAGGTTGTTACAATATAATACAGTCAAGTTTAAATAAATTAATTTTAATAATTAATAATTTTGCCTCAACAACATTAGCTATGCTGACGACATGGTGCTGCTGAGTCCGTCTATCGGAGCACTTAGGGAGCTTGTAAAGAAGTGTGAAATGTACAGTAATGCACATGGTTTAGTGTACAACTCGGCCAAGAGTGAAGTGATGATTTTTAAGGCAGGCAAAATTAAGCCTTATTTCACACCTCCAGTCGTTCTTGGCGGGGTTGTATTAAAAGTTGTAAAAACATTTAAATACCTTGGTCATATACTAACTGACGATCTAAGTGATGACCAAGATATTGAAAGGGAGCGTAGGGCGTTGTCGGTGAGATGCAATATGCTGACCCGCAGGTTCGCGAGATGCTCTATAGATGTAAAAATTACACTCTTCAAAGCTTACAGCCAATCATTTTACTCGAGCGGCCTGTGGGTAAAGTATACGAAACGAGCTTACAGCGCCCTACGAGTCCAATATAATAATGCTTTCAGGATGCTGTTGAGACTACCAAGATGGTACAGTGCATCAGGAATGTTCGCAGAGGCGCAAATAGACGGCTTCCAGGCGATAATGCGGAAAAAAATAGTATCGCTTATGACGCGGGTCAGAAGTAGTCACAACAGCATCCTAAAAATGGTTGCAGGCAGATTTGATTGCCCAATTCTAAAATATTGGGTTGGGCAAATCAAATCTGTTTTTATATATATTAAGTAAATATTGTGTTGTGTTTGTTGTGTTCTGTATACTAACCTATTCTAAGTGAAAATGTTACTAACAAATTATATGGGTATATGCCTGAAATAAAGTATTCTATTCTATTCTATTCTATTAACATTAAATGAACATGTATAACGAAAGTAGTGGTAGGCCAGAGGGAGGACGGTTATTTGTTAATCGAGAGGACAATGGTTCGAATCCCTGAGGCGACATATACCTATTGACTTCAATTTGGAAGTTATGTAATTTGTGAACAATTAATCTAGCTAACGGTGGTGAGGGAAAATATTGTCAGGAAACCAGTACATTGACGAAGGTCTCCGACTCGCATTACACAACAGTGGGACGAATAGTGGGTTAATGAAAATGAATGAAATTTTGACCAATTTAACCTATCGAGTTCTTAAGTTTTCGCGATTGTTACACATAGGAAATGAAACTATTTTCCGGATTTAAATCGCGTGTTATTTTTTAAAATAATAATAATAGTAAATAATAATTTCTTAAAAGTATGGTTTCTTAAACAATAGTGGCTGGAGCCTCCTTTTAAGCATAGCCTGTGTCAGGAGGCACCGCTCTTCATTCGCTACACTTATTAAATTACATAAACCAACAAATCACTCAAAACACATTTCTCATTACATAGTTCAAGATTACAAAAATATTAAAATTATCGTGTGTGTGTTTGTGTTTGTGTGTGTGTCTGTGTCTGTGTGTGTACCTATGTATGTATACATATATTTAAAAGCTTATCAAGCAGAGCCTCAACTTCTTCATATGTTTTCCCCGCAATCCATTTCGAAATAATTACTCTTTTTACACTCATAATACAATTTGCTGTAGATTTTTAATTCCTTATATTCAAAGTGTTGTATATGTTGGCCGCACGTTTGTCGTATTGCCTATCTGCAAATACAGTGTTGGTACTTGGAATTGGTATGACAAGATTTTATTATATATTTATATATTACAGATTTTTTTTTGCAAACAAACCAACGTTTCGTGCTCTTTACAGATCCCAGGGTCACGGTTGACCGTGACCACGGGACGTTTTGTTTGAAAAAACAAACACACGCGATTTAAATCCGGAAAAACAGAATACGCGGTTTCATCTATTAAGAACAAATCTTGATTGTCATTTCTCTCAGCTCCCAATGCATTTTGTCCTACTCAGGATTGCCTAGGCACGTCCTTCGTTAGAACATTCCCGCGTCAAGTTGTACCTTCCATGATGCCTCGAATGTCTCATTATATTAGGTACCTTTTGTCATTTACCTCTATTGCTAGTTTTCTGTCGTATTTTGTAAGAAATATCGTGATGCGTAACTGACTAAACAATACACAAAAGTAAATACACATATTGTTTCATATTTTTCCTTTTTTGCAAAAGAAGTTCACTTTAGAACCATGCAAACCACAAATTGCCGACAGAATGAAAAAGAAACCTCAAAACATGAATCGAGTGCATTGGTGGGAGCTCAAAAGATTGCAAAGCAGAAATTGTAAAGTTCAATACCTCTCGTCAGAGTTGTGACGTCTCGCGAAATTATCTGGGCGGGACATGAAATATGCATCAACTGCTTTGAATAGTTCCCGGCACCCGGTTGTGAACAATAAATAAATAATACCAATTTTATTGAGACAGCTGCGTTCATGAAACTCAATGTTGTCTTTATTATTATATTATTTGACTTGCGCAAGCTGTTTGCGTTTGGTTTCAGACTTCAGTTTCTTTGGTATTATTTCTTACCATGTTATTATATTTTATTTAACTTGGCATAACTTTATTTGTCGTGAAAATACCTTTAATTTTACTTTACCTAGAATAGTCCAGACGCATCGGCGTTTGTCTACCGAGTACGATCAATACGGAAGTTATTTTAGTTTAGCAACCGTCTCGCGGTATATTTCCAAAGCTATCAGAAAACTAAATTAACAATGTATGTAATTAAGTTTTTATTGAATGTATCATAAATATTCAATTATTGTTTGTGAAATTACTCCACTAGTTTGTTATAATTATTAATACAAAGATTGAACACCTAGAAAAAAATCCTTCAATCCGTGTGAAGAAATAAGTTTTTCACAGATGACGCTACGGCAATAAAGTCGTTAAAAAATAAAGAAAACAAAGGTCTGCAAGAAACACATAGAAATTTCGTAAGGTTCGCTGGTTTGTTTCGTGGCTTAGTTGGCATAGCATCTGTCACGGTTTGCTTGAAGACGTTAGTTCGAATCCAACCAGATCGTAGAAATTATTTTTAAGTGTTCGATCTTTGTATTAATAATTAATACAAGTATTTTTCTGTTTATTGCAATAAGTGAACCGCATAACTTAATGTGAGACAGTTGTGGCATTATGTTGCCAAATTAATTGAGTTGTTCTCTGTTTTTCTTGACACAACTAAGATTTAATGACAAAATTGTAAACACAGGCGCAGAAGTTGCTAAAATATTTGAATATTTTTTTTACTGACATTCCAATTTTGACTATAAGTCGTTAAATTCATGTCCCACCGCCACTGAATCCTTACTAAAAGAAAATAATGCAGTTAGTATTATTAATTTAAGGTTCCGTCATATATTTACAAATGACGTTGTTAAAGTCTTTAGGTCTATTGACATAAAGAATAATGCTGATATTGATGGTCTTTCAGTCAGATAAATTAGTTCTATAGTTGATTGTATTGCGCCTTACTTAGCATTTGTCTTTTATAAATGTGTTGATGATTGCATGTTTTCTGACCTCATGAAGCAAAGTTATTCCACTTTTCAAATCTGGTAATATGTCAGACTCACCAATTTCAGACCTATTTCAATACTACCATCTCTCAGTAAAATATTTGAAAAACTGATTCTAAATCAGATATGTGCACATTCTCATAGTAATAACTCAATGTCTCCTAAACAATTTGGTTTTACTCAGGGTCGCTCTATATCCAATACTGAAGTTGAGTTGATAAAATATATATTTGATGCATGGAAAGACTCAAATGATGCCATTGGTGTATTCTGTGACCTTTCCAAGGCTTTTGATTGTGTGCACCATGATACTCTGGTTAGGAAATTTCGCCATTATGGTGTGGCGGGTCGTGAACTCGACCTTCTTAAATCGTATTTGAGTGGTAGGCTACAGAGGGTCGATGTCGATTAGCACGGGTGTCCCTCAAGGTTCAATTCTAGGCCCATTTTTGTTTTTAGTTTATATTAATGACTTACCTAGTCTCATGGAGGATATAAAACATGAGATAGTATTAGTTGCTGATGATGCTTCCTTATTACTTAAAGTTAATAGGCACTTATGTTCCTACAACGATGTGAACAATGCTATATCTAAAGTAGTTAATTGGTTTGCTGTTAATAACGTGTTACTTTATGAGAAAAAAACAAATTGTGTAAAATTTACATTACCCAATGTTAGAGAGACGGTTACGAACATTGTAGTTAGAAATGAAAAATTGAACCTTGTGGATAAAGTTGTATTTCTGGGTATAACGTTAAATACTAAATTGCATTGGGGTCAACATGTAAGTAAGTTATCAAAACGACGCGGCTCTGCAGTGCACGTGATAAAAAAATACGGAAACTTTCAGACGTCGAAATCGCTAGATTGGTTTATTTCAGCTACTTTCACATTCCAATGACATACGGCATTTTGGTTTGGGGTAAATCCGCCGATATCAATAGAATATTTGTCCTGCTGAAACGTGTGGTTAGGTCAATTTACAATCTGGGCCCCAGAGTATCTTTGAGAGATAAGTTTAAGGAAATTAACATTCTTACACTAGTGTCACAGTACAATTATGAAAATGTAATCTATGTTAAGAGGAATTGTAATTTCTTTATGAAAAATAGTGACAGACAAAAAATAAACTAGCTGTTCTTGATAATCTTCACAAAGTCACAAATTCATTTAAAGGCCAATATGTGCTTCTAAAACAAGATTCCGATTGATATACAAAATTTGCCATTCACGTTTACAACTATAGTGAAACAAAAACTTTATACTAAAGGCTATTTATACCACTTCTTAGTACGTACTAGGATGACAAAAATCCGTGGTAGTAACCAGTTTAGTTTATGGAGGTAGTCTCGATCTATGATGTTTGAAAACAGAATAAACAAAATATTGTAAATCTTAAATGTATACAAATGTCATTTACAAAGAACAACCCCTAGAGTTTCTTGATCGTTCTTCTCAGGGGAATCTACCTTACGAATGAGCGGTAGAGTTTAAGCAATATGACGATTTCAAGTGTAATAATGCTTACCTATGAAATAAAGATTATTTTGATTATGATTTTGACATCAAAAACAAATTTTACATAATTCTTTTTCCGATTAGTCAGTCGCTTAGACAGTATATCCTGTTATCTACCACGGTGCAGCGAAGATCTGCGTTCAGCAACCAGTAGTATTTCATTATTTTCATATCTCCGAGCAAAATAGCAAAAACTGTTGGTTGTTGAAACGCAGATCTTCAGGCGGTGGCCCTTTTGATATAGTTAATAAAATTATAATTCTAGGTAATAACATTTGGCCATCAAAGTCTTCTAAGTGCCAGAACGAAACACGTATGGGTCTTAATCAAAGAGAGATGGCGTCAAACAAGTTTCCCGGAATGTAATTCAAGGTATATGTTTTAGGACATGTGAGGTGAAAAGTGGAACGGTCGACGAAAATAGGGGAAGACTTATTTGCCTAGTAGGTTGTGTACTAGTGTGTACCACCCGAGCTCCCTGCCATTCCTTTGTTTGCTACAATATGATGAAAATATCTAAATCGGTACACTATATGTACGAGCTACCTCGACATACTTAGGAAAATATTATAATAATTGCAAAACTATACACGCTGACGTAGATTTTAACATAAAAGACTATTACGTGTTTACTTTATTTAGAGTTCAATAAACGGAATCATTGAGTGCGGACACGTTTCATTACTAACATCCCGTTCCAGTGATAAACTGATTGACTCTCCAGCAAACTACAACTTAGAGTAAGGGAAGCTACCCTTACATTTTGGGCCTTCGAGCCGGATTGGAGTCTGGTCTATCGGTCTCCCGGTCCGTGAGCGTACTAAACGAATTCCAGTAACGTGTGAATTGAACTTTGAATCTTGGTAGCGAGCTAGACACTATAGATTTTGCACAACAGTGTAGTAAGAGAGGGTAGCGGTGTGGATGATATATAGTGACTAGGATGGAGAAAAGAATACTGCGATGGTTTGAAGAACGAATATTGGTACTTATTAATTGTAAACAATGTCAGTACAGACCATTACATAGCTCATAAGAACAAACATACCCCGTTGAGGTGTTACAAATAGACTTTAGAGTACTTAAAATAGACACAAAATTCACAGAAAGTTAGAAGAATGGAAAGGAAGAGTTGAAGAGTTCACTAGCTCTTTCACATTATCTTGTAGGAGAGTCCGTGAAGTCTGTCACACTGTAGTAGCACCCATTCATCAAGAGAGTTTACAGGTAGACCGTACATGTCTCGATCGGAATGAGAACGTGCTAAAAAGGTCAGGTTTTTTCTTTTTTTAGCCCCGCACTAGGGAAGCCCTGTGTCGGTTAAAAGTATTAAGAACAAATGGGCCATATAAAGAGACTGATGCACGTGGATGAATCGAAAGAGGTTTATCAGAAGCGTAAGTAAAGTATCTTTGTAGATTTTGGTTGACCTTTTGCCGAATATTTATTTTTGCACTTCAATAGTTCCAAAACGTATAAATTTGCTCTTACGTACTTATTTGTGTTAGCCAAAGTGTTCTTTCTACGATTTGTCTCTCTTTTTGAACATTCCATTTTAATTTTGTAAATCGCGGCAGTACAAGGCGAAAGCGCTGTTTAGTTTCTATTGCCCGCTTGGGTTTCCCTTGCATTTTAATTTCATTGAACAGTTTTTTTACCACGACATTCGAAGTTAGGTTACACGTTTTCAAGATGTTTATTTTTTATTTGACAACTTATTACACATTATTACAAAATCAACAATCATCATTAACCCATTTATACGTTCCACTGCTGGCCACGGTTCTCTCTGGTGAGGGTTTGGGGCATAGTTCGCCACGCTGGCCCAATGCGGGTACGGGACGTCGAACCTTTTTCGAAAGTTGTGACCTTCTAAGCGCAGGTTTCATCGCCCGGATTCGAATCCAGTATCTGCTTGAGAGGCGGTAGGTCAAATCATTAGTCTACTACATTATTAAATCTTATTAATTGATTATAGGATCTATTGATTGAAAATTAAAACCGGCAAACCGTTACTGGCGACTACTACTTGCAATTAGATTAAGAACTTGAATTAACATCAAATAAAAGAAAAATAACAACAGCAACGACAAGAAAAACAATTCAAATAGTTATGTTTGGTTTACTACAACAACCTCACAAGTGTAAGATAAAATGTGTTTTTAGTAAATAAAACTATCTCTCAAAAAATATTTAAAACAATTATATATAATTAATTTGGAGTCATTACAACATAACGTACTATTCATTAACGGAAAAGATATGAGATAAGACAACTCGATCCGAAAACCGTTTACTTTTATATAGTTTGCTTATGACAAAATAACACAAAATCACCAAGTGCAAACTAATAAAATTAAGTTATTAAAAGTTAATCAAACCGAAGTAAAATAAGTTTATTTTTATCAACTGTCTTCATTACATCATAAATTTAAATCGAACACTTTAAAATTTTAGAACTTTTTGTTCCATTATACAACATTGTTTTTTATAAACTAAAGTAAAGTTTCGTGCTAATTTTCATACGTTTGTTACAACACTAACATACATTCCTATTATGTTAGGATACGTTCTACAGATATCCCAAGAAATGACCTAGATAAAGCAAAATTAAGCCAAATGTGGTGACGATAGATACCCTACATAAGTGCCTTTACATTGGCACAAGTAACGTTAAGTATGTACTATAGACGCCAAATTATAAGATATAGTAAGAACACCCCTGAAGCCAATTAAATGCGGTAGTTGAAACAGCTTTCAAACTCCACACGTTTACTCCTCGATAGCTCCTCTTACTTACCGGTAGCACTTCGTATTCATACACGAAGGTAGTCCAATGCCTTAACGCTACGCGCTGCATTACGTTAAATTGAATTTAACATAAAGGAATGAATTTACCCTCAGATTGGACCAGAGCAAGATGCAAGTTTGCTATTTACAATCTGCGTCATAACATTTGTGTTATCTCTTAGTATATATTCCCGCAACGTTATGCCTCGAATTTCGGAGCCAACTCTTCATAATTTCCCGCAAAATTCCCATATTGTTCGCACATTGCTCATAACAATATGTTACGACGCATCGGCCACACTAAGCCGCACTTTATTTATATGCCAACTTCTAGGCTTGCCGGAACCGCGTTGAAATATCACCCTTGTTGTGAAGTAATAGAGGTTGTTTATGGTCTATTGCTTTCACGTAGCGAGACTAAGGGCTTTAAATTTATGTTTTGATGAAAATATTTTCTTCTCGCCTTCTCAAGTTTTAGTGAAACATTTTGGTGTGTTATGAAATTAAAATGCAAAATTAACGCATCAATAAGACTTACCTATTTCCGCCGCCAAGCAGTAATGGGAGCATTACTTCGTTCCGGTTTAGAAGGGTTAGGGTGCTGGTGAAATTACAGGTACATGGGACTTGTCAACTTATACCTCAGGGTGACAGGCGCAGTGGCAGTGCCTCTCAGATCTTTGCGATTTAAAGCTCTGAGTGGCACAGCAACTGTTAGGGACAGGCGTGTCGCATACGTCACTTTGAATTATAAAAAAAATTATACTCCCACAATACGCGTTGAATAGCATAATACGCAGAAGCTTTTAAAATTACTAAGCAAAAAACTACATACTGGCAATATCCAAAAAGGGCACCGGCAATAAGCATAAACAAGAAAAAAAAACATATTAGAACTGAATAAGGAAAACATCACTTTGTTAAAAGAGGTTCACTTTAGAACGCCAGACGAGCTTTTGAGAAATTGACTTTACTCTGAGCGCAGAGAAACGGAATAGAGTACAAAAACAAACAATACAAGTTATTAAAAGATTAAAAAAGCGAATTTCATAATCAACCGCACAATTGTCGTTTTACAAGAGGCCACGTCGCATTCGTCGCATCGCGGCTGTTATAACGCTCTTATGTAGACGTGACGCGTAAAGTAATTAGCTACGAGTTGGTACGGCAATATGCGATGGCACGTCATGTGTTAAGTACTGAAATTAAATTAATCTTCACACCTAATTGATAAGTTTATGTATAGAAGTTTTACGGGGAAACGCGTCAAAAGAAATGCATTTAACTTCTACACAATTTTCTGTTGCAATTGTGATACGGCTGGATCGCACTTTCAATAATTAACTGACGAAGTTTGAAATGTATCATATTTGTGAAACAGGCAAAATATTGTTACAAAAAACAACGAACGAAATAAAATTAGTATATCGTATTTATACCAAACAGAATGTTATCGTGTTCGACTCCAGCAAATGCTATTACGTAATATTTTTATATCTGTTTTGTCGGTTTCCCAAAAATGACTTTTCGTATTTTCAAACTAAGAGCCGTGAAATATAAGTAGTAGAAAAATATAAAAATGCTCTTTTCAACGGAACCTTTTTCGTAAAATGATAAGCCCATTAGCAGCAAAGTCCCTGCAGTATCCTACGAGAGACTTTTCGCCAACTCGGTATGTACCTATAAGTAGCAGGTGAGGTGCTATATTATGCTGCTTCGACTACGAGCGTGACGGGGTCGCTGAGGGGGGCGGATTAAAGGTCGAGAGCGGGCAGGCGAATCAGGTATTCTGCCGAGATTATCATTATATTATAGTGTTATTTTTATTATCAAATAAGCAGCAAACCGTCTGAGATTTTCACCTTCCTGCTTGTTTATTTTTATTTGCGTTAGCATATGAAAGTGAAACAAAACAGTAGGTATCTTACCTATCTTTTCAATCACGGGAGATTGAAATTCATAATATTCCCCAACAGTCGCGAACGCGTTTGCCTCATTGCAAACCTGTAAAGACCTCTTACTGTAAAAAAGTAATTATAATAAGTTTCACTTTGAAAATAATGACTTGCTTAATTGGCGCTTATTTAATAAAAACATAAAAAAAAAACATTATAAAATATGTAGTAACTTTCGAAATATAAGCGTAGTGACAAAAATAGAGCCAAAATTATATGCGTCGAGAATCGTAGGGGTAATATATCGCCCTACCAAATTGTTTCCAACCGCAATCATTTAGCAATTTCCCCGAACGGCGACAAACATGCGTGTATACCGTGCGCAGTGCTGCTATAGTGCACAAAGCACGTTGGACTTTTCGCGGGAGGGCGCACGACAAAAGGTGAAACAATCGAAAGGGGGCAATCAGGCCAGCAGTTATGCCTGGTTTGCATAAACGTGAAAGAGAAACATTTGTATTTAATACGAATGTGGCCGATACTAAGCCGCAGTCTACATAATAAGCTATAGTATAAAAATGTTGCTACAGTTTATTGTCGGAATATAAAGACGAGGTAGGATGTTAAATCTGCTTACGAGCAGAAAGTAATTGTTTCCAGATTTTTCTTCCAACGTATGATGCAGGAGTAAACGCAGTGCACGAAGTAACCCGAAAGAGAAGGAAGTGAATGATATGGTTATTTGTGCGAGCGGAAATCGGTGCAAAAGGTTACGAGCCTCCTATGAATCATGTTCGATCGAGGACGTCGTAGTGGGGTGAAAGGTGTACCTACAGAGGTGCATTGTTCGTGAAGGTGTACTTACAATTAAAACTTGTCGGAAAACGAAGTGTCGGTACAAGTCTGGTTAAATAATTTGAAGGATTAGAGCGGCAGCCTCTAAAGTCAGGATTTCCATGATGGCCCAACCACCGTTAATAAAGAAACCCCAAGAACAAGAATACAATTAAAAATATTTTTCTATACCTAGCCGATCCATATTAGCTAGCATAAGAAGTACATTGACAAATAACCGCATTTTTTTCGTTTGATAAAATAATACGTGACTTAAGGTTAAATTCAAATTTTTTCACATTTATGTTTAAATTTAGAATTCCTTACTTAGCAACGGCCGTTACTCTGTTAAATATAATACGAAAAAAAAAATTTGGTGATGTCAATATATATTTTTGAAGGTGAAGAAAACGGAATTTCGAGTATTCCGTTTCTCATCTGCAATCAGAACATCAAAACTTGTCGCGTTATGATACGAACTATTGCCACACCCAAATCACCAGATTTTGGCCACAATTGGCTTTTTTTATCAGATTTTTTACCGATTTGCATCAAACGAGGAAGCTGAAACCGAGCTTTATTTTTCAGTGTGACAAAACGTATTTTTTAATGAAGAAGAAGAATTGAAGAAGTTGGGATATTGCTGGTCAAGGTGTATAGAGTTAAAATGAGATTACGTAGAAAAATAAATCATTATTAAAAAAAGTTTTTTTTCCTTTTCAGGCTCACTATGTTTTCAAACCAACGTAAAATTCACAGTCACTGCACAAGCTCCTTTGAGCGCACTAGAAAGTTGATTTTTTACAGCTAACTTAGTTGCGGTGTTCAACAAAATCGTGCAGTCCCAACCGGGAGCCTGCAGCTTTCAGCTTCTCGCTCAACAGTCAAAGGCCGCCATCCGATTGAATCGTACCCCATGAGCTTTCCAATGTTTGTTTTATTTCATTTGTAACAGTAACAAATGCTTCACGTTCTTGTCACTGCTTCAGCAAATCCTCGCTATATACAACTACGTTCAATAAAACGGTTCATTCAATAATATGACGTACAGTGTACCCATAGACTAACTGAGTGATTGGCTACAATTTCACAATTTGCCATGGGTACTTTAGAGAGTTATTGTACACGAGAACTCAAACAATTTTTGTTAATTGACAGAAGTATGAAAATTACCCAACAGCTTATCTCTGTTAGAATGGAAAAAATAAAGGATATAATTAATAATGATAAGAAGATTATTGCGAAGTCTCGAATTTCTAAAACAATAGTAACCTAATTTACTGTCAGTGGAGTAAGTAAAAAGTTAATTTCGTCGCCCCGAAAGGCATGACCTCTTTTAAACTTACTGTCAAAGTTCTCATGTGGGGCAACCACTACCGTCACCTTCCAGCAGAACCACCGACACACGAGCACGGCGGAATCTTCAAAACCGAATAACAACAGCAATTAACTGTTCAAATTTTACAATTAACTAACAATCCACGGGAATAAACCTCCCGCGTCATGTTACTCAAACTCAATCGAGAGAGTGTTGCGCGTATCCCTTAAGTAGCAATATCGTATTAATTGATAATTACAAGTAAAGTCTATAATTTATCTACGCGTTTGCCTCAAGCTGAATCAAGGTGATTATCATGTGCATTTAATTTGACATTGAAACAGAGCAACTTGTACTTATTTGGTGTTTACATTTTATTCCATCATAATAAAAGTTTAGTTTGTTATAATTATTAATACAGAGTGTTCGATCACTCAGAAAAAACACTCAGAAAAAATTCCTTCGATCCGGTCGGATTATAACAAACTAGTGGAGTAATTTCACAAAAAATAATTGAATATCAATTCAATAAAAAAATTTAATTAAAAGTTTAGTTTTTTAAATGCTCACGATATCCTGGAAAGATAAATACACTTATAAATCGATCTCTCTTCATAGTTTACTTACTTATTACTAGATATATGAGTAGTATCCTCGAGTAGTATTCCTCATGCAGGACTATGTATCTCTGTCAAGAAACAACTTTTCCATATAGGACATTGAACTAGATTTTGCGGCACACCCCATCATCCAACAAACAATCAAACAAGATTGAGCAAAAATACTTCGGTGGCCCAGTTATTGGCATTATTGACGATATATATGAAGGTCTCTAGCACCAAGTTGGAAACGAATTTTTCTATTAGTCCTGCTTTGGGTGTACTGTACTTTCTTTTCTCTGGTTCTTATAGTACAAGGAATAATTGGTACGGTTGTTTGGCAATATCAGAGTTTTTTTTACTTCGATTCTCGAGACCTTTGTAGCGTTAGTATTATTATCGTTTAGTATTATTTAAAATTTGACTTAACACACAAAAAGGTCAATTTCTAATTCCAGTGATAACAGAATAGTAATGAAAAATAATCGAGAACGCCTCCACCCTAAGCATAATAAACAATATCCACAACCAAACTCGTTTCTTTCTTCTCTCTTCTCTCATCTCTTGTCTCATCTTCTCGATACGGAAATATATCCCCCCACCACCACTCGGAGCCCATCTTGTGATCCCAAATGTTTGTGTTGTGTCTATGTATGGAATTGGCTTTGTTTGTCTGCAATCTTTATAATTCTGTAATGTTCTCCATTATAAACATATTATGATATTTAAATAGAAATCAACAACTCCAATAAAGTTGGTTGGTGCTTACCGCTCCTAAGCCCGCAACAACGATGAACTCCACCTGAGACAAAAATAATCCCTATTTTCTTGTTTAGATTTACTCACGAGTACACCGTGAATAACTCGAATCCTGATTCCTAGAATTGATATTCAAGCGGAGCATCATGTAGATAACATGACGCGATTATATCCCTGTTACTGTTAGTAATGGAAAATGGATCCACCGGGTATCACGGAATATTCCCACCAGATTTTATTATAGTTAAATACATTCCCTTCTCGGCACACGCTGACACAGGTGAGTTTTGTCTTGTTTTGTTTTGCGTTTGGGTTAAAATATTGTAACTGTACTGTGTGTTGCTTTAACGATTAGAAAAAGAAAAAGATGCTACATAAAACGCCGTCTGTCCTCCAAAATTACAATGTAAAACAGTACAATGCGCCTTTGGTAACACATTCCGCTTTCACGAGACCGTACTTCGGTACTACTAAAGTATCGTAGAATTGAATATTAAAACTCTTTGCACGCGTCGTAATGCGATTATTCGCCCGCCAGTAATGGAAACCATATCCGGCGGGAGATGACGACCGTTCAAGATTCTCTTTATACATCGCGAGCGCATACAGCGCTCGGAAGTTGAAACTCGAAACTAAATCCTGCTGTTTCGCTCGCCTTGATTTTTCTCGATTGAAGAAGCTAAAGAAATTGAATTAGAGTTTACAAACTCCGATTACATCTGGTGCAATAATTTTTTGCGACATTGGGCTGAAAAAGATTATGTATATTTGAAGAAAAATTATAATCCAACGCTAAACAAAATAAAAGGATTATAACAAATATTTTTGAAGCTTTAGAATGTTGAAAACGTAAGTAAAACATCCCAAATATTCAAAATTATTTGAAAGTAAAATAAAGCCAATACTTTTTCTAGACGTCATCGGATGCATTCGTCATTTTGAGAAATGGTGAGATATAAGTTTTGTAAAGCGTCAGTGCATGTGAACGTTGCTGGAAGTGGAATTTAATCAACACGACCACCTCTCATTACGAAGACGTCAACTGAATTTCATTAAGAAACTAACTTCCACACGAACGTGGGAAGAGGATATATGAGAGATTTTAGCAAGGTAGGTAACCAAATTTTCATTAGAGTTAATTTACACGGAACCGACCATCACGCGCCAGAATGAAACTGATTGATCATTTTTACTCCGTTTGAGCTTAACTAAAATTATCCGTAAAATTATAAAATTACGCATAAATCATTTTTAGCCAAATGACAGACGGTTGGAAAATCCTAATTGCGCTGTCCCGACTTCATCGTCTGAGAGTTACACTTTAGACGTGCGACTCAAATGATATACTGCAAGCACTTTGTCACTTACCCCTCTGTTGCAAACATCCATTTAATTTTTCCTGCACGTGTTTCTTACAATTTCTGACGCCACTTCTCCAAGCAGTAAATTCTTAAAAACCACTGTGAATACTACATGCTGCTAAGACTGCTACTAGACGGACTTCATGCGCGAAGT
Organism: Hyposmocoma kahamanoa; assembly: GCF_003589595.1. Lineage (NCBI taxonomy): Eukaryota > Metazoa > Arthropoda > Insecta > Lepidoptera > Cosmopterigidae > Hyposmocoma > Hyposmocoma kahamanoa. The sequence goes on from NW_020653756.1 coordinate 352,318, forward strand.
CAATATAATACAACTGCTGCAGTCGACACAGTTAGAATTAAGTGTATTTGTGGATGTCGAAATGGAAGCCCAGATGTTATTTGTCACTGTATTCAGAAAATTATTAAAGAAATAAACATCTCACTATCGGAATCATCCATTTTAATTTGCGAACAAAGTTACATCCGTAATTCGCGACTACATTTGACAGTGGAAATTGAGACCAATAATGTAAACAAAGATTTTTTTTTTTTTTTTTTTATGACATTAAGTAACGGGACGAACAAGTCGTGTGCCTGATGGTAAGCTACACGCCTGCCCATAACAGTTGCAGTGCAAAGATACCATGTTTTTGTTTAACAATTACATTGTTTAAATTAAACTCCCAAATGATGTAATTAATTTAATGAAAAAAAAAAAATTGGTTCAGACACAAATAAAATGAAGATTATCATCCTCTTAAGAAAGAAGATCCTCTTAAGAATATCAGATGCATCCTTTGACTCTCGGGCTATCGTTCACATCTACTGCAGCCGACACTTGCAAATGAAATCTCGACTGCACGTCTTTACTGCAGATAAACAGTGAATCTGTGAGGAAAATGAGGAAAAGTCAATGTGTAAAAGTGCACTAAATTATACAAATGGCATTCTTAATGCGCTAATTAGTACAATCGACTACACAGGTATTCCAATCGTAACAATAGATGTTCTTTATTCTATTCTCCCTCTGCAAAATATCTCCATAGAGAGGCGTGTATTATCCCACTCTACCTTCATTGCTGAATAATTAAGAACAGGATTCCGCAGAATAATAAAAGCGGTCGATGCTCGAGCGTCGTACGTCGGGCGTCGTTGGCCAACGTCGAGAGGCGGTACGAGTCGGTTGCATACATTTGTTACGTCAAAGCAAATTATGGCATCCTGTTGCTTTTACACAACCTCCGAAATGTATCTTTGCATCCGGTTTTTAGGACCACATATTTCGGACTTGACTTTTAGGGTTGGAAAACTGTATTATTTACGACCATGTGAAAATGAGAACATACATATCGAATTCTTAGATTTCAATATTTTGCAATTTTCGCGATTGTTATATATATATATATATATAAACCAACGCAACGTTCCGAGCTCTTTTTCATGTACCTTTTTGGGCTGTTCGTCGTATATGTACTCGTGGTAATGAAAGCTTTTGTTAATCTGTAGTTGTTATTGTTCTACGTATCTTTACTTCTTTACTTACTAATTTCCACTGCAGTAGCAACGCGCGAATTCGTGACTGCGTACTATACGATAATCGTGTTACTCTTAGTGGATCCTTGTGTAACTCTTCCCATATCTAGACACTTTATCTGTACGCGATCGCCAGCGTCCAGAGTGGCCGTCCAAGTCCGTAGTATCAGTCCGTATGTTCTCTCGGTCCAGGTGAACGTAGCCTTTGGGTGGTATTGTTCACGTATCTTACTCGTTTTGTCTCTTCATGAATATGCAACGGATATATCGTGGGCTTTGTCCCGGCCCAGATTAATATTATGGGTATGCCTCGGGATGGTGTATTGTATATACTCATATGTGTTGGAATAACACGCAACTAATGCATATATGTACGTAGGTGCATATAATGTGGTTGGCTACGGGTGTGATTTAGTTAGACCTGTGGTAGCTTTTAGGCGGTCGTAAATTTTAGAAGCGTGTAGGTATGTAGCTACTGCTGTAGTGCAGAATCAAATCACGAAATGGAATATAAAGAGAATCTACTCTGATGGAGCAGGTTAATTGACTCCTCGGCGACAACGATTTGTCATAAATACGGCCTAATCAAAGCTTTATTTACTTTTTATGATATCTAGTGACGAGACGAACGACTTGTGCGCCTCATAGTAAGCTGTACGCCAGTCCATAGCAGCCAGTGCCACTTTAAATTACTTTTAAAAGCTTTTTTTGTCAAGAATATATATTATTATTTAACTAATAAAAAAGTAAATAATGATATTTTTTCTAGACACAATCATATGAGCTCCTTACAGACAAATGAAATCCACAGTTCCCAATTTACCCATTCGATTGAATGCCTTACAACTTTTTTATACTAACCAAGATTCTTCGAAGCGAATAAACCAAGTACTCAGGCAGTTCCTTTCCGTTATGTTTTCTTAGCAGCAACTGTTTGTTTTCCATTGCCAGCCTTCATAGAATAACAATTCTTTTGTTTTTATTCGTGGCCCATCGAGCAGAATAATGAGTTTTTGTTTTCTTTTGTCTTTATGATAGATATAAGTACGTAGGTATATTTACGGAATAACTTCTATATACTCGCATAAGTTTTGTTATTATGTGGGAACCTGAATACTAATGTGATCCGAGTCCCGATAGACCTTTAATACCGATAGTGCATTATCAATGTTCTACTGATAGCATACTCCTAAATGTAATTTAGCTCGAAGCTCGCAGCCGTTTCATCCTTAGTACTAAAATACGTCACAGAAACGTTCAGTTGCTGAGCAAACACCCTTGTGATATATTGACCCCATGACAGCTGTACACAACGCGGTTCAGCAGCAAAACTCGTGCCAAAACAAGAATAAAGAAGTTACCAATAAATATTTGCGTCCTAGATCTCATTGTCTCTGGCAACATTTCTCATTTGGCGGCTCGTGAGTCGTGACAGAATAATGGATGTATCCCCACGGCGATGGCGGTGCGTTCCATCCGTCCGGATAAATCAATCCAAGGGAATTTATAGACTGAAAATAGGATTTTAGCAAGAAACATGGCCTCTAATATATACAAGTCGTGGTAGGAGTGTATAAGTAAGTTAGTGGTAGGTTACACTCGAAAAATCTCGACAGACTTTTCAATCCATTCAAATATAATTGTTATCGTGCTATATTATTTTTTAAACTAGACGAGATATAGTAGTCATTGTGTACACCTCTTACAATCTATGTCTTTACTAAAATTTTCCGTCGCGCAAAAATAATGGATGTTTCCACATGAAGCGTTGCGGTGGTCGCCATGCAACTTGGATAAATTAAAATTAACACGAAAGGCTGGCCTGGATTTTACTGACGCTAACTAGCGAGCTCTGGACCGAACTAAATATAACCAAATTAGTTCAAAAACTATTTCATTTCAAAAGCTCCGTCCGATGTCATTTGTATACGGCATCTACTTGTAGTATTTAGTTAGTTGTCTGTTGTTTACATTTGAAATATATATTACTTGCTCATAGTTTTGGAATACTTATGCAAAAAAAAACAATGGATTTATATCAAAGCAAAGTTCTATTAAACAAAGTGTAGTGAAAGTTTTTCTTTAGGATGAACGATTGTTTCATTGGAAATACAATCTAAGCTTCATCCACGTCTCTACAAAGGCATAAGAGTTTTCTTTAGCAACAAAGCAATGTTTTCCCAATATTATCACCAGGCAATTCGACTTCATTCTGTGTTATTCTGTGGAATTAGAGGAAAAGTGTGAGCATTGTTTCCGCATGTTCTGTATTGACTCTCTCGACGTCGAGATTATCCGGTTCCGATCACTTGAATTTAGTCGAGTTGCGGTTGTTCTCGCTGCGTCGCCATGAAACGCCAATTTGACCAAGACTGATTTACTCGAATATATCTTCACATCAATAAAATAATATCGCAACACCTTTCACCGTTATTACTTCCTCCGCAGCCGAACGGTTACCATGCTGGACTGTCACGTAAAGGTCTTGGGTTCGATTCCCGGGCTGGGAGAAATGTTTATATGGACTACATTTATTTTTCTTGTGAGTTTGAGTGTAATTTGTGGTTATCTATGTGTATGTCCACGGCACCCTCGATACAGGGTTTCCCTTGCGGGGTTATGAGTGTGTGCGTTATTGTTATTACTATTATTACTTATATTTTTCAATACACCTACATACTATTGAACTATAATATTTTCATGTTACAATAATTACATTTACTGAAGTAAATACATATACTCTTCATAGAACTTCATAATTCTGTTTTGTGTAATCCTTGCTGAGCTTCAATAGCCACCGATCTGTGCCCTGCATTCAGTACCATTACAGGATGTGAAAATTAATTTGTAAAAAGTCCCAATAATTATAAATACAAAGATCGAACACATAGAAAGAATTCCTTCGATCCGACCGGATTCGAACCGACGTCTTCTAGCAAACCATGCCAGATCTGACAAACAAGCACATAGAAAAATTCGTGAGGTCCGCTGGTTCGTTCCATGACTTAGTTAGCATAGCGTCTGGCACATTTGCTAGAAGACGTCGGTTCGAATCCGGCCGGATTGAAGGATTTTTTCTAGGTATTCGATCGTTGTATTAATAATTATAACAAACTAGTGGAGTAATTTCACGAAAAATAATTGAACATCATCGTGGTGAAACAATCCTGGCATTCAATAAAACTCTTAAAAGTCCCAATAGCTTATAAATATTACAAAGGCAAACTATACTAACATAGATATTAGTAATAATGTTTTATGTATCTATTACCAAGTTTTATCTGCTATTTGCAAAGTTTTATCTGATTCTTCATGTTTGTCCTGGATGTTTCCTTTATCTTTAGTCGTTTTCTACCATGATTACAGTTTTTCCTGGACATGAGTGTAGTTTTTTATTATTAAGAAGGAAATGTATAGTGATTTCCTTTTCACCTGATGAAACATTCTCGCGCATCTCTCGTCTCTAGTGTCTCTTTATTATTTTTTGTTTTCTTTGAAAAATATCATAGCCGCGGTTCAGTAGTCTGGTGTTACGTAATCTGTCAGTAACATGAGTGTACGATCCGTTAATATTTGTAAAAACGTTCGTATCCGTTGAGGCGTTGGTGTATAATTGAAAGGCCTCTCTGACTCAAGTAATTTTATTGCATATTTTTATTATATTTTTGTCATTTACTCTTGCCATTGGATATTCGCGTCTGTACTAACGTCATACTTATTTTCCACTAGTCCGAAGAGACGAGGGTTGGATCCCACCGCTGTCACCAACTTGTGGTGAAACGGTAAGTTGACCAAGACTGATGATTTATTAGAATGTTGAATACATTCGTAAAACACACACGTGCATAATATGATATCACAACACTCGTGTTTTCTTGAATTAGCTTAACTCCCACACACCTAAGTTTTGTCTGCGAAGTTCCTCTGGGAAATAAAGACCTGTTTTAAACATTCTCTTGTATTTATAGTTAATAACATAACATCAACATTAAAAGTTAACGGTGATGTAAATACAAAAACATCACAATAACATTTTTGTGTAATGGTTTACTTTAGAAAACTAAACTTGTTTCAGAAATTAAAGAGCCTTTTCAGCAAACTTACTGCGCATTTGCTTTTATCATATTTGTGCTCCAAAAAGGTTCAGGCAAACTTCTTGGGCGTTATTTCAAGTGGAAAGTACTCGTAGTCAGACTATTGTGGCCATTGTAGACGCGGGAGGGACGCGGCGGGAGCGGGGACAGCAAATTTTAAATTTCATAATAACCGAACAACTCGGCGCATTTCCATAATGCCGAGTGTTTTGCGCCGGGCGCAGGGCGCAGGGCGCAGGGCTGCCTCAGCTTCACAGGCCGTTTCATTATATTATCTTTCGTTCCAGCAAATAATTTTGTAATTCTTATATAAGTTTTATTGTATTATAAATGTATTTTTTTTTTAATTTCGTTACTTTATTATTACTACCAAATGGTGGCCAGGAAGTGGTTATACAAGCGTGTCTGTGAATGAGTAGTCAACGTCGCCAAGTCGCGGGCCAACGATGAGCCTGCTCGCTAATATCATAAGATTGTATCTATATCCAGCAATAGGTGCTACATATACGTTGAGATTGTTCTTAATTTCTATCCATGTTTACCATTGACTTGATGACAATGTGGGTTTATTAATACCTTTGTTTAATAATTCTTGTACGAAGCAATTTGCACTTGTATATAATAATTTGGAATACTCTCTCGTAACGAAATAATACAGAAAAAAAATGTGCTTCACAATTAATCAGCCTTACCTTTCCAGCAATTATTTACATATCTATAGAAGAGATCACATCCTTCTCCTTGAATTACGTAGGAAATAGCAGATGTCAATTATCTTATTGAAGTCACAACTAATGTTGTAGACTGCCCACAACTTCTGTCTGTGATCCAGACATGATCCAGATAATGGTTCTGACCAAGTAAGTATCTTTGCAATAATACATTGATTCATTTACCTGGCGCTATTACAACCAGAATTCGTGTATTTCGCGTGCGAGTCATTAATAATTTTATTAAATTTTCAATCCATTTCGAGTTAGACCTATTCAATACAAGTTGTGCGTCAATAAGGAATTTACTATCTCTTTCATTTTTTAATAGTAATTAATGTAGGTAGGTTAGTAAATTGTTTAATTAGTAAAAGAGTTATTGTTATTGTAGTGATTTTTTTGTGTTGTTCTAAGTGTTGCTAAATACTAATACTATTAAATAGCTTGACTTACTTATGAACAAAAACAAATTTTGTATTTTTTATTGTAATTTTAGTATTTTTTCATTTCTCTTAACGGACTGTATTATCCATGCGTTTTTTATTTAACTCAACTTCTATCGGCGGGAAATTGTTTGCTTACCATTGTTACTTTAATTTCTATTATTTTATAGATTTTAAGAAGCTGTTCGTACCCCTTAAAATAAAATAAATAAATTGTCTTCCTAGAGCATAGAATCGCTTTTAATCGGAATAAAAAGCGATAACATATTTTGTATGGGATTCTTGTGAACAATAAAATCCTACCCGGGCTGACCCGATCAGGATGTTCATCGTGTGAAACTATTTCGAACTTCAACTGATGAAAGCTAAGCTCAATATCTGAGTGATCAAACAATTCGATCTGGCAACCCTGATCATTAAATACATTTGAAGGGTGACCCGGTCGCAACGAAGTTAATCCTGTGACGAGAATATTCCGCTTTTCCGCCCGGCCGCTCGGCGCTCGCCACTCGGCTTACAAAAAGAACAAGCTAATAGATATCTGAAAGAAATAATTTGCTTCCCCTTCATCTTGAATTATCATAACATTTTCATCATAACAATTTCAATATGCCTTTAGGTATATTGAAATTTGGATAATTTCGAGAAGTCTTAGTACGTAGTTTATAAAGGAGTTTCTTTCACAATTGATCTAAGTACAGTTATTTATTTATTTCAGGCCACATGACCTATATAATATATACCTTAAAGACTAACATACATACAACATAATAACGCACACAATAATAACGCACACACTCAACATAGCCCCGCACTAGGGAAACCCTGTGTCGCGGGTGCCATGGACACACACATAGACAACCACAAATTACACCCAAACTCACGAGAGAAATAAATGTAGGCCATACAAACATTTCTCCCGGTCCGGGAATCGAACCTGGGACCTCTGCGTGGCAGTCCGACATGGTAACCGTTCGGCCACGGAGGCAGTTAAACAAGAAATATTGTTAAATAATAACAATATTTCTAACTAATTGCACTTGTCGGCGACGTGTGGCGCAATCTGGTGTCAGGTAACCGGCCGCGGAATCGCCGATATATGACACTCTTCGGCCAAAATTCTTCCTTCATGAAGGTCGACAGATGTTCGGTCGGTACACCACAAACGAATTGACATTCACGTTGTGGCGGAACACCAACCGCTCGACACTCAGGGTGTATTTGGCTTTATGTCTCATGTACTCCACTATCTCCTCAGACTTCGTGGAGTAATGCAGTCGCGACAGGTACAGCAGCGTCCTCGGCATGGCCGGACGCAGCGGGAAGTGCAGTCCTGTCGGTGCTGTGCCACACTGATTACCGCTAGTGGGCTTCCTCTTCTTCTTCTCCACTTTTGTGATGCCATCCTCGTCGCACCGGTTCATCTGCCTCTGTGGTTTTGCAACTTTAAAGAGAGGCATAAGGGAATTTCTTTTTTCGGGGATAATTTTTAATTATACAAGTACCATTTAGTTTTATTTATAGAGCGAACGTCACGGGAAAGGTCGACCTCCACGAACATATCTGAACTACGTTGAAGATGTCTTTAAAAAATGTCAGTTAAAGTAGAAAGAATAAACGGACATGTACGAAATAACTCGATGTTTGCGTGCGCGTGAAGGAAGCGAAAGGAGTACGTGGAAAGCACAGAGACCGTGGTCTGCCTATCCCTCTGGGAGACTGCCGTGACGGTACTCATGCACATAACGGTATGTACTTACAATACGGTGGCATTGATAGCCGTGCGGTGACGGATTAGAATACAATTCACCGCCCCTCTCTTCCCGTGGGTGTCGTAAGAGGCGACTAAGGGATATTGAGCAACCAACTGCTCCACTGGTGGTAGGGCTTGAAAACCCGCCTGGTTAGTGACCACCGTGCGCATGATGGAAAACCCGCCAAGTGTTCGCTAGTCGGATGCGTTCCGGGATCAGTCAGCGTACAACCAGAGCCCGAGGCAACGCTGCCGCGACATTTGTGGTCTGTGGAGGCTTCCGCCGAACCAGTGCCAGGACAACTGCATTGACCCGCCGGCCAGGGAGACCCGTAGAAACGGTTGTTCCGCTGGCCGCCCGCGGTACAGTACAGGGGCCCAAGCGTGCTTAACCAGCTCGTGAGGCTGCCTCACCATGCCGCGCATAATCTCGGTGTGGTTCGTCGTGCCGGTTGGTGACCGGGAGGTGGGGTCCCGGCGGCCATTCCCGGGGGGTTCGGGGGCCCTTCCGTCCGGCGGATCAGCGCAACTTGTCTGTAGGCAAGTCTCTGGGGAAGCAGGCCCCGCCATTTGACCGCTTGTGTCGCGGCACTGTTTTCTCGCTTCACGCCTCTTTTTCCCTCCAACATGTTAGCGCAAAGTACAAATTTCGGTCGTACAGCGGTGCACACCCCCACCACTAAAGCGCTCTTTAAGGTGGAGTTCACGAACATTCGAGGACTCCACAGTAACATCCACGCCGTCCACCAACATCTTGAGACGGCTCGACCAGAAGTGCTGTTCCTTACGGAGACGCAAATACTCTGCCCGGCTGACAGCAGCTACTTGATTTACCCTGGCTATATGCTTGAAGAGTCCTTCAAAGCGAAAGCTGGGGTCTGCTTGTTTGTCCGGGCAGATGTTTGCTGTCGCCGTCTGCGTCATTTGGAGGACCCCTCCTTCTCCATCCTTGGGGTACATGTTGACCTGGGTAGTCATTGCCGTGTCTACATGTGCCTCTACAGATCCCACCACGGCGACATGGAGACAACTCGTCTCATAGACCACCTTACTCGGACGGCAGATGACGCGCAGGCGCAGTTTCCTACAGCGGAATTGGTGTTTTTAGGGGACTTCAATGCTCACCACGAGTCGTGGTTAAGTTCCTCTAAAACTGACCATGCTGGAAGAACTGCCCACACATTCGCTCTCACACACGATTTAACCCAACTGGTAAACCAGCCCACCCGGATTCCAGATAGGGTTGGTGACGCGCCCTCTTTGTTGGACCTTCTGCTGACGTCTCGCCCGGCTGGATATCGGGTGGAGGTCCAATCCCCTCTGGGCACTTCGGATCACTGCTTGATATCCACTAAAGTGGCAACGTTACTGCCACCACCACCTACTGTGGCTAAACGCCGCATTTGGCATTATGCGTCGGCAGATTGGGACGGTATGCGGGACTATTTTGCATCCGTTCCCTGGCGGCAGCGCTGTTTTAGTGAGGTGGATCCAACAGCTAGCGCGACTGCCGTTGCTGATGAGATCTTGATCGGGATGGAATACTACATCCCGCATTCGGATCTCGTCAGTAAAGGAAGGCGCAACCGCTGGTTCAACCGCGAGTATGCTGTGGCTGTTGAGAACAAACAGACTGCATACCGCGCTTGGATCAGGGGTCTAGCTTCAGACGATCCCAATACGAACTCACTTAAAACAGCCTACAATAATGCCACCAGGTCTTGCAAAAGAGCGTACATCAGAGCGGATGCTCAGCGCGTCGCACGAGTTGGCCAAGAACTCCTGACGCATCCCACTGGTAGTCGTAGCTACTGGCGTCTGGCCAGAGCTGTTGCGTCGAACTTCTGCCAGCCCTCGCTGCCCCCGCTGAGATATTCTGATGGCAATCTAGCCCACAAGCCGCAAGATAAAGCCGACCTCTTGGCAAATCTGTTTGCGGCTAACTCCTGTCTCGACGACTGTAACGCACAGCCACCAACTCTACCTCACTGTGGCTACACGATGTCTGATATTCGTATCAGACAATGCGATGTGCGTACGCAGCTGCAGTCTCTCGACGTCCGGAAAGCTAGTGGTCCTGATGGTATCCCAGCGATTGTACTTAGGAACTGCGCAGCTGAGTTGACCCCCGTGCTAACGCGACTGTATCGTCTGTATATCTCTTCAGGTCGTGTGCCGGACTCTTGGAGAGAGGCTAATGTGCAACCAGTTCCCAAAAAAGGCGACCGATCAGACCCGCATAATTACCGTCCCATAGCCATTACTTCCATAATATGCAAGGTTTTAGAGCGGATCCTTAACAAACAACTGACCCAATACCTAGAAGATCACTCCATAATTAATGATCGGCAGTATGGGTTTCGTGCGAAACGATCAACGGGTGACCTTCTAGCGTACTTATCGCATATTTGGGGTGAGGCTATAGACAAACGTGGCGAGTCGTTGGCTGTTAGCCTCGATATAGCCAAAGCATTCGATCGGGTCTGGCACAAAGCTCTTCTCTCCAAGCTCCCGGCGTACGGTTTGCCAGCCCAGTTATGCAGCTGGATTGCCGATTTCCTTCGTGAGCGGAGAATTCGCGTCGTTTCTGACGGCAGCATTTCGAGGTTCGTGAATGTGAACGCCGGCGTACCGCAGGGATCCGTCCTATCTCCCACGCTTTTCCTTCTGCATATCAATGATATGCTTCCACTTGGGAATATTCATTGTTATGCAGATGATAGCACTGTTCATGGGGGATATCACGGATTCCCCGCAGCTGGGCGCGCCGATACTGACAGAGAGCGATCTAATCTTGTCGGTGAGCTCAATAGGATATTGGACCTCATCTCTGCATGGGAATCTAGAAATCTTGTTGAGTTCAACGCCAAGAAAACACGGGTTTGCGCGTTAACAACAAAATTGTCGCCGTTCCTTCCCATGCCTTCTCTGATGAGCACAGCACTCTCACCTCAGAGCAGTTTCACCTTGCTCGGTATGGAAATCTGCTGTGATTTGAATCCAAGGAGCTACATCGAATCTGTGATCAAAACAGCCTCACGCAAACTCGGAGTCCTGAACAAGGTGCGACGTTTTTTCACGCCGGACCAGTTATGCCTGCTGTACAAAACACAGGTCCGGTCTTGCGTTGAGTATTGTTTGCACTTGTGGGACGGCTCCGCCAAGTACCTACTCGATGCCTTGGATAAATTACAGCGTCGTGCTACTCGAATTATGGGCGACGAAGAGGTCTCATCACGCCTTGAACCTCTGCAACTGCGTAGAGATGTTGCATCGCTTAGCGCCTTTTACCGCATGTACCATGGTGAGTGCTCTGAGGAGCTGTTCAACCTCATCCCCCCTTCCCCGTTCCTGCTCAGAAGCACGCGTGCTGGCCTTCGTAGTCACCGTTTCACTACCTGCCGAATTCCATCGCGTACTAAAAGGTTCGGTGGCTCCTTTCTCTGCCGCACGGTTGACAAATGGAACTCCCTTCCGGCACATGTCTTCCCTCCCTCTTATGATATGAGGTCCTTCAAACGAGGCGTGAAGAGGCATATTGTAGGCAGGCAGGGTGGAGATGGCTAGTGCAGTGAGGATTTCATCGCTGCACTAGGTTCCTTCGCGTTTGGATACCACTTTCCACTTAACATCAGGTGGAGTGGAGTCATTTGCCTGTCATGTATAAAAAAAAAAAATATGTTCACACACAAATCTGATTAGTTTCTATACATATGTTTTGTATGGATGTACGAGAATGTTTTTTTATGATACCATGTGCCGGGACAAACAAGTCGTGCGTCCGATGTTAAACGACACATCTGATGGCACATAGATAGTCAAATTTCAGTTTGTAGTGGGCAATATCAATGCGGTGGGGAAAAAAATGTACTACACAGTTTAGATATATTTAATTGGTCAGAAGTGTTAGAGAGAAAGATAAATGATATTTCAAACATCTTGTCTTTCTCAATAAATTTGTTTTTTATTTGTAATACATACCGCCAGCTGGAGTTAATCTCCAAACTTGTACTCCAGTCGTTCGATCGAGTCTGTTCACTCCTGTTAACCTATAAGATTTCAGATCCGATTTCAAATTACGGACACGGATGCGTATAATTTCGCTACGTTTGCGATAAACATTACAAACAACGTTTTTTGCTAGCGGTTTTTTCAAGAGAAAGTATCGTCACTTTTTAAGCGTTACTAGATCTCCATCGATACAATCGGTGATTCCATCAATGTTACGAAGACACGTTAACCGTTAACCAGAATTTAACCGATGATTTTCGATGGCAGACTTCACCAAGAAGAGAATCCATCACAACACAAACATTAACTGAGTCAACTATTACAGAAACAATATCAATATTAATTTTAATAAATTTACATAGGATATAGACAAAAGGGTGTCGTGTATTGTTAAGAGAAATTTGATATCAAGTGAAATTTGATTATCTACTGCGGCTTGCTGCGGGCAGCCAATTTACACAATTTTTATTTTTTTGGCTTAATTTTTATTTTGAATTGACACGTGACAAATGATTATTGCCAGATGAAATTAGTTTTTCTTCATTGAATGTCGTGAGATTCTGGTGATTGTGGTGCATTCATGTAATATTTTATATTGCCATCGATTGTATCTATTAAGCATCACAACATCTCATAAAAAACTCCATCAGAAACTCAGCGATCGTACAGGAAATTTATTATTTTTAATCGTCTTCAAAAAAAGGAGGACGTTACACATTCGGCTGCATGTACGTTTAATGTATGTTTTCAGATAACTCCGTCAATTGTGGACCAATTTTGAAAATTCTTTTTTTGATTGAAAGGGTGCACTCTCGTGGTGGTCCCATTGCCACCAAATCAGCATCAGATGAGGGGATCCCATAAAAATCGAAGGAAATCGTCAAATTTTACAGGCATGTCCATTGTCCGTGTATTCACAAATTTCTCCATCAATTGCATATCGATTTTGGAAATTGTTCTTTTGTTTGAAAGGGTATACCTACTCTCGAGGTGGTCCCTGATGCTGTTCTGGGTTTGTTTCGGCTATTACAAATTACTAAATATTTTCCGCAAATAAAAGTCGATTTTTCACTTGGCACCTCGGAGGATAGAAAAAAATAAAAGGAAGGAGCTGCCCTAACTGCGGAATGAACGTCCATACCTAAACAAAAATTGAACGAACAAATGGCGGATTTCTTTAGTGTTGTACCATAATCTATCGCAAAGTCATTATCGACATGCAAATATTTAATTAAAGTAGATCAATATTCCATTTGGGAATGTTTTAGGTTATATAGGAATATCCGGGAATATTACATGAAATTCTGAATTTATTGTTTTGCGTTTACAAATACTCAAATATTACGAAAAGTGAATTTGCACAGAAAAAAATTATATTTTGTAATTTGAGAGTACATAAAAAAGAGAAAACTTTGAAATATAAATCCTATAATCTTCCAACTTCAAAATTCATATTTTCATACAGAAATTTTTAATCAGATTCCATACAGTGTAAGCTTTTTTGTATTTATGCATTGGTATAGAATTAATATCAGTGACTGATTTAAGTGAATCTTTAATACTTCCATTTCATTTTGAAAATAAATGAAAGTAGTAATATTACCAATAATAATATTATTATCATAATTTTAGTTGCTTAAATATGATATAACAGGAGATGTAAGAAGAGACAGTGTTAGTATAAACATGTTTCGCATATATTAAATAGCATGCAAATGTCTGATTATACTCAATTTGTATATGATGACAGTGTTTGTAGTCAATTGTTTGCTATTGGTCGAGCGCCTTTGATTTGTGCAGAAAAATCGACACTTCTCCGAAGTGAGACAAGTAGTCACGAGCGATTGCGAGTTGTGACAAGCCACGTCAAACGAGCTCTATACACGTTAGCGCTCGCCTTCACTCGGTTAGCTAGGCGAGTGACACCGAACGATGGCAAGGCAAGGCAAGGCAAATAGGCTGTCTATTTGTTGGTATTGGCCTTCACCCGGCAACGTTAGACCAACATGGTCTTTGTATTGCTGGCTTTATAAAATAAGAATTTTTAGTAGTTAGAGTTGTCAGTGGGAAAAAATCGGAAACGAGTGGATAATTTTGTTTTCTGGAACTGAAAGTGCCTAGTAAATGAGTCTTATTTAATCTAAATTAAATATAAAATTATTTACCAATAAACTTAGTGATGGAATTGCATTATCATGTATGTGTGTATGTATGTGTGTTACATTCAAAAGTTATGTTAAAATTTGACTGTTCAAAATTTATATTCGCTTAATAATACAAATGAAGAAGATGGTCTTTCATACAATGTTTATATTCGGCACTATTATACGGCGGTATGATTTCCAATTCCAAATTTTCTTTTTCTTTTTTGATTTGTAGGTAAACTTGAAATAGTAAAAGTAATAATAATAAAATAATAAAAACCTCGTAGTAAATTATTTTAATAACAGAATATCGACAATATGTACGCTTCCAAGAACATTACTGTCTCAAAATAATCGTTAACAACAATCATCAAAAATACAAACAAACAGGCAATCGGAAGAAACCAAAGCAAAATTTGACAAGATTTATGAATAAACTACTTAAATACGTCTAATTACATGAGATATTTGGGCTTTTGTGTGATTTATAGACAGAAAAATAACACGTGCCTGTACAATGTTATATTCGGTCGATCTTCGCTTTTTCAAATGCCACATCGCTGCAGCGACAAATTTTATTAATATTTAATTGTTCTCACTGTCAATATTTTTGTCCATTTTATTACAATACATGCGAATAATTCAATAAAACACTTGGAAACACATTTGTTTTGACATTTGATGTATTTCCCTTTGACAACCGTATCATGTACCTCATGAACTGCGAAATGGACAAGGTTGGCATTTAAGATGACGTTACGTATTGTCGATTCCCGTGTTTGACACAGAAATTGTAATGCTATCTCTTTTGGCTTAAGAAGGCACGCAAGAGTTAAATAAAGACAATAACATGTTTATGTTTTCAATATCGAAATGCATCATATACATATAACGTCTGATTTATATATGTCAACATAACATGTCCTTTAGTTTCCATAGTCTAAGCTTGACACAATACGTGCAACCAACAATTCAACCGTCACCATGACAACCAGAATAAAAAGTATAAAATGTACAAAGGAGTCTGTAACAGTCCCGTTACCACCAAAAAGTCAGAATCTGATGAGGGGATCCCATAGAAATCGAAAAAAGGAGATAAGCAAACTTTCGAGGTCGGTTTTTTTTTTAACGAAAATGTTACAATTGTGTAACATGATTTTGCTTTTGCTCACATTATGTCAATTGATGTTTTCTATCCTGTACCAACTCTTCAAAGGTTAATCTGAAGCATAATCACATTCTTTGATCGCTATTTCTGCGATTAGGCCTGGCAACGCCCACAGGTATCCGTGTACGAACACACACAGCCCCAGAATCATAGCAATTCCGATATTTAAGACTGGCTGGTTATTTTTGTCTCTAAAGTGGCGACGCCAGTATTAAGTTTCGGCATCGATGATCGTATTTAAAACATGGCTAGGATTAAAATTTAACTTATCGACGTTTATTAATTGGCAGTGTTTAAAATATGTTAATTCTGTGAAAGCTGCAACGAAGAATAACATAAAAATATTCCCATTCATTATTATTCAAATAAAAATTTTCGCATCAAAGTGTAGCTACAAAAGACTAACCACGATATTTCGAGCAAATTTCTGGCGTCCTTATTTGTCTCATTATGAAATAATTAAAACGAATTGTCAAAAACAACAATTTTTCTTATTTCTGATTTATTTCACACAAGCCGGTTGACAAGCTGTAACGTAGAGCGATGGAGATGCCAAGGTCTCTAATTCTATATTTTTTCCAAAGACAATACAATGCACTAATAAAATGCTAATCACTAATGCATTTTTTTATCACGTCGCTATACAAATAAACGAATTTAGGCAACACAAGCATAGACTTTGAGCATAGACTGTGAGAGTATTCTCTCACAAACAGGGACGTCTTATTATTACACGGTTAAGTGATCTTTAGTTGTAAACACGCTAGCGCTTCACAGTATCGATATTAAACTATCGATAACGTTTTGCTTTAAGTGACATGATCGAGTTTCGCATTCCTGAGTTTTAAGTGATTGAGAATATCCTGCAAAATATGTTCTGTTTGTTTGAATTTGGTGATCCTGTATTACAGCTAGATACGCTGCAAGGGTCAACCCAAAAAATATATCAATGCTATTTATTGTGTACACAGTAATTACCGTAATCTTTCAGTGTTATCATATATCAGCAACAAGGCGTACTGCTAAGAACACCTCAAGTTTGACACTTTGGACTTTGAACCGTTCCTACTGCAATCAGTTGAATTTAAATCTTGTTTCAAACTTAACATGCTCTCATTTACATATCACATTGTAAGTATATGAATACTTTATTGCATGTACTATAAAACTATCTTAGTGGGCGAAGCATACATTCGAGAATAAGAAATTATGTCCAATTACATATTATTATCACTTGTGCTAGATTAAATGTGATGCAATACTGGTATAGTTCATCCAAAACCAAAGCAATAAGTAATAAACTTGTCTTAGATAATTTCAAAGCTGGTACGGCAATCTGTTTCAATCTGCTTTTGTTATTTGATTATAATATAAAACAGGAAATATCAAAACGTTGGGAGCAAATTATGATTATGCCTTCAGGAGCTGATGCTGCAAGATTGCCATAAACTTGAATCCAGATAGCGCGAACCGAACTTCTTTTGGAAATTTATGAAATAATTGTTTCGTTAATTATACTTTGTTAAGTAACGGGACGAATAAATGGTGGTAAGTGACACACCTACCTATAACAGTTGTAGTGCCATTCAGAGCTTGAAATTAAAAGATCTGTGGGGCACTGTCTCTGCACCCATCAACCTGAGACATAAAGTTGATAAGCCTCATGTGCCTGTAGTTGTAATGTACCAAAAATATCGATACCAACATTTGTGATTGCAATAGGACAGCACTAATTTTGATGCGGAGTGGCATATTTATTTTAAAGAAATGTGCCGATATGCTAATAAGGAGCGAATAACGACATTAAATAATATATACGTATATTATGCATAGTCGAATTAGATACAGTAAAACATACATGTTTCATAGATGTGTAAATGAATATTATATGTATACGTATTTAATATTCTTTTGCTTTTGACAAACAAAATGAAAAGGTAAAGAATCTATCATCAATTCACTATAACGCACAAACAATAATATTAAATCATTTAAAGTATTTACAAATACTAAGCACAATTTGATATTATTCATATTTATGTCCATAATATTAGCACGTTTAAAGTTACGGTGTCCTTTTGGTATTCATGAAGTTTCTGATCTTCGTTTACAACAAAAATTATAATTAAAAAAGTCCCGATACAAAACTGCGGGCTCAAAAAAAAAATTAAGTTACCACATATATCCTTACACTAATTGGACAAAGAGTTGATGGTCTTCCCATACCAGAAAAAAATGTACTACGGTCGGTCAGTCATTCTCTGTGCCTATTGTACAACCTTGAGCAACAATTTTAAATTATGAAAATGAAGTAACAAACAGAATAGCATCTGAAACTTAAAAAAAAATCATAACTTCCCCGACACACCGTACAGTTGAGATTCCTACATTAACTTGGAAAAGAGTTGGTGGTCTTTAAACTGCTGAGCAGATGATAATATTCATAGAACATTCAAATAAAAAGAAACCTCTTTGAAACAGTTCACCCATTCGGGAGCTACGATTCCAAAAACTGACAGTAACATGATACGTAGACAAAGGCTTCAAACTTAAAACGTATAACTCCCTTCTTTTAGCGTCAAGGGTTAAACACATATTCATTGGGACGATGTCCCATTAAAAAATTCGGCATTTTAATGGGACGGGTCGTCCTAATAAATGGCGCGTGGCGCGAATTAAAATAACTGCAAATGGAGGCTTGAAAAAAAACCCAAAAACATTATACTTAATCCAACGTAAAATTAATGGTTTACATAGGTGACAAACGTTCGATGTGAGTAACAGAAGTAAAAACTAGATAGGCCGATGAAACGCAACACGTGTGCTGATCCAACGCCTCGCGATCAATGCATTCGCTGCGCTTTCATTTCATACGTGTGTGGCTTCGGCAGCCTCCCTTATGGTGCAATATCTAACTCGCACAACAACTGATTTCATATAAACTGTACGAGGGCCGGTCTCACACCTTTCGCAGAGGGGCTGCCCCGTCGAAATGCAACGTGTCTTAACTGATTACGCTTACGACGTGACAGTTAAGTGACGAGTTTGGTTACGAGTGAACAATGTACTGAGTGAACAACCGTTGTAGGTAGTTTAAAAGTCTACACTGACTTTTTTAAAAGTGATAAAATATTGTAGTCAAAGCCCCTAGAGCTGCATCTCGACTACCGACTACACGATGAGTGATCTGTGGCTAAACGCCAGCTGCACTACCAGTCTCTTGTTTGTATGACTACGCACTAAACTGCGATGTATCGAGGTGCATTCAATGTCTGACAAAGTGACCCCACCACCACCTTAAGACGAAATTGTTAGTATTTTTCTCATACCAATTACCTGGTCTGCAACTAAGGAATTCCTTATACTTTGAGCATCGGATTAATTAACACCTAGACCATTAACCAAGACGTCCTATAAGCGCCCATAGAAATAATTGTGAAGCCATCGTGATCTCTTGTCGTCGTATTTAGACTCAAAAGCAACATCTACGTTGTGTTTCGAAGAAATGTCTTACTGCCATACTCGCTATGCGCCACGGCGTCTGCAAAGCCGAGGCAGTGTAGACGAGCGACGCGCCGCTGTCGAGCCGGGCCCTAATGAGACCGCTCCTTTGAGCATCGGCCCGCAATAATTTACTAAGGGACCGACTGTGGTACAAATCACGCAATTTTGCGATTAACATCTTGGCCCCTTGCTATTGATGATTTGAGTTCTCTCCGTGAACAGTCAGTAGACCTCCTTAATTTATCAGAAGAATATCGATTTGATCCATTCGATAACATAAAATATTGAGACATACAATTGAGATACCGATGGATCGAATCCCTGGTGTATTGTATGTCCACCTAGAATGTTAATTTCTAAGTTACATACGTTTGTAAATGTTTAGCAGCAGTACCTCACCAGTAACGAAAACATCGTACTGAAACCTGTACGTCGAAAAGGTTTACAATAATGTGCAAACGTGTGAAGGCCCTAGCCTGCATTAGCGTAGCGACCTATGACCTAAACCCTCTCGTTAGATGAAACCCGTGCCGTTTGTGAACCGTATTATATATATATGTATTGATGTTGATGACAATGATAATCTAATAGGCACATTTCTTATGTTACCGTAGAGATATTTTATACTGGTCTCAACGCGGTCCTTTTCATATTACTTACTCTTTATTACAGAAATAAGATATATTTTTGTTCACGGCGCCGTCCGAAGTTAAAAACTTGCACGGCTCGTCAGTTGGCGTAGAGCAGCGAAGGATGCTGCGGAGCGGATAATTATTGTTTTTATTTGCAGCCTCCTTCCTACAGACACGCTTCAGTGCCTTAACAACCCGCATATAGTCAAGATATTTATTACTTTCAATGTGTGAAATTACTTTATTTATGTTTAAAGCAACATATTATATAGAGTAATCTACCTCTACAGTTGCAACACAATGAATATACTACGCACCGTAGCAAGCTACGACACTCGTAGCGTTTTGGACTAAACGTTGTAAATAATTTATTATTATTAGATATATGTTGTTTATTGTGCATATTTATTTGATTTCATACCTTTTTGTTATTTCTGTATGTTTT
Organism: Hyposmocoma kahamanoa; assembly: GCF_003589595.1. NCBI lineage: Eukaryota > Metazoa > Arthropoda > Insecta > Lepidoptera > Cosmopterigidae > Hyposmocoma > Hyposmocoma kahamanoa. Next base: position 372,436 of record NW_020653756.1, read on the forward strand.
GTTTCTTTGTCTTCTTTTTTTTCGTTATTTGTTGTTTCATATTATTGTGTGTGCTTGTGGAAAGTCAATAAACGTATTCTATCTATCTTCTATCTATTATTTTAACTGCCTCTGTGGCCAAAGGGTTACCATGCTGGACTGCCATGCAAATGTCCCGGTTTCAATTCTCGGGCCGGGAGAAATAATTGTATAGCCTACATTTATTTATCACGTGAGTTTCGTTGTAATTTGTAGTTGTCTACCTATGTGTGTGTCCATGGCACTCGCGATACAGGGTTTCCCTAATAATACGGGGCTATGAGTGTGTAAATTGTAGTTATTTAATTTTCAGTAATAAACATTATTTCATCGCCTTGTTCTACTGGCGTAGTTAATTCAATATTAGGTTTAAGTTATTTCGTCTTAGACAGGAATTATCTGGTTATATCAAAATCTTAAAGAAGATCTAAACTAGATTATGGAACAGGCCTCTTAGATATACCAACGTAGGTAGAAGTTACATTTTCTTTTTGCTTTTTGCGCTATTGTCTGAATTATTATATAAAAGGCATAATTATCTCTTTCTCACATATTATAAGAACGCGTGAAAGGTAGTGAAGGTACAGTATTCGGGGAATAATAAAAAAAAACAAGAAATGATATTCCGTCCCGCCGAAGACAGCAAAGGGACCTGTACGACGCGTTGGTGACGTCACGCGCAGAGACCAAGGTGGTATTTAACATGCATAAATAGAGGTCAGGCGTGCGCGATATTTGCCGTAATCAAAATTCAAATTTCCACAATCCCGACCTGACCCGACTCGGCCAAAACAAGCGCCAAGTTGTTTTGGATCTCGTTAGCTGTCCACGTCACAGCGTAATTTTTTTACTAGTAATACAAAATAGTTTATTCCTTTGATTAACATGATGTGAAGCCTAAGTCGTAAACTTCACGAGTTTTAAAGCAAGCGACAGTTATCATGAAAGTGTGTGCGCGAGCGAGTTAATATAATAACGTTAGTTTTTTAAATATTTTTGATACTTTCCGCCCAGAAGGCTAGGAGGATATGGAGACGTGACTTCAAACTACGAATAAGACTCTGCAGCAACAACGTCGCGTTTTAGATTCTATGAAATCTATTCAGCGTCATAATATCCAGGAATAAAATTATACCTTAATGAGTGTTTCAGTGTTTGGCACAAAAACAACTCAAATTACGGCGAACGTGTAATTGGATTCCCATCAACAAAATTGTGAATTAGAAACAAATTATGTTAATAATTACTCCAATGAATTTTCTGCCGCGCTGCGAGAAATGGGATTTATATCCCTCATGAAACGTCGAGTCATCAAAAGAAATAGACGTGTTTCTAAAAAAACGCTCAAACTAGCTTGCTGCATTTAACTGTCGGCGACCGAAGCAAAACCAACCGTCCACCCTTATAAGCCGCAGCTTAAGTTGCCACATAAATTTTAGTCATTCACATTCTCATTAAAGTGGTAACGCTGGTCCGCGAGCTCGGCGCGAGGGAAACTTTCCGAATTATTTCACAAATATTTTCATGCGAGTCTAGTTCGATGGTTAAGCCACTTAGATTAGATGCTGTAAACGTTTTTGAGTTGGTGAGATTACGAGTTTGATTGTTAATTCGTTATTAGTACGGCTTTCCCGTCTATGCATAAACGCTGTAAGATAAATAATTTCACATTCAACTAAGCATAAGTATCTAACTGCGGTTGACAATATTACTATCAAACTTTTACGTTAAAAGTCTGAGAAATTTAGTTATTCTGTTGTCCTAGGGTTGTGAACCTTCTTCGACGATCAGGTTTGCCTTGACCATTAGAGACAGATAGAGTAGGGTTAGCTACACTACTTAAATAATACATGATATACGATCATATGATATGATAGATGATTGGAGAAGAATAATAATTAAGAACGACTGAGGTGAGTGCTGAATGACAACTTTTTAATGCTTTTTTTAAGCCTCGCACTAGGGAAACCCTGTGTCGTGGGTGCCATGGACACACACTTAGACAACCACAAATCACACCCAAACTCACGGGAGAAATAAATCTAGGCTACACATTTATTTCTCCTGGCCCGGGATCTCTGCGTGGCAGTCCAGCATGGTAACCGTTCCTCTAACCTAACCTAATGTGCTACTTTAAAATGATTATGGACTATTAATTGTACTGATGTTGTAACTAAACGTTCACCAATGTATATAGCTTACAAATTAGAGTCATAGATTCAAAACATCACAGGGTCCGAAACATCGATCTCTCGATTGAGGTGCAACTCTTCTCCTACTACGCTCCAACCGCTCATAAAGTGGTATATTACTTCATTGAAAATCAGACTAGAAAATACCTAAAATGCCGGAACACACTGAGACAGGATTGTCTCATTTATATTTGGTATCTAACCGACGTTTATTGACTTCAATAAACGTATATACCTACGTTTATAAATTTATTACACCATAAGTTAAATATACAGGTTACAATAAAAGCTTAGACACAGCTGGGTCCCCGCAGGAAGGTGCCCAAGATACTAGCAGCGTTCCCCTGTTGTAATGCGTCGGACTAGGTAGCCCTTGGATTTCCCGGACAGTTTATTATTTTTTTGGATAACATTTTGTACAGATAGGGGCACTGGGACCCTACGAGGCACGGGTTTTGACTCCAAAGATTGTTACTCTTTATTCTTTCTGCCAGCTCAGCGGTGGAATCAGCCCTCTTGCCGGTGTGCTGGAAATGGGATGAGGCAAGTGTGTCGGCACATATGGCATCCCATACCAGTGCCCAGCCCATACTCCAAGGAATGAGGGTCATTGCGTCCGGGCGTTTGCCATCAGTTCGCGATATGCTCTTGGCTCGAGTATAGCTGGCACGTTTATCGTGGCTAACGCCCGGCGAATGATGTCGTTGAGGGCTACATGCCGGGAGATATGTTCAGCCGGCAGGAAAGGCCCTGGTGACCCAGAGCACAGAGACACCGATGCGGGAAGCAAACTGGGACACCAAGGCGGAGATCTGCAGCTATATGAATGGCCTCGGCGCTCAGGAAGGTGCCAGTGCTGGTAGAGAAAAGCGTGTAGCCCATGGACATATTCCCACCTGAACGCCATTTCCAAACGTGCTCAGTCTATTGGTCCCAATAGACTGAGCAGTGATTCATTAAGTCCTTTAAAGTCTTTTTGCACAGCGTATTATCCCAATCCCTTTGAATTTTGGGATGGGACGGAGAATTTCCGTTGGGGTAAGCCTCGTTCCAGGCGTTTCTGGACTCACTTAACTATGTCACCTCGCAGTTTCTTGGTGGAACAATTAGGATACTCCCTACGAGGTTGTGTGTGTATGTATGTGTTTTTGAATAATCAAATAAATACGCGAAGCCAAAACCAAAGAGCAAAGTGTCGACATAGAGATATTTGTTATCGGCTTACAATTTCCACTGACTGTACCCAGCAGTATAGTTATGTGTTATTTCCCAGAGGAAGCACGTACAGTCGACTTCCGTGACATTTCTGTAATAATGTAATTTCCAGAAAGTATAGAAGCGCTGGGTGCGTGTACGCACGCAATTTTCTATTTTTTTTTCAAACATTATTATCCTTTATTCACAGTCATTGTCAAGTAAACATTTAATTTATATGTTCGGAAAATACAATACATACAAAATATCTCATTTACAAAGAGTTTGTTCTGGAATTGAACATTATTCATAAATAGAATATTACAATTTAAGATTTACTTTATCATACCCTTACCCGTACAAAAAACGTAATATCACACACATATGTTTCTGATTCTAAATAAAAGGTAAACGAAACGGGTTTTGTCGCTTGAAGCTCGGATTATTTTGCCATATTTTATGAATTCTTGGTACAATGAATATATTACAGCGTGTCGGTGATATTATATTAAGAAAATAAAGTCAGAATATTTACCTTACAGTGTCTAAAAATTTCAAGTAATCTTTGTACAGGAGCGGTGGCAGCCCTTTGGGAGAACGGCGACAGCATGTACACATGTATGACTTTCGTTTCTTAGTAACGTAGGTATATTTATGAATGTTTAATAGCAATATTTCTCACATACATTTATTGTCACATGTACATAGTCAGGTGTTACAAGTGTTACGTTACGACTAGAGAGTAGTACATGGCCCTGAATAGGGCACTGCAAGTAAAGATATTGAATACAATATAAGAAAATATAATGTGATGAAACCTGATCACCGAAGAACATTGTACCACTTCAAAACTTTTTTTTTTATTATGATAACAGGTTCGGGAGGAACAAGACGTGGGCCTGGTGCTAAGCGACACGTCTGTCGATAACCATAGCAGTGCCACTCAGAGCTTTAAATCGCAAAGACCAGAGGGGCACTGCCGCTGCACCCGTCATTCGGAGACATAAGTTGACAAGTCCATGTGCCCGTAGTTTCACCAGCACCTTTACCCAAGTTATTCTACTGCTACTTTACCTTCAAGCAGGCCCCAGAGTCGTACCTTACTGTACACGTGTAATATTTCTTCCCGGTTCGTAATGCCAATAATTTTGAAACGTCAGTTAAACTTTCATATTTGATTCTAAACATTACCCAAACACGAACAGCAACAAAGTAAATACTAAATAGTAGACAAGCCCGGGCAATTTGTGCGACCCGCTATAAATTCATTTGCCGCCCATCCTACACAAGAGAAACAATTTTCCTTTCGTAACGCCGTTTGTGTACCCAAAGCCAAGAGTAGTCTCTTAAAAGTATTTAACTCAATACGAACATAAAGTAAACCTATAGGTATTTACGAATGATTTTATGTTCCGCACCAATTCATTTTCTTGGATGATTTTAATTTCAATTTGATTACGTTAGTTATATTTTTAGATTTCACTTCTACACCTCGGTTATTTTTCAATTATTAGCATTTGATAATTTTAATTTTACAATATGTTTATTACTTTTTTTTTATATATATAATAGACAAGCGTGTGCTTGGCCACAATCTCACCTGATGTTAAGCGACGATGTGACCGACGATGGGACGCGTTTGCCTAAAAAATGCCTATTCACTCTAGCCTTGAATAGCCCCAAATTGTACTTTTCGGGAAATACAGATACCGGTAGAGCATTCCATTCCTTTGCCGTACGCATCAGAAAGGAGGAAGCAAAGCGCTTAGTGCGAATAGGTGGAATATCAACGACATAAGAATGGAGTGCTCCGGACCTTCTAGTCGACCGAAGGAGGAACGGTGAGGGCGGAACCAAATTGAAAAGTTCCTGCGCACACTCCCCGAAATGTATCCGATAGAAAACCGACAAGCAGGCTACTTTTCTGCGATGATCGAGATTTTGAAGCTTCGACTCCACAAGAGGATTATTGTTAATAAGTCTCTTTGCTTTACGCTCCACCGAGTCCAAGGCAGCTAACTGGTATTGGGCAGAGCCGTCCCAAAGGTGGCAGCAGTACTCCATACAGGATCGAACTTGTGCTTTATATAGATTTAAAAGCTGTTCAGGTGTGAAGTACCGCCTGACCCTGAAAAGTATGCCCAGTTTTCTGGCAGCAGTTTTTGCCAAGCACTCGATGTATCGCCCAAAGTTGAGGTTGGATGATAAGTTTTAATGAGAAAAGACACGCCTGTGTTTTAGCCGCATTAAACCTGACCCTGTTAGCATCTCCCCAGTCGGAAGCAGCTTTCAGACTCAGGTTCAACCGGGTGACCATCGCCTCTCGCTTACACCGGATCTCTTCACTGTTGTCTCGGGCGTCTGGCACATAACTCACCGCCACTGTGCTGTCGTCTGTGTACCCAAAGATACCGGGCATCAGCAGCAGGTCGTTGATATGCAGCAAGAATAGAGTGGCGGAGAGGACAGATCCCTGAGGTACACCGGCATTTATACCATGAGGAGCAGACGAGTAACCATCTACAACTACACGGATTGACCTATCCTTCAGAAAATCGCCTATCCATGTGCAAAAGCCAACAGGAATTCCGTAAGCTGGAAGCTTGTTTAACAGGCTATCATGCCAAACCCTATCAAAGGCCTTTGATATGTCGAGAGACACGACAAGCGATTCACCGCGTTTCTCGACAACCTCGCTCCATAAATGTGTAGCGTACGCAAGAAGATCCCCAGTAGATCGTCCACGGCGAAAACCATATTGTCGATCACTGAGGAGATCGTTATCTTCGAGGTATCCAAGGAGACAGCTGTTCAATACGCGCTCCATAGTCTTACAGAGTATGGAGGTGATTGCGATAGGTCGATAATTAGATGGGTCGGCATGACTACCTTTCTTAGGTACAGGCTGTACATTTGCAAGCTTCCAGGATTTCGGGACTTGTCCAGAACTCATAGAGAGGCGATACAGGCGAGTCAACACCGGAGACAACTCGGGTGCACAGTTCCGCAGGACAATCGCTGGGACTCCGTCAGGGCCACTGGCTTTGTTGACGTCTAATTTGCGTAAAGCTTTCAACACCTCTTTTTGACGGATAGTGATTTCGGGCATTTCCGAGTCACATCGAGGTAGTGTAGGTGGTGTTTGCAAAGTAGCGTCAAGACGGGAGTTGGAAGCAAAAAGAGAAACAAAAAGATTTGCTTTCTCTTCAGCGGTATGAGCCAGCGATCCGTCATCTCTCATTAAAGGCGGAAGGGATGACCTGCAGAAATTCGCTTCGACCGATTTAGCGAGTGACCAGAATGCTTTACTCCCTGATGGGTATGAAGCTAACCTGACCCCAATACGACTAATATGGCCGAAGCGAGCTTTCCGTATCGCTTTTTTGCAGGATCTAGCGGCTTTATTAAAGGCTTTCTTCAGACGTAGGGTTTCCGGTGCTTTGCGATCTAGAGCAGCAGCCCAAGCCTGGTACGCAGATTGCTTTAGCGTTTCCGCAGAAGCACACTCAGCGTTAAACCAAGGGCGAGCTTTGCCGCTGGAGGAGACTTCGAAATACGGAATAAAGTATTCCATAGCCCGAATAATCACCTCAGATACGGCAGACGCGCAGCACGTCGGATCGTCAGAAGAGAAGCACAGCTGCCGCCAGGGATAAGATGCAAAGAAATGCCGCATCGCATCCCAATCAGCTGACTTGTATCGCCACATCCTCCTAGTACTTCCCGTACTGAGATCGGGCGGGGAGTAGACAGATACAGATTTCACCAGACAGTGATCTGATGTCCCTAGTGGGGATGAGACCGATACTTGGTAGCGGTCTGGATCGGTTGTCAGCAGAAGATCCAGGCAATTGGCAGTATGGTCGTCAACGTCCGGTACCCTGGTAGCGCAACTCACCAGCTGGGTGAGGTCTAGTGATAGAGCACATGCCCGCGCCTCTCTTCCAGCGTGGTCGGTTTTTTGGTATGGGAACAACCATTCCTGGTGATGGGCATTAAAGTCCCCCAAAAAGACAAGTTGTGCTTTAGGATACCGTTGTTGGACTGTTTCCGCCGAGCTGCAGAGATGGTTGTACAGTCGTCTCCGGGTCTCCAGAATGCGACCGATACACACTGGCGTAGACAATTTGTTCCAGTCCAGTGTCTACCAGAACCCACATTACAGAGAGATCGGGGTCTTCAAGATCACGGAGACGTTTAGAGCAGATGTCATCACGAGCGTAAACGCAGGTACCAGCGCGCTGCTTAAATTTGTGCTCCAGAATGTAACCTGGGTAATGCAGATACGCCGTGTCCGAAGGACATCTAATTTGGGTCTCCGTGAGGAAGAGCATGTGAGGCCTTTCAGTCTCAAGATGGTGGTGGACAGATGAGAGATAGGAGTGCAGACCTCGGATGTTCGAGAGGTGCACTTTAAGTGAAAGGACGTGCATCCGCTGTTTAGCCTTCCTCAATTTTCTTGACCTTTTCATATTAGGGTTAGAGTGAATGGGGAGAGCGAAGGCAGTTGTACGAGACACTACTACTGAAAGTCATGCGGCACATACCCTATATGGTACGCCGATGGGAAACTAGACTGGAGCGCGCGGGGACGCCCGAACCCCCCCGGGAGTGGCCATCGGGTCCTTTCATCCGGTCGCCAACCGGCACGATGGAGCACCCCGGGATTTTTCGCGAGTTGGCGGGGCAGCCTTTCACTGGAGGCTAATCAGCTAATTGGGCCCCCTACTACCTGCGGTCGGCCAGCGGAGCACCGTGCTTCGGATCCCGCTACCCTCCGCGTCCAGGTTCCCAGCGCAACAACAAGGGAGCCCCGAGATCAACCAAATCAGTGCAGTGCAACTGTACAGACCCTTCACTCTAGAGCGGCTACTCTGGGCGTCAAGCCGGAACACAGCTATAGCTGTTTGGCGGCTAGGCTTCGCCCAGAGGGTGGTCACCAGCCACGACCAAGGTCTACCACCGGAGTTTGTAGCTTATAAACTAAACTATACGTTTATTTGAGTATGGTTTTGAAAGTGATTCGTACAATGGATGAGCAAAGAGTTTGATGTCGTTTTTGCTATGTCTCAGAGTGACGGGCGCAGCAGCAGTGCCCCTCAAATCTGTGCGATTTATAGCTCTGAGGGGCACTACACACAAGCTATAGACAGGTGTGTCGATTACCACCAGGCGCACATTTTTAACACTAAGACTTAAGTTGTCGGTTTTGGTGAGAAAACGAATTAATAAACGAAAATAATATATCATTTTGACTCAGTGTTAGTGAAATGTGAGTTTTTACACACCAAATGTCAGGAATAGCAGTAGTTTCGTAAGTATTCTGGAATGACAGACTGAGAAATTCCTTATATTACTCATAATACTGGTGCTCTTACCAGAGCAAAGGAATTCACTCTGAGGATATCGATTATCGACTTGGTATAATACCTAAACCTAAAAGATACTCAATAACGTATTGAAAATACATTCAGTTGCGACGCTATTCATTTTGTATTCTCGCATATTAAAATTACAATGTTTAGTAATAAGGAGTCGGTTTTATGGTTTTCAAATTGATAATTTAGCAGTATTACAATTGAAATGTTTCTTAAATTAATACAATAATGCCTGTTTTCTATTGTGTAGGAAGAGACTATTGGCCTCCATTCTCAATGCTCTTAACATACCCCTTTCGCTTCCTTCCCATGCACTAGTCTTTTCATAGACGCCCTTTTATTCCTAGTACTTTGGTTCACCCTTTTTTTAAAGACGTTTTCAATATGGTTGACATAAGTGCCTCAAGTCTACGACCCTCCCCGCGTCAGCCTTCGCGTAATGACTAGGCTAGAAAAGGGATTGTTTACATAGTTTGGTCATGTCGAAGGGATGGATGTTAGTAAAATAATAACACAATTTTATGTAATGTTTAAAGACAGAGAAAGAAATGCGATTGATGTTAATTAAGTCGAAAAATGCGTTTGTACACATGCAATGTTATGCGGCCGGAGAGGTGGAGCGCGGAGGGGTTGAGGATGGACGGTGCAAATTGACCCGGAATAGTCGTCAGAAAGGAAACTAGCTTTACCATTTACCCGGACCGATATTTTATACAGCGTCTCGCTTAGCACAAAAATTACCGGAGCGAATTATAAAGGGCTCGGCGATGGCTTTGTAGCGCAGAGATGCGGCATCGTTTATTATTCACTAGTCCAGAGGTTGGCTCGCAGAGGGACATATCGATGTTCGATGTCGTACAAATATTTGAGCGATAAGACATGAAAAAGCATTTTCGGGTTAGAAATATGACATACCAGTAGACCGTATATCATAATGAAAATATTTGTCACAGTTTAACTTTTTTTGTTTAGAAAGCAACGTATTTTCATTATTTTTAAAATAAAAATGGAGTGCCTATATTTATTCTCTGTAATGAAAAGCAAACTTCGGCAAGTCTTTGAACATGTATTAACACCCACGAGTGTGTTCACCTTTAAACATGTTCTATATCCTGTTAGGCACCTCCCCGCACCCGCCGGCTAGTCGGAGATCTGGGTCCCAGCCGTCAATTACTTCGAGATTTCCACCATTCCCTTTTTTCCTGCAGGATATTAAAGTGGAAGTTCACCGACTGTTTTATGTCAGTCATTCGAGAGTTAATGTTTCAAGACAGCTCGCGAAACCATCGCGCGCGAGCAGATATGAAACATTTTTAATTTGGAAAATTCTGAAACTTCCTATCAATTATTTTCAGCATTAAGAAAATGTTTTTTTTTTTACTTCGACGCTTAATTATTGAGGGTGTGATACGTTATATTATGAGTCACGAGTAATCAACTTAGCGCAACTAAACAATTTTCATTTAAACTCTTGTGTCGTTTAAGCCTTGTACCCCTCGTAACACGATTACACGAGTTTAAAGGTTTTAATGCTAACGAGAGTTGTTTACATAATATGTGAAATTTACACGAACAAATTGCATAAAATTCCATGTTATAAGCGGCAGCTCGGCAGGTCACATCCTTTCGCAGCAGCCTAAACAAATGGCGTCATGAGTTGAGGGGCGCATTAGCCGCGACTCAGTATATTTATAATACGAATAACAAATTCTCACCCCGTTTAATTCTGTGCCACCCTCTGCCCATTAATCGGACTAAAATGAAATTAATAACGTCGACCGAGCGTCGGTATTATTACGAACAACTTTCTGTTTATGTTCGCTGTGATCGTTTCGTAAAACTGGAACACTGTTTCATTTGACTTTAGTAATTTAGGGAAATGTTATAAAAAAGATTTTGTAAACATTGTTACAGCTTCTCTGGGTGCGATTTGGGCTTACGCCCAAACCATCACATGTCTCACAGTTGAATATCAGTGCCTTCTTAAAAGAACATTTAGTCTTTAGTCCGCCCGGGTTGGAGACTTCAGGCGTTTTCCAAGGGTTATGAACGTTCTTCTACGTACATATGTCATCACGATATCTTCCTACAGCCTTAACGAGATTATGGATATTCAGAAATGCATGTAACAGAAAAATTCAATACAATAAATACGTGCCGCAACAGGACTTCGATTCTCAGCGGGAGATCGGGCGCTTCTCAATTAATAGCCTAATGATTGCCACCGCCCTACACTCACCAATTACAAATTTATAGGATTGACGGATTTTTTCTTATTGCAGACAAGTGCTCGAAAACGGAACGCTAGTATTCAAGCCATTTGCTCCGGCGCAGTTCCGGCAGGACGTGCACGCTGCCGTGTACCGTTGCCGCGCGCACAACACGCACGGCGCCATTGTCTCTCGGGAAATGCGCGCGCAGGCAGGTGAGCTAAACCCCTGAATTCTTAAACATAACATGTTAGGTACACGCATGCCATATTTTTATCTATATTTTCTTTTAGTCAGCGCATCGTTTGAACATACGAACTAATACGAAAAAATATTTTTATAACCTACATTATTCTTACCGCACTTTGTTGGTCCAACTACAAAATTTCACTCTTAGTCCAGTATCAATAAATTCGTCTCAAGTAGTAGGATCTATATTAAGATTAATTACGCGTAAATCAACTGGCTTTATTATTTCAGAGTACATTTCACGGAAGTTGTCAAAATTTCCGCTTATTAAACATTTCAGCTACGGCTTAAGCTGAAAATCAAGTCTGTCACTGTCAAGGTCACTTGAGCTAATATTATCCGAGAAGGTGATAATTACAGTCTGTTGATACAAGACAACTTGAATCTGAATAACACCTCAGGCGGAATGCATTTAACGCCCGACTTACAAGCGCGGGTTTATTCGCACGGCCTTTCACTGTACTCGTCCATCCAACGACGCTACTCATCGATAGGCTATCTATCAAACCGCGGACGAGTTGCCAAGACCTTTGTAGCACCAAGCTAGTAGAAAATAAATAACTTAAAGCCTGAAGTGCTTACTACTAATGAAAGGATCCCTTTCTGTACAAGGTTGACGTGTCAATGTATCTAGAGGCTTCGTCTGCGAACACGGCACGTAGAGTCTATGTTAGGTAAGTTTCATAATGTAAGACTGACAGCGTTTATTGTGTGATAAAATGTATTCTGGTTCGATGTGTTTTACGCACTGTCGTTGCAGGACAAAAGCCGTGACCACATAACAAACAAACTCATCAAAATATTTTGTGACTGATTAAACTTTGTTAAGAAATTTTTATTCGGTTTAAGATATTTATTCTCACCAACAATCACAAGTGACTCATTTATGTACTTTGAGGACACAGAGAAACACATTACAATTTTTTTAAATCATTCAAGGACGGTAGTTCAAGTAAAAAATAATCAAGTTATAACAAAAATTATATTATACATATGTTATAACAAAAAAGTATTTTTTTTTTACATTTTTAATTACTTGCAACCTAAAACAGTATGTAGCGCACCGGCGAGCAATTTAGTTTTCTGTATATGAAATTTTGTCTGAAAAAGAAACCGTCTCAAAATACTGCTTGTAATGGCCAGAGTTTTCCTTTTTGATCCTTTTTCACAGCGATAGTTCTGAGAATACGCTTCTCAGAGACGTCTTGGTAACGGAAGCGTGTTTTTTGCATTCAGCAGTTACGTATATTTATACGATAAACTCCTTTGTGCATATGTTATGTTATGAAAAAATTATGTTTAATCCTGTAATATTCAACATATTTATATTTTTTTCACCAACAACTCTGTGAGAGGAAAAAAAACAGGAAAAAATATATTGAGACACTTACCGTATTTCAATAGTAATATATTATGTATGATAACACTTTTCCGAATATAAACGTAGGTACCAGAACCAGAGATGTTATACAGACAATATATGAAAACGATTGAATACGAGTATAACCCAATTACACCCCCTTTCAAGTAATGGTTAAAGCGTAGTTAATAAGTAACAAGTCTAAAAATTATTTAAAAAAACAAAAACCACTCGGGTTTTTGTTTTTTAAATAATTTAGCTGGTTTTTTTTAAATAATTTAGCAACAATATTTAGCTGGAAAGATAAAAAAAAATTTCCCCCTGACTATTTTGCTTAAATTGTATAGCCTATGACACTGCCACAATTAAGACGAATCTAACGACACCTCATATGTCCATCAAAATCCATCAAGCCGTTTAGGCTGTACAGCTTGAAAAAGAAATGGACATACATACACTTGAAAAACATAACCCTCCCGCAGTCGAGTAAAAAGAGTGCAACATAATTAAAGCCAGAGGCAAACAAAGCTAAATCCAAATTTCATCAAAACCGTGCTAAATTGTAATCCAATGTAAACAGAAGCGAAGGTGACCGTCCGTTAATGCGCGTTAATCTCTAACCCCTCGTTAAGCGGCAATTACAGTAAATCTAGCCGCGCCGTGGGCGGCTGCAAAAAGGCGCACCTTAGCAGGGTTGAAACCGATCCAGTAAAAATGAACTACCGTCATAGCAACTTTCTAGAAACTTATTTACCTTAGTGGTTGGCTTCTTTTGCTCGTGACGTTGCTAATATTTTATATTTAGATTTATAAGTTCAAATTCAATGATTGTCAGCTAAAAAGCTGAACCAACTGTCGTTCTAACGGACGACCAGCCCTGAACCCAAAAGCGGGGAGATTATTCGCTCGAGTTCCACTGTAATTAACTCTAGTGCAAAAACCTACCTGTGGAGTGCGGGGGTCAAATGGGCAGGGCCTTTACAGGCTTGACCACCATAGGTAACCATAAGAGCTACCACAAACGTGTTGAATGATTTTTGTTTTGAAGTGGAACAACCTGGCGACCTGTAATAAAGGCATTTTTATGCCTATTTTAGGCACCAGTCTCTCACAAATTAGGTTTCATATAAAAACTCACTAGTCAGTGAGCACTTACACGTTGGGATAATATAAATTAATTATTCAATTATTTATTGTAAGCTGACACTTTGCCTTCGTAAAACTAAATTGTTAAGACGGAATATCAATTAGAATTAAACTATTTTTAACCGACTTCAAAAAAGGACGAGGTTCTCAATTCAACTGTTTTTTTATTGTACGCATGTTGCGCGATTACTCCGGCATTTGCGAACTGATTTTGATGAATCTTTTTTGTTTGAAAAAGGGTAATAGGGTATCTACCTCAGTATTGGTTCCATTTAAATTTGAAGAAAATATACCACCTCTAAGGGTGGCAAACAAGGGAATGAATTAGGCTTCGCTCACTTTCTGGTAACCGATTTCAATAAAACTAGCAATAAAATCGATGTAATTAGTGGCGGATTTGCGGGATCAGATGTTGCAAGCGGCTCGCGTTTGCCGAGGCGCTACCACAGAGGGTACAGGACTGCCCGGCCGTCCGCGCCGATTCTATATCAACGACCGGCTGACCCGCACCAACAGGGTGGTATTCCGTCTGGCTCTCGAGGCGGCTGAGCGCCTCAACTGGCGCTACGTACGGTCACGCGACAGCGGGGTATTTGCGCATCAGCATCAGGGCAGTGACGCGCCACGCCATTGCCTTCGTACCGAGGCTGATATTTCCCGTGTTTTTGGAATTAAAACGATTACTGACAATAAATAAATCTATATATTTTTTTACATTACTTAATCTCACAGACCATATAATTAATCTGTATAAAATTGTAACACTAATAACGCTTCTTTGGCATACTCAAAAATCATTTAAAATTTAATTTCAACCTATACTTTTTTATTTCACTTTTACTTATACCCTTTTGTTTTGCTTTTTATGTAATCAACGTACAATTTTCTTAAATGAAACTTATTCTTAATTTCATTTATATGTATATGTAGTGGGGTGTGCTGTATCAGTGCAATGCTGCTCATTTTCTTTGTTATAATTTATTTATCTATCTACATTTATTTATTTACATGCATTTATTAACACTGAAAAAATTTATATTTTTAATTTTTATCTGCAATATATTTACACAACATATTGTTACTCATTTAACCTTTACTAATGTTAACATATTTTACAGTCTATACAAACGTTACTTATATACATTTTACTTACACATGAGTAACAGAGTTCATGTTATTGCTTACCTATTTAAAATGTAATCAATGGCTCCTAAAAATATATTCATTGGGTTGGGATTATATAATGCAGGCTCCCTCAATACAGCGCAAGATGGTTTTCTTGATGCAATGGATCGTTTCGACGCCGATATAGCTGCTATTAATGAGACATGGCTGGGGACTGGGCAGGAGGCGTGTGCGCCTGCGCCGCCGGGCTGTCGACTACGCTGTGCACCGCGTCCGCAGCATATGCGAGGTGGACGTGGTGGGGGAGTAGGGTTTTATGTAAAGGATGATGTTCGCGTAAGTTACCTTAAAAATCCGAATGATTCTATAGAACAGACGTGGCTGACTACTAAAACTAATGGATACTCCTTAGTGATAGGAACTTACTGCGAATAGGCCACAGTGTTTGAATGTGGATACATTCATATCCGCCATCACTGGCTCTGTCTCTAGGTTTTCCAACTATAATTATTTAATCCTTATGGGCGATTTTAATGTTAATATGCTACAACAAAGAGACGGTGAGACTATGAAGTTGGATCAATTTCTGCTTTGTGTGGATTTGAGACAAGTTGTATTGAACTTACTCACTTCACTGCAATCTCGGAGACGCTAATTGATGTTGTATGCACCAATTGTACGGTTCGTGAAGTCTTGGTCAGTAACATCACCGGATCACTCGGGCACTCATTGACAAATGTTACATTGACGCTAAAAAAGACTAAGATACCTGGCAGAGCTGTCACATAAAGATCCTTGCAGAATATAAATTTAGACAGTTTTAATAGCGACCTAATCTCCATAGACTGGTAATCAGTTACCAAATTTAATACACTGTTGTTGAAACTCCTTGATAAGCACGCTCCCTATAAAACTCTGCATATGAAAGGTCCTAATTCCCTGCCTTGGATCACTGACACGCTTAAATTTATGATGCAGTTACGCAGCGAAGCCCGCGTAAAGAGAAAACTTTCAAACACAGATATGCAGTACTACAGGGATCTTAAAAATTTTATAGAAACTAGTATTTATTATGAAAAACGTGCTTATTTTAATCATTGTATTAATTCTAATGTAAAAGATAGTGTTAAGTCTTGGAAAAACTTAAAAAACAAAATTTTAATAGATCCGAGTAAAAATGAATACTTGCCTGACTATTTCAGTGACCCCAATAAGATCAATGATTACTTTTTGAATGTCTCTGGACATGATGAAATGGCTACTCGTCTAGAGAGAAATAAAATCAAAACAGCTACTTTTGGGTTGATTCCTTAACTCTTCAACCTGTATCGAAACTGAACATCTCGACATGTCTGTCCATCATCAAGTCTAATGCAATGGGGTGTGACAGTATTAGCCGTGACATGATTATATTAACGTTACCAACAACTTTGTCGATAATCACTACGATTATGAACAAATCCATTCTGACAGGTAGGATTCCTAGATTGTAGAAGGAAGTATTGGTCACTCCACTAAATAAAATTGACAATTCCAGTGAACTGAATTATTATATTGTTATATATAATAATTCAGTTCAGTTATAACAGTTCAGTATATATATATATATATATATATATATATATATATATACATACATATACTATAATATGAATTAGTGTACTGCCTTTTCTTTCGGGCTTCCGAAGGAGATTTGCACAGTTACTGCTTTGATGGACGTAACGGACAATATACTAGCAGCACAGGACGCGGGCCTTGGTCTTCTCTCGAGCTTTTGACAGCATTTGTATTCCTCTTCCGCTTTCAATATTAGTCTACTACGGACTGGACCTACAGGCGGAACCGTGGTTCGGTGATTATCTTAGTGACCAATACCAGTCTGTGAGATTCAAAAAACGCGACGGCATTGGCATGGTCTCCGATTCGCAACCTGTTCATCGTGAAGTTCCGTAGGGTTCCATACTAGGTCCATTTCTATTTATTATATACACTGCTGATTCGGTCCAAATAATAAAACACAGTAAATTCCATATATATGCTGACGATGTTCAGTTATATATCTTTGAAGTGCCTGAGAGAGTATCAGATGCGTTACAGCTGCTCAACGAAGTCCTGAGCGTGATAGCTGAATGGTCAAAACGCGCTGGTGCTAAACCCTAATAAGTCCAACTTTATGGTCCTTGGATCAAATGTTCAGATTAAGAAAATTTTAAATAAGTCACCAGTATCGAATTCTTAGGTTTTCGCGATTGTTACGCATAGGAAAGGAAACTATTTTTCCGAATTTAAATCGCGTATATTTGTCAAGTCAAAGATCATTTATTCCATAGGTAAAATAAATTTACATTTGAAAACGTCACATTTAAGCTACTGCTCGTTCACTAAGCTGACCTCCTTGAGAAGAACGAGCAAGAAACTCTAGGGATTGCTCTTTTCAAATAAACTTAAATGCTATGGAATATACTTTGAATCAAATTTGTGTGGATTCTGGAGCCGTGTCGTCTTTCCATACATCTTTATCTAACAGGTAGTCTTCAATTTTGTAATATGACTTTCAATCAAAATATTTGTAATATAGTTTTTAAACTTAGGAAATGATAATTTTAATATATGCTCCGGAATCATATTGTAAAAACGTATATAGTTCCCCATAAAAGAGTCGTTCACCTTGGTTAAACGAAATCGTGATACCATGAGTTTGGACTTAGCTCTAAGGTTAATATTATGGATATCTTCTTTGTTATTGAAATTATGTATATTTTTACGGGCATATAAAATATTTGAGTAAATGTACTGTGATGCCACAGTCATGATACCAGTCATGATACCAGGCTCCTTAAACTTTTCTCTGAGAGAAACCCGAGAGCCTAGACGGTACACAGAAAGAATCGCTCGTTTTTCCAATACAAATATTACATTATACTATGGAAGTAACTAAAGCAAACTAGTCTAGCAGTACTAACATCGGTAAGCTCACGTATTCTGCGGACTGTGTATACAGCTGAGCTTAATCTGCTGGCCAGGGAAGATATATGTGGAAACCATTGAAATTTACTGTCTAAGGTCACCCCCAAGAAGACTGCTTTATTGATAAGGTCTAACTTTTCTCCGTTTATTTCTGTGCTTGGACTAGTCGATTTTACGTTAGGTAATTCAAATTGAACACATTTTGTCTTCTCGGCATTGAGCAATAAATTGGTAGCATTAAACCAGCGACATCGAACAGCAGCTTTCACCGACAGTTTTCGCTAACACACAACAAAGTGTTGGAATAATATTCCACCACCTTTAAGACAAGGAAAAGGTAAAGGCACTTCTTCTAGACTCTCAAAAAAAAGAGTATTCCACGGCGCTTTGCTTAGGTGGCGAAAATTGCCTACATAACATTGTGTAATGGACAGGATTTATCTATTTATAATCAAATTGACCTTTCTGTAATAATTAGTTAAAATTTTAAGTTATAATTTGGTTATATTATTAACATAGTTAAATCAAACAAAAAAATCATTTATTATATTTATATTATCTTTCGTATTTATTTAGTCTCGAAATCATTATTTGTTTATTTATACAACATGGAAATGGCGTCAGCTGGCTGGTTATGGCATCCGCGGCGTCCTCTAGGCTATAGCTGAAAATCAGCGGTTTGCTCCTGAGTAAACAACGACGCTGAGCTATGGCCTTTTTACACTGCTATAGCACACATACATAACTGGGTGTTCGGCAATGCTGCGAATCTGCATCAATCTCAGAATACTTACACAAAATCTAAATAAATTATACACCTAAACCCTCCTCATGAATCACTCTGTCTATTATTGGTGGAAACCGCATGAAAATCGGTTCAGTAGTTTTTGAGTTTATCGCGATCAGACAGATAGACAGACGCAGTAGTGAATATATAGTAATTATACATTACATTATAGATATGTAACATATCTTCATATATTTCATACATAAAATGTACGAAACTGATTTAGGAAGATTATTGTCATACGATGCGGTGCAGTGCGGCCCGCCATAATTTGCGTAAGCCTTTACAATATTTAGTTTAAGTTATTTCTGTTATATCAATGAATTTTTTGTCACGATTGGCCGCCCCTAATATCAGCCGCCCTAGGACCAAGCCTACTGGGCCTCAGGGCAAATCTGCATCTATATGTAATTCCACAAACTTTGGAGGTCGGTATATTTTTTATAAAAAAGTTATTATGCACACTGCTTGAACATATGTACATAGATAATAGCAAATTAATTTTAATCGATTAATACAATCGAGTAATGTCAGCATAATGTCAGTTATAAAAACTGTTATGACGTTCCAATCCAATGCATGAGTTACTAGAATTATTATTAATCTTTGCGAGTGATGAGACATGACCTGGGTCGAAGTCAGAAATCAAGTGTTGTTTAGGTTTACCAGTAACCTACCAGATGTTATTTAGTTTGACTACTTGTCTACCGGACAGAGTAAACAAATGTCACGTGTATATAAATGAGTGTGACCAGAAATCAGTTGTGAGGCCGGGGGTGGCTTTAAGGGGAGGTCGGAGGCCACTCGCGCCACACATGTGTACCCCGATTCAGTTGTATGCAATATGAAATCAATTAGTTGCCTACGATTACGCGACTGGGTACTTATCAATATAAATCCGTAGAAAGGTGTATGTGCATTTTATGTGTAGGAATGCAAGTAGGTTGTGTTTTATCAGTTTATTTGCCATTCTTCACGTCATCAATGAGTTGGCGACAACATACGAACGCATGAATTATCACAAAACAACACAATTATTTACTTACTACTATTGACTGACCAGTCAGCCGCGACCATATGACCGTAAAGCGCCCGAAACGTTTGGTTTGTTTGAAAAAACAAATATTTATGATACCAAGTGACAGAGCGAACAAGTCGTGCGCCTGTTGGAAAGCTACACGCCTGTCCATGACAGTTGCAGTGTCACTCAGATCTTTAAATCGCAAAGGACTGAGGAGCCCTCTGAGATAAATTGACAGGTCCCATGTGCCTTTAATTTCACTCTTACCCTTCCAAACCGGAACGCAGTAGTGGTCACATTACTCCTTGGCGGCGGAAATAGGTAAGATGGCAGTACTTCCCTGGACGAACTCTTTCACAGAGAGCTTCTACTAATAATAAAACGTTTACTTACTTATTAACTAGAGCTTCTATTAATATACTACTAGATGTTTTATAATAAAATACACAGGTATACCATCAGCTACAAAAGAACTTTGGAAAGAAACGGTAAACATTTATGTGCAACATTACCGCCGCTCGTTTGTCACGGGTCGAAGCTCAGACACACTAACGGCACCCGCGGCGGCGATCGCGGCTGCGCGTTACCTGCCGCCGAGTTATTAACTTATGCGGTCCCATTAACTGTTGCAGGTACAACCCTGTGCGTGAAGGGTAACACAAAAAAATGTTAAGAGTAACCCTCGTTAGTGTTATCGATGAAAATTGCTATTCACTATTGACACTATATTATTGCAGCTGCCTAATGCAACTTTAGTATTAATAACTTCTTATGTTATCGCCCCCAATGTAAATAAAAGTGTGTTACATATTGTTAGCAAATTCTCAAGTAAAGACTTGGGTGAGTAAGGTAATACTTAAGGCACGAAAGGAAACAGCTTAATACAATTCACTTTCAATCATTTATTTCCTTTTAAGCAAGTAATATACATGATAGTTCGTTACTGAATTACATAATAAAAAGACAACAGTTAGTACATACCTGTTAAATTAACAAAACTTTATATACGGCACCCACAGTATTCACAATATTACCTTTGTCTAGGAAATTCAAACACAGACTGCATACATTTTCTTTTGTGACCATACCATCAAGCTTCGCCCCACCACCGTTTTGGTGGGTTAACAGACTGCGATTTCATTGGTTAACGCTTTTGGTAGACCGATGCTTGATTGATTAGCATTTCTTTTAGAAAGGGATTTAGATACTTTTAAATATTATAGCTAAACTGACATAAAGAAATGATATCAGGCAGGCATTAATTTAGACGTACTTTAAAAAAATATATAATTAATATGAAAACCCTTTCAATTATAATAATAAGTTCGAATCGATTACGTTTAAGGTATGACAATAATCGATACAAGTTCTAATTTGTATTCGTTACGCTAACAATATAGAGAAATATTTCATGTAAAACAAAAACAAATAGTCTGTTTGTCAGTAGCATCTTCTGCCTACAAAACGGATCAAACGCTTTGGAATATTTTCTATCTTCAATATTCAAGATATTTCTCAATTCGAATTTTCATTCATTTTTCAGTGATTTATCACGAGGGTCTGATTGATAATTGATCAAATTCCTATCGTATTTAGGCCCATAATGATTGTGTGTAACACCGTTAACATCGACCATTGTTCTTTGAACCCTCTGAAATAGTTCCCGCTGCGCTATTATTGCGCCGCTCAACTTCACTTCCTTTTTTTATAAGGCAACAACACAACTTACTACTTCGCCTTTACAGTCATAGCTGAAGATATAATTATTTCAACTCTAAACTCGAAGATAAAGTCTTGCAAGTCCTCTCAGAGACTAGTAAAGAACAAAATATTTTAATGTTCTGTAAAATAAGCTGACGTCGGAATATTAAGAGCGAGGACAACTCACTTTTATATCTCATTACTCCCTTTCGGCGGGAACTTTTATTTGGTCCCGTTTATGTCCCGCGTTGGTCCGGGTGTAAAATACGGGACGCGTGTTAATGAGGAACGCCGCGAGTGCTTGTGAGTTGTGATAGAGTGGAGTTGTTGAGACAGTGTTTGTTGAATCCCGCGGGTTGCGAAACTCATCAAGAAACGAGAGAAGTTTGCTTTGCTTGTAAAAATTATGGCCCGAACTTAGCGCTCAAGGTCAGATTAAAGAACGAGGAAGGAATGAAATAAATGAACATAGCGGAAAACAAACAAGGTAATATAAGTATAAGGAGTAAATTAAAAAAGTTTTTGTGTTATCACATATATACTATATGTCAAAGGTCAATTATTGTGGCAATGAAACTAATCCCTTATACAATACATACAAAAATAATACAAACTTACAATAATACAAAGTATTTATTTTTTATTTTATTATGTTGTCAAGTGATGGGACGAACAAGTCGCGCGCCTGGTGGTAAGCGACACGCCTGTCCATAACAATTGCAGTGCCACTCAGATCTTTAAATTGCAAAGGTCTGAGGGGCACTGCGTCTGCGCCCGTCACCCACATAACGTTGACAAGACCCATGTACCTGTACTTTTACCACCACCCTTCAAAACCCAAACGCAGTATCGCTCAAATTAGTATTTCGCGGCAGAAATAGACATCGTGTATTATAAAACAAACCCTCCACAATTGGAGCAGCGATAATGGTGATTCCACATTTCCATAATGTCTAGTTACTAACAAGCGGTGGAAATGTGACACTTCAACATTCGAGATATTTTCATTATTTCTTTGCAAATCTGTTTTTGGAACGAGTCCGACGAGTCCCATTCTGTTGATTTTGCATTCAATATAGATAATTGTAAGCTAGACAGTTCTAATCCGAGTATTACTTTTATAACCATTTTAAAGTTTTTAAAGTTAAAGAAAATTCATCTACCTTTCATCAATTTACTTCATTTTTCACTAATGTATAAGGTTTGGGAGATATGACCATATCCTCAAGAACACAAATATTGTTCACGCTTAGTGTCCTCGCACGCACAACACACACGACACGGTTTCTACGGAGAACCCATTCTCCCCGTGGCCGACATTCCGCCATTCAAACGCTCTCCTGAGAGCACGTACAGTTTTAAGTTATATACACCTAATTGTAAAGTTTTATTTACGATATAAGTTTGTATGCCGTTTTTGTCACTTGACATCTTCTTTAACAAGTATGTATACCAAAGTGTTGAAACAAATGAAGTGAAGTATTTGCATTTAATAAGTTTTACAAGAGGGTAATTTAATAATTATTTACAGACAGATTTCTTCTGTTCAGCCAATATATAAAAGCCTGTAAAAAAATCGTTCAAAATATTCATTCATACTGGTTTTTTTTAAATTAACGATTTGTACAATTTGCTCCCATTTTTTTGGCAAGTTTACAAACTTTGATACATACGTGGTAGAGTGAAAATATTTAAATCTCAAAATAATGTTAATTCCCGTGGACACCGCACATTGCACTTATGTATTTCTTTTGGAAATTCTAGTTTGAAATAAGAGCCATTACCCCAGATGATCCGCAGCGGAGAACTGATACAATATATTGAGTTCTTAGGTTTTCGCGATTGTTACACGTAGGAAATGAAACTATTTTTCCGGATTTAAATCGCGTATATTTGTTTTTTCAAACAAACCGACGTTTCGCCTGATACTAATATAGCTACGATAATATTTTCAACAAGTATTAAGTTTACCTAAAGCTCGAACGATGTACGAAATCGTCGCAGCAGATATCCAAGCCCGGCAAACAGTCTGTTGGCCATCACTTGTCACGCGAAGTGACATGTTTGTCCGCATCCAACGTAATGGTGCGGCTCACCGCAGCATTTGGATCTATTTGCCGTATTGTGTGTTCTAATGCGTTATAGGATTTAATGACATGCCATGTAAATTATTTGACCAATTAATGCTTGTACAGATTACGGGTTATAAAAGATATCATTTATATTAGTAATTAAAGAATTCGTGTTAAGAAAATTCGGAATAGGTTCTTAAAAAAAGTTTCTTATACTATGTATACATGACATTTAACACACGTTCAGTAGCTATGGTGAAAGGTTAACTCATTGAAAACAATTTATTAGGAAATAGTACAATAAAAGCTTGAATACTGGAAACTAAGATTAAAATTATTAATATAAATGACTAAATCATGATAGATTGCCCGTCCCTCCTGTCCCAGACAACCTTAAAAATACATAGAATGTCGCTAGGCTGCATAATTACAAACCTTTTGCAATTGAACTGAGAAAAAACAATAATGGTATTATGTCTCCGTTTTGCTCCATTATGAGAAGATACAATGAAATTTTTCAAAATTGTGATCTGGACATTTTAGTAAAAAATATCACAGCTTTAGGGACGTCGTCCAAAAATATTTTACTGGCAGAGTTACCTGCCTCCGTGGTCGAATTTACCAAACCGGATGCCACGGCGAGGTCCCGTTGGTCGATTCTACATCCATTTATTTCTCTCGTGAATTTTGAGTGTAATTTTTGGTTGTCTACATAGAGTAGAGACGTGGACACTGTCCACGGCACCCGCGATACAGGGTTTCCCTAGTGCGGGGCTATGAGTGTGTGCGTTAAAAGAAACTATACGTAACTCCGTGTTTAGTTTTGCCTGATTGTCTCTGTTCTTGCTATTTGTAAATATCAACTTGTTGAAGACAAATTTGATTGAATTTCTTGTAAAGAAAACCTAGTTATAATATATAGACCATGGAAGATATATGGTCTGTGATATAGACAGACAGAGGGTGTATTTGTTTTTTAATATTTTTTATTATTGACAAATAATAGATATTCTTTTTTACACGGTAGACCAAAAAGTAGGCCTCTACGTATATCCGAAAAAAGTTTTATTTCAATTTCAGTTCCTCTAATATTACTTTCTAATATTAGTTCCTCTTTTTAAACAAATTTAAAAAGTGATAAAACAGATATCTGTTTTATCAGTTCATCAAAAAGCATAATTAAACAATTTCTCAAATTCCTCCTTTTCCAATTATAATAATAATCACTTATGTTAATTTAAAATCCATTCAATTTGTTAGTTCAAATTATGTCTTGAAGCAAGAACCGACCGCTAAATAAATAGGCTCCGCCTACATCGATGCTATCAGAACAGAATCGACCGATAATTAAAGTCTGCGGCTGGCACTTCCCTGGCACTGCCAAACACGGTAGCATCCTCCCAAGCTTCTCCATCGCGATCGCTGATAGCAACCGCGCTAGTTTCATTTCAGTTTCGGGACTTTGATATTTTGTCGAGTACCTTCAGCAATCTACTTTTGTATTTATTGTTTTTAATATTTTATTAATCGACTTTAAAAAAGGAGGAGGTTCTCAATTCGACTGCATTTTTTTTGTATGTATGTTACGCAATAACTCCGGTATAAATCATCCACCTCTAAGCGTAGCTGATCACGCATGAACATACATTTTTATAAATAGCGCCTAAATTTTACTTAAGGAGCAATTATTTTAATGGTTGGTTTTGTTATTCTCCAATTCAAGGCGTTTTTCTCCCTCAATATACTTTGAGTAGAGAGAACCGATTTTTATTATCTCCTGTGTCAAATCCTATATAGTGGCGAACTAAACATCCCCATATTTCAATAAAACTTAGCAAATAGATGTAATTCCACGTACTTTTGAGGTCGGTTTTTTAGTACTCTGTACGGAGATTATCTTTTCGAATGTTGTACTTTATCGTCACAGTTATTCTTATTTTAAGTATTGCGGTATTAGCTCAGTGGGACTGGGAACTGTTGTTCTTCATTGTGAAGTGAACGGTTCGAATCCCTAACAACGGCATGGCTTTAATTTCTAAGTCACGTTACGCTAACGATGAAGGAAAACATCGGGCTGAAACTTACTTGTCAAAAAAGGTTCACAACCTTTGCTCTCAAAATTTAGCTCATTTCTTCATTTTTTAATTTACAACAAAATAAGTATCGATTTTCGTTTGAAAAAATATTCAATCACAGAACTAAACCCTAAAGTGAAAAATTGGCTCAAATAGAAACACACACACGCACACACTGACTGACTTATAGTTGTATGAGGAATAAAGAGACAAGTAGATATTGTCTTCCCTCCATAATATTCGAAAAAGTCACATTGTAATATCATGTTTCATTAGGGTAGAAGCGTCGTAAATAACTTGACCCGATTAATTTCACCTGACTGTGTGGCTCCGACCACATTAGAGCGGTTATCGCATTGACTTATGTTTTTTGCTCACGTTTGCTGCATTATAATTTTCATTTTTCCGTTTGTCCGTGTACTTGATTTGAAACATAATTCATATATTCATTGTTTCGTGTGAATTAACATAAGTATTCCAACACATGAACCCCGTAAGGGCATAATACCATTGTACGTCGTTATAATCTCGTTTTCTGTTTTATTTTTGTGATATCAAGTGACGGGACGAACAGTTGGTGCGTCTGTTGATAAGCGACACGCCTGCTCATAGTGTGCCCTGCACTCGTCACCCTGAGACATAAGTTAACGAGTCTCAAGCGCCTGTAATTTCACTAGCACCTTTGCCCTTCAAAACTGGAACGCAATAATGCTCTCATCACTGCTTGGCGGCAGAAATAGATAAGGTGGCAATAGTTCCCTGGACGACCTCTTTCACCAGGAGCTCTACAGCTACTACCACATAATTAATTCCTTTGTATAATCTAGTGAGCTTCTCAGTATTTTTGTATTTTTTATTTGCATTCGACAACTGTGCAAAGTGTCACGCAGCATAAGCATCACGTCATGGACCCTATCGGGCTCAACAAAGTAGGAAGAAAGAGAGCAATTTAATATTGAAACTATTTTTATTTCACTATTTTGTGACAAGCTTCGTGTTTGTGATCATTGTTTTAGGGAAAGCTTTAATTTCCTACCACAAACTTGTATTTCTACAGTAATTTCTCATAGGAGTGGCAAACAGTGGCACAGACAATTGCATGTGAATTAAACATGTACTACGAGACATCTTCTCGGTGTTGTCGCTCGCAGAGTTATAGTCTCCGGACAGCGTAACGCGTCAAACTTGTGTCACTGCAAAGATAATGCACACTCACTCCGGCCGAGAGGCAGGCTTGGAACATTCAGCGTTTATTATACTATATTATATTATACTATATTATTATATAAAGTAATCACATCCCTATATAGCGTTTACATTTACATTTTCTTGTAATGCGTAAATTAACAGTATGGCCAAGAAAAATGTCAGGAAGTTATGAGCGTGGTTCCTGATGCAAATGTCTTCCCAACACATTTATTTTTTACAAATATTTTGAATATATTTTTTGTTTTCTAAAAATTCGTCAGTCAGTTATTTTTAAAAGCTTGATCCGACGAGTTGCGTTTCTTACTTCCGTGGACAATTTATTGTATACGGACTCCGGTGCTCGCTCGCCACGTATGGATACAATTTGTGACGAAGTCTACGTGTACCGAGACAGAATCCAGACTACAACGGAAAGGCAGCACGTCACCCATTGGTTACACAACGCGCTGTATTTGAGTTACACCTCCATGATCTGTAAGACAGAACAATAAATACAATATTGGAAATGCTTAGTGGCGTGACACGTATACCAACAGTACGCGGAGTTCCGCATACTTAAACTCGCTGAGCCTCAATACGCCATTTTCGCTTATTGCTATGGTTGTGTCAATTATTTAACGTAAAACCTCGAAAAGCGATGAAAATGCCTAATTTAGTTACTTTGGAATGCAAAAATGAGAGTCGGACCTATATTATCCAAGGTGGTGTTTCATATCATTTTATTTCCGAGCTCGTATATACTTTCGCTGTTATGTTCTTAGCGGCACCTACATGATCTTCGGCACCAATACCTTCAGCTTGGGCTTTTATGGCACCGCTATCAATGACATGACTATGAAGCAGGCGACCCGAGCTTGCTTTGGCGACCTCCGCCGCTTCTGGATTGTATGAATAGGCTGCACCCACGAATTACTCGCCCGCCTCTTCGTCGTGAAATTATATGGCGCTATCGCGACGTTCAGGCACTCCAATGGGTTTTTAATTTCAATTTATTAGTGTGTGTTTAACTTATCCGATATTTTTTACTTTATCTGACTTTTATACTAAATCCACAAGGTTTCCTTTGCACTTTGACACCTCTGTTTTCCTTGGGGGCTGACCGTAACGGCTGTTTATTTTATATTTTTATACTTTCGCATGGCGTTTTTGTTTAGCCAGTTGTTATTAAAGGCTGGAGTGGACCGGGTGCTTATTTTCATTTTTCATCGCAAACAAACGTATTTAATATTTATAAATCATCTGGTTACAGCGCTGTGTTTCCGAGAATTGTTTATTTTTTGTAACGCCGTTCTAGCCGCGAGTGTGGGGAGTAAACGACTACGGGAAATTGTGCTGTTTTTATTGCAGCGTTTACATTTCACGACGGATGCGGCGAGGCGGACTTTGCCGCGGAATAAAGCACTCCCCACACGAGTGCAGAGAACATTACAAAAAACGATACGTGAACCTCTCAACATATACTTAGTATAGTAATATGTATGTATGTATATATGGCAAGAAGTGAGGTATAAGTTTCAAGTTTTATATTTATTATTCTGTTCAAACATAAACATCTTACTATGTGATAATACCAATATGATGATGATAAATTGACCAAAAATTAAGTTTGGCTGGAGGTATCGAAGGAGGTTGATGGTAGTTGTTTTCTTGTTTAACTTAATTGGATTTATTTGGTGGAAAATATAAAAACATATATAACAAATCGCGTAAAGAAAACCTCCGTTCCAACTCCTCTTCATCAAATTACACTAAAGCCAAGCCAAACCGCGAACGCAAGAGAAACAGCTTCCGTGTATCATATTTCATAATATTTGTATTTTGGATCTGATTTCTTTTTTGTTCCAAAAAGGCAGAGCTTTTTATGGTTTCTTTAAAACTTTTACAAATTCTTGCTGCAATTTTTAGACTCTTGCATTTTTGGACAGTCTTTTAAATACCATTAATTGAAATCAGTATTATACTTTCACAGTGATTTTGATTGATCAGACTAGGCTTTTTAAAAACAGTTAAATGCATAGATTTGGACATATCAAAGCTAATAAAGTAATGAATACACTGAAACATTTTTAACTAGGCATGAACAACAAAGTACTTACTAAAAACCAAAACAACTTTGGAATTAAACGCGCTGGAGCAGTAGTAAGGAGGCATGAAGTCTGTGATAATAAATTCAAGCGAAAGCCCTGAAGACACTTTACATTCTGTTTGTCGAGACTGGCGTACTTTGACCTTCGCTACTCGCGCTACTCGAGTAGTCTGAAGATATTATATTTCTTTATTTTACTTTGTTTCTTTTTTCATCTTTACAACAACAAAATTACCATGTTATGGTTTAGTATAAGAAAACATTAATTATATTGCAGTCAACACCTATCCTGCCTAAAATAATAAAATACCTGCAGAAAATAAGGCATATCCTTTCTTTTATGGATAGTAATAACAATAATAAACCAAACACTGCTCTTCTGAAATTTGTAGTGTTCAGACACACACACACACACACACACACACACACACACACACACACACACA
>NW_020653756.1:401681-410986 GCF_003589595.1 Hyposmocoma kahamanoa
ACACACACACACACACACACACACACACACACACACACACTAATATAGATAAACTAATAATATAGGGCATCGTGTAAACGGGCTGGTATCCGCAACTCGACGTAGTATGTCGCCTGTTTTACGTGTATTAACTTGTATTTTTTTTTTATATTTTACATAAAAATTGTTAAGTATAATGGTTACTTGTATTTGCTTACAAATAGACTACAAGCTTTGTCAAAATGTTGAGCATGATACTAGCTACTGTAACACAGGGTACAAACTATTTTGGGATAGTAGCTAACTTATAGTAGTAAACTTTTTACAATAAACAAACAAAAAGGACCACAAAACGTGTAAATTTGGAATATTGCATTGTATGGAAATGGGACAGTTACAAATATTTGAGATGCGGTGCTGGAGAAGAATGAAGGGAATGCGTAGGATAGAAGTAAAGCCAACGAGGTGTTAAAAATAGTGCTGAAAAAAAGAAGATTGTTGACGACAATGGAGAACCAAAGGGGCAAGATGTTTTGCGTTACGACAATTTTCTTAGAAGATTATAAAAATTCGAAGGAATGAGAGGTACAGGAACCTAGACAAAGTTATTTAGACCAGATATTTAGATCAGGAACTCAAAATTAGAGCTTTAAACAAAGAGGTTTAGCAATTACTCGTCTAATAAGAGCCCTAACTCTTAAGTAAGAAGAAAAGTAACATTGTTATTATAATTCCCTTAATACAATAATAGTAGGCACCAGAAACCTAGTCCGTGTCTGGGCACTGTACAAATCCTATCGCTATTCCTTTGTTTGACGATCTTTTTTTCTCTTTCGCTTTTACAAACATCTCTGAATACACCCTTAGAATTCATTTGAAATTTATTTCTGTTTCACTTCTCCTTTCGCTTACAAAGGTAAATTCTATAAGTTTAGATTTCATACACATTGTATATGCATTATTAATGCAATGCTACTTAAATTTGAGCATTCTCATCAGATGAGACATCGGTGCCTCATATTGCCCATCCACGATTTGACGATATCACAGGCTCCGCGATGGGCACTATGACCTTTTTTTTTAATTGCATGTAAGTGCGCGTTTGACCTCCATCTTACCTGATGGAAAGTGACGATGAGGTCGACAATGTAGCATGCACACCTAAACAATGCCTATTCACTCTCGCATTGAAAAGGTCCAAGTTACAACGTTCAGGAAACAAGTCTGCAGCCAGGGAATTCCACTCCATAGAAATGTGGAAGCGTAACACATCGTGCGAAGCTTCGGAATATCCACAACATAGGGGTGGAACCAAGTGATTGATGTAACGGTCTCGTGTTCGATTCTCAATAAGATGAATTTGAGAAATGTACCTACTTTTCTGAATTTATTGTGATCTAAATGTTGTGAGTAGTCTCGCGTGAGTTTTTTGTTATGATACCAAGTGATGGAACGAAGAAGTCGTGTGCTGGTGGTAAGCGGCACGCCTGTTCATAACCACTCAGAGCTTTAAACCGCAAAGATCGGGGGGGCACTACCACTGCGCCCGTCATCTTGACACATACTTTGACAAGTCCCTCAAACTCCTGCTTGGGGGCAGAAATAGGTTCTTACCTATGTATGCCAGTACTTCCCTGAACGAAATCTTTCACAATGAGCTCTACTGCTAAAGCTAAATTGGCCCATCTTGGGCAACGGCGGTACTTTACGACAATTACCAAATCCTCTCACCACGATGGCAAGCTTTATAGTATATGCCATCGATGCGATAAGAAGATTTATTGTGATTTACTAATTTCGCCGAAAAATCTTCAATCACATTCCTTCGCGCCGCAAAGATATTCATTAGCCCAAATATCGTAGTAGAATCAGCTTATCCCATGGGTCATAATCGACCACGACGACTTAGCGATCACAGACTAACAAGCAACCGGCCTTCAAACCCAAGCGACCGCCGAGCGGTTTGTAATCCTCTCTGACTAATGGACGCGAGGGATGCCGATTAGCGCACTTGGATATATGCCAACCGCAACTCATGCAAGCATTGGTTACATGCACGCGTTAGCAAATGTACGTAATTTATATATTAAAGTCATAAGGCAGGGATTGGGACTGTTGCTTTTTTGGGACGCGGCCTTTCTCCTCTTGGCCTAACTCCGCTCTTAATTGAATCGCACTCATATTTGAACGAAATGTACTATTATATACATTGCTATAAAGTATAGTTGGTCCAGATGAACACACTATTATCTCAAAAACACAGATTTTTCAGGAGAGCAATTTCAAAGTTTCTTCTAGCATTATTTCAGCCGCTATTGTTATTTTGGTTATCCTCACCTAAATGTATTTAAAGTATTTACATTTAAGAATATTTTCGAATACTTCTTATTCTTACATGGTTCCGTAGTTTTGACAAAATCCTAAAATTGTTCAGAGAGGTCTATAATAACCCTTTTGAACATAAAATATTTGTGATTCAAAGTTTTAACTAAACTATTCATGGTTAATACTTTCATGAAAGAAGGAATAATATTTAATTCGATAAAACTTTGAGGGACATAGTAATATTTCAAAAAATTACTCTATATTATAGATTACCAAAACAATTCAATGAAAAAATATCAGAAAAAAGGTATTAACCTCTTGGTTTTAGAAATAAATGTTTTCTAAATGCACTTACCTTATAATGAACACGTGCTGTGTTTTAGTTTTAATGCCCTGTTCAACGAACGACGACGTCTTGACGACTACAGCTTCGTACTGAATAACTGAATACGACTGTGTTGCTCAATGTTCGGGTCAAAACTTGCAAAAAATTCAATGATACTACCCTGCCTCCCGCGCCATTTCACGTCCTATCGTTATAATACCTTGTTCATTAGAAAGATTTCGATTTTTTAATAGGATTTTATTTTAAAGTAAAAAGTCCAAATTTTTGAGTCGATACCATTCAAGTCATAGATGTATTCCGATTTCTAAGTAAATCAATCTTGAGACTTACAGCTATTATTTCGCAATACGGCAAATTAATCAGACTAAATAAGACAGAATACAGTAAATAAATAAGTAACCATTGCTTTCAAATAATTCATGCTTTCCAAATACATTTTAATCAATATACAATGTCTCAATATTCAACGATTTAAAATAATATATTACTTATAACACCAGCGTTTATTTTGAACATTATTTATGACTTAAAATATACAATTTATAACAATGTCATATCATACAATATCATCTGTAACCGCCTGGATTTTCCCCAGAGTGCTTGAGAGCGCCTACACGTAGCTCGGTTGGAAGATGAAGACACCGTGTAGACCTATCTACTGTAGTTCCTTTCTCTTTACACAACAATACAATTTTCCTTTTTTCTTTTTGCACCTACACAATACTAGCTACAAAAAGTCTTATCAAAATTTGGTAAAGTGACTCCAGGCTTTGTGTTTATCTTTAAAAAGTCCGGTAACGAATAAGCTCACCATCACGATTCCGGTCCCTTGGCAATATGGCCTAATGTACACTGAAATCGGTGTATTTTCGTCAACATTTTTTTCTCGCTTTTACTGAAATTTAATCAATAATTTCTTTATAAATTTTTAGAGTGAAACCTTTTTTAATACGATAACAGATTTATTTAATTATTTTCCATACAATTTATTATGTTCAAAGGCTTTGAACGCTTTTCAAGGTTAGGCTGCCAAAAGTGTCCAATCAAAACGTGTATCGCAACGTTGCCGCTTCTTTTTGTTCTACGCAAATCGATGGACTTGTGGCAGCTCTATATTCTCCAGCTCCAGTCCTGTATTCAGTCTGGATTTGTTTGTTAATCGTCTTTTGCTCTAGAATGAGCAAGAACCAACAACTCAAGAGGTTTGCTAATCGCGATACAAGACGGCGTAGTCAGGTAATTAGTACCTACTGGTACCAGATGTCGCCACGAGTACCAAAAATATCTATTCTTGGTACTCGTGTTTGGTACTGCAATTTAATAACAATACATAACAATATAATACAATAGATAACAAACAAATCAAATAGAAGGCGCTTATTTCACAGATTTTCATGGATTCTGCCGGCTGATTTTTTATTTCGAAAAATACTGACTAAGTATTTGTATTTCATATTAAAGAGATAAAACCACATATAACAGTAACAAATGGCATTAAATCAATAGCGTTCATAATATACATAAACAGTAAATAGTCCATTATTGTTCCGCCTAAGTGGCAATTTGAAGCCGGCTAAACGGCCATCTCATTCGTAAATACGACAGAGCACTATTATGTGGATAACAGCAATACAATCAAATCGTAAAGCTCTCATGTCGTTGCTGCGCGTGATACGACCACATCGCTCCTGATTTCCGCCGTATAAATCTGCAATCAACGTGGAGTTATGATGGTTTACGACCCACTTTTGACAGAGCATTATGGTAATCGATACAGTTGTATACTACGCGGAATGTTGATTCCCTATCGAAATACAACAGTGTTTCTTATTTTTGTTAATTTTTTTTGTTTTCCATTTCTCACAATCCTTTAGGTGCGTTTGCGCACACAAATGTTATAATAAAGTATCTTTCCCGTAGTTTAATAGCAGTAGAGCTCCTTGTGAAATTTGCGAATTGAATTTACGTAACATAGAAACTATCGAAGGTATTTCTTTTATTATTTGAAGACATTGACGAATAAGGAACATATGGCTCAATTTCAACATCATCCCATAACCTAGTTGAACATGTCGTCGCAACGTATATCTGCTAGACGTTGTAAATTCGACGATGTATTCCGACAAAGACTAAAAAGGACACTGTAACTGCACTGTGCCACTTTTGCAAACTAGACTACAACGACATTCAACTTTCACAACTTTAACGACAAACGATATTTCCGCAGTTTACGACGATGTTGCAACACAAAAATAGTTTTAAATCTCAAATATTTTGTTTCACTTACTCCAATAGCGTTTTATGTATAATGTTATACTTTATGATTTTTATTCGCATCTTGCAACACATTTTTAGGAAAACCAGTAAATATTTCACTCAGGTTTCGCTCTACAAAGCTGTCACAGACAAAATAGTGTAATAATAGCTGAGCCCGATGTTTCACACGAACTTTGTTTCTGCATATAAATTGTATATACGCGCTAAGCCGGTACGTGGCCAAGACAGGTCTTTGACCGTCTTACGTTCATGTCTCTGAATCTTAGCCTGGGACCCATCCACTATACACCTCTGTCTCTGCGATTTCAAAGCGCTTTCTGTGTGGTTGCCACCACTTAGAGAAGTATTAACAACGTACTAGCAAAATTCAATAATTTGCACTCACACATTAGAGACAGTACGGTGGACACCTACGTGTTTGTGTGAGGTGATACAAGCACATGTCAGTACCATTGAACTTTTTAACTGCAGACGCAAGTTTTGTATAATCAATTTTTTTCTCTACAACGCATAATATTTTTAGTAATTCAAATGTTACACAACGGCACTTTAATAGTAGCGTACACAAAAATGTCCGTACTTTCTTGCCGTACTGCTTATATTGATTCAATATAAAATGTTCAATACATCTAAGCCATTGAATTTCACCAGTACTTTGTTGATACTTCCCAAGCAGCACACCTATATCTAAATATATACTATAAGATATCTAATAGAATTTAATTCGATTGAATATTTTAAGAGTTCAAATTCCCTCAAGATATCTCGAAGAAGGCTTCTAGATAATTTAAAGTAAAAGTGGGCACAACTTTATTAGTAGATCACAAGAGTGCTTTGAGAAATTATCTGTAGGTAGTGTTAAGAGTGATTCTTATCTTTTTACTCAAGTAACCCTTCTAGAATGCTATAAGACCATTTGTAGAACAGTATTATTAGGAGGATAGTCTTATAGACAGTTTTAAGACAATTTATAGTTTATGATAGTTTTCTTAGTTTTTAAAACCAAAATATCTAAAACGTTGCAAACATAAGAAGCAATTCTCTTAATACTACTAGATTTTAAGTTTAATGGCTTACAAAATATAAACTATATAAATTGCAACATGGCGAAATTAGATATAATATTTCTGACTTTTTCGCGCAATGTTTAATCGTTTAGAAAGCGCGAATTGACGTGCGACTTTAAATACACGGTGAAAAGTAATGAAAAACCTGTCATAAAACTAACGCGCTCGCCGAATTTTAAATATTTATGTATAAATATAAACTGAATAAAATACAGTTATCGATTATCGGTTTCAAATATTTATAGAAAGCTTAAATATACAAAAGAACTCACAAAATAAACCATTTACAAGAAGTTCTAGGCTTCTTCAAGCTAATTTCAAATTAGATTTACTTTTTAAATAGAAAATAATTTTTTTTTGCTACATCATAGTCATTCTTTATAAATAAAAATGGCGATAAGAATTTAAATCTTTTTTCAAAACACTGTTGGGTGCTCCCAAACAAAATGCTTTTTGTCTATAGAAAAACTTTAGAATACGAAAGATTATTTTTACTAGCTTTAGTGTAGTTGATCTTGTAGAAGAATATTTCTCCTATGAAGCTTTTGTGATTGTCTACAAAACGCGATGTTTCTAAGCGATTTTTTCTTTTGGCAGTAGTCAGTAGTAGACAAAACCTTTATATGGAGTAAAAATTGTAGGGAATAGTAAGCGTTTTATGCAATAAATAACTAAAATGTAGATTATTCTATAGATAGATGTAGTATAGATAGACGATATTTATAATCTAACTGCAACATGTAGTGCGTATTGCTTGGTTGGCATTTAAGTTTACATTTTATTTTATATTGTATTATTTACTTACTTATATTCAGGAGACCGAATAATAAACATATCTCTTTAAATCAACGTGTTTTACTCTACCATCTACGTCCATCCTTTTTAATAATATGAGATGGCGACCCATACCAGCGAACTTATCTTTTGTGAAGAACAGTAAATTTGAACAACATAATAATGAACATTCCAAGACAGAAGAGTAAACATCAAGAAGAAAAACTATAGAAGAAAACTGATTGAAGAAAAATTATATAGAAGAGATATTGTAGAAGAAAAGCCATAGAAGAAGAATTAAAGAAGAATTCTAAAAATCTATGATTTATAGAAGAAATATTATAGAAGATAAATTACAGAAGATTAAAATGAAAAAAAAAGAAGAAAAATTATAGAAGACTGCAAGAAAGAAGAAAGAAGCGTACGAGCGGTGTCCAGGGTAATTCCGGCCCACGGAGTCCAGGGTATAGCACGGCCTACCCATCAGTCATCAACCACGGACTCGGCGAGGACCACGTTAAGAGTCTTCTTGAGTCATCGTGTCCTATTTTCGTGCGGTTCAACATACGTCCGGAGTGAATTATGTTATAATGTAAATTAGAATATTGTTTTATTATTTTGTAGGTATGTAGTAGGTATACAAAGTCGAGTTTAATTTTAAGTTTGTGTGAGCAATTAAAGGAGATTCATATTAAGTTGGATTATTTAAAAGAATATTTGTGAGAGACGTTAAGAGATATTGCTTATAAGAAATTAGAAGAAGCTACTAGCTATTATAGACGTTTCAAAGATATTGTGTCTCAGTTAAAAAATTATTATTATCTCACGTAGATTCAGGGACTAAAATAACAATGGCGAGTCCGTTTGATTTAAAACCCCCATTTCCCTGTTACCGGTGATGAACGGTCAGGAGCTCGTTACTAAACAATTAATTAATAGCATTTTGTTATACAGTTCTTTAATAACTGACAGTACACAGACTCAATTGATCGAATTTGTATTGAAAACTCGACTGTCACCTAGTGCTAAAATTAAGATTAAAAAGCACTTATTCTACAGTGACAGATTTAGTGCAGGATATAAAGAAGTTTTTGTTGCGTAAAAAATCAACAGAAGCTTTACAAACACAGCTTTTTAGGGATGAACAGGGACGTAGATAAATAGAGGCATTTGGGGTAGAACTAGAGGAGGTATTTGTAAATTTGACCTTAGCTCAGTCCGATGAGGATAGCGCTAAATTTGAAATATTGATTCCTCTCAACGAGAAAACTGCGATCAAGCGATTCACAGATGGGCTCTCCGACCCAGGGCTGAGCATCATTGTAGGGTCACGCCAGCTCACGTCGCTTCCTAAAGCTATTAGGGTAGCTGTCGATGAAAGTGTAATGTCGTCACAGCAGTCAGAGCAAGTTATGCAGTTTAGGCCGATCGCCTATGATCGCGGATTTTCACGTGGTTCTTACAAACGCAGTTCTTATGGCCGAACAAATAGTTCCAGTTACGGTCACAAAAATCCCAGATATTATAAAAATAATGCAAATAATTACAATAGAAATCATGGTAACAAAGGTCAAAGAACTACCTTTGTAAATTCCGGTCATAGAAGTAAAGACACACGTGACTCGCGTTACGTCAGACGAGATACTCGGCCAAGATTTTTTCCAAAAGTATAACGCAGTGTTGAGTTACAAAGATGGTACCTTGAGTTTGGAAAACCAGGACCACTACGTAACTGTTCAGTTTGATAAAAAAAAAATCCTAAACAACTTTTTAATTTAATAGCCTTGCTTTCTTATTTAAACGTAGATAAGTATAGAAAATTTTTCAAAAATTTTCTATACTTATAAATATAAATAATACTGCCTGTATTTCATTAAACAAACAAATGAAAACAATGATGCGGTAAACGACGACAAGCTGCTAAAAGCTGCGGTAGGCGCACTTTATAAAATGCAGTATACTATAGAACATGTTCTCTACCAGATAAAGTATATATTGCTTTGCGACCCAGCGTTACTTTTTGCTTTGCTTTCAAAGACATATCGACTTTGTTTAGTAAATATGAAATTCTATACTACATTGCATCTACCACACAATATGCCTTTCAAAGAAATATACCTTATTGTTGAGAATCTAAGTTACACTTTGCATTGCTGGAGGCGGAACAAGTCGCTGACAGTTGGCTTGATTCATATCGCCGAGACGCAACGCAACGCGACGTGACGCGGCGCGGAGCTGCATTATAGCGTGCAGTGCAACATTAACTTTATCCTCTACAAAATAAGGCAGCATTTCAATTAGCAAACAAATGAAAACGGGCTGCTGCAAGCGGCGCAGGGCTGCATTAGCAATTTAGATTATTTAGATTATTATATAATAGTCCACATAAGATGATCTCGGTGGCTCAACGGTTTGCACTGTCGGCACTGCGTGAGAAGGTTCCGAGTTCGATTCCCGGTAGAACCAATTTGGGAAAAAACTTTTTTAAAGTGTTTTTGGCCTAGGTTTTCTGGGTAGTGACGCGGAGCGAACTTCGT
>NW_020653756.1:410996-423337 GCF_003589595.1 Hyposmocoma kahamanoa
TGTTTTTGGCCTAGGTTTTCTGGGTAGTGACGCGGAGCGAACTTCGTAGCTCCTGGTTCTGGGTTCGATTCCCGGTAGAACCAATTTAGGAAATGAACTTTTTTCGGGAATCGAGGCCGGAACCAAGAGCTACGGAATTCACTCCGCGGCATTACCCAGAACACCTAGGCCAAAACCACTTTAGAAAAGTTCATTTTCAAAATTGGTTCTACCAGGAATCAAACCCGGAACCAAGAGTTACGGAATTCACTCTGCAGCACTACTTAGAACACCTAGGCTAATACCATTAAAAAAAAGTCATGTTCTACCGGGAATCGAGGCCGGAACCAAGAGCTACGGAACTCACTCCGCGGCATTACCCAGAGCACCTAGGCCAAAACCACGTTAGGAAAGTACATTTCCAAAATTAGTTCTACCAAATTCCAAAATTTTCCAAAATTAGGTAATGAAACCCAGGATCTTCTCATCCACGCAATATTATTTGCATGTATAATGTACATATTGCTTAAACACGACCACGCATACACAAAGTAGATGCAGCAAGAGGTCGAGCTTCGCCGGGCGTACTTTTTAGTATGCATTATAATATAGAACATACTGTCTACTAAATAAAGTATATATTGCTTCTATCAAAAGAGATTTTGCTTGGCTTTCAAAGAAATATTTTTTTTTTTTAGTATATTACACATACAATATTATATACCACATTGCATCTACTACGCAATCTGCCTTTCAAAGAAATATATCTTTTGTTGAGAAACTAAGTTACACTTTGTATTGTCAGAGGCGAGACAAGTGGGCGGAGTCGTGAAGCACGACGCAACACGCGTGTTTACTCTTTTGCTTTTTGTTGTTTTTAGAAATGTGTACTTTATTAAATAAATAATATGTTCTATAGTATATTGCATTTTATAAAGTGCGCCTACCGCAGCTCTCTGCAGCAGTTTGTTTAATGAAATGTTGCCTTATTTTATAGAGTATAAAGTTAAAGTTGCATTGATCGTTTTAACGTAGCGCCGCGTCGCATTGCGTTGCGTCTCGCCGATATGAATCAAGCCTTAAAGTGTGAAATTTTGCAAAAGGAAATTATTTATTTAGGCGATAAAATAACTTCAGATGGAATTTTTCCCGACCCATCGAAAATAGATGTTTTACAGAAATATCCTGTCCCTGATTTGTAGCGTTTGCTAACTATTACAGGAGATTTATACCGAATTTCGCAGAAATAGCACATCCACTTAATGCATTATGTAAGAAAAATTTCTCTTTTAATAGGTTAAGTGAATGTGAAAAGGCTTTCCAAAAACTAAAGAAATCCTACTTAGTCCTACCATCTTAGATTATCCAGACGTTTGTTTTACAAACAGACGCATTAAAGCTAGGTTTAGGCGCCGTTTTGTCCAATAGTAATGGCAAGGTAGT
This sequence comes from Hyposmocoma kahamanoa, assembly GCF_003589595.1. Taxonomy (NCBI): domain Eukaryota; kingdom Metazoa; phylum Arthropoda; class Insecta; order Lepidoptera; family Cosmopterigidae; genus Hyposmocoma; species Hyposmocoma kahamanoa. Next base: position 412,419 of record NW_020653756.1, read on the forward strand.
CGCGTACGCAAGCCGTCTAAGACCAGCTGAAACACGATACCCAGTCATCGAACTGGAACTACTGGCTATTGTGTGGGCTGTGTGTCGTTTTAGGCCCTATTTGTATGGCAAGAAGTTTCAAATAAAAACTGACCACAGGCCTTTGTTTTATTTATTCAATATGACCGATCCATCAAGCCGTTTAACAAAGTTTAGACTCTATTTGGAAGAGTATGATTTTGATATCAGTTATGTTCCGGGACGGCACAACGCAGCTGCAGATGCATTGAGCCGCATACCGATGAACTCTAAGGAATTGAAAGATGTGCATGAGCATGTTGTATCGGTCATGACAAGAGCACAAGCTCGAAAACTTAATAATGATAATATTATTGACTTGACACGTGAGAATCACACCGCTTCTAGGCTTGATCAACCTAAAGTAGTGGAAATTCTCAAACGACCGACTGACAGCGTAGAACTAATATTAAGCGCAAATAAGACAGCAATGAAGCACATAGTGAATTTACAGAACTTGTATAGTAAAAATGGTAAAAAATACCCGATAAATAGGCTATTTATGTAATGTCTCGATCGTTATCTACCGTAAGTGTGTAAGCTAGAGAATTACAAGATTTTTGTAAAGAAATAAAATTAAACGAGCTCGTTATTATAAAAAGAAAGCGTGATAAAGATTTTATAAATATATTATTGAAGGAAATTAATAAGCTAAGTGTTTTTCCTAAGGTTTTAGTATTGAATGACGTAGTAACAGTAACTGAAAAAGACACTAAAATTGTAATATTGAATGACTTTCATCTATTACCCACGCGTGTGTGTGGCCACGCGGGGGTAAATAGGATGCTGAATAATATTAATATTACTACTGGCTAGGAATTACTAATGACGTCACAGAATTCGTAAGAAAGTGTAAGAGTTGTCAAATTCAGAAACACTCGAACAGGCATACTAGGGAACCGATGGTTACTACAACTACTCCGTACAGCGTTTGAAAGGGTTAGTTTACGTTTAATGGGACCTTTAGATATTGATAATTATAATAGTAAATATATTTTAACTTTGCAATGTAACTAGAGTAAATATGTAGAAGCGTGTCCGCTAGAAAAAATGGATACAATGTCGGTTGCTAGTTTATTTGTAAATAATTTTATATTGAGATATAGCATCCCAAAAGAAATAGTTACGAACCAAGGCACAGAGTTCATGTCGTCAGTTATGGTGAAGTATGTGAATTGTTAAAAATTAATAAACTTCACTCGACCGTGTATCACCACGAAACTATAGGTTCGTTAGAGAATACACATATAAAAGTTTAGGAGCGTTTCTTAGGATGCAGTGTAGCAATAATTCAACTGATTGGAGCACTTGGCTACCATTTTGGTGTTTTTCATATAATACGACCGTGCATACCGAGACACAACACACTCCATTCGAACTATTGTTTGGAAAACTTTGTAATTTGCCAAATAATTTGTTGTGTTTTATATAATCCTGATGCTTATCCTTTACAATTAAGGTAAAAGTTACAACGAGCACAGGCCGACGCTAGAAATAATTTATTAGATGGAAAAACTTTAAGAAAAATAAATTACGATAAACATACAAATACTGTAAAATATAAGAAAGATGATTTAATTTTGTTGAAAAACCAAGTAGGAAGTAAATTAGATAACATGTGTTTAGAACCATATATTGTTATTGAGTATTTGTCACCAAATGTAAAAATTTTGAATGATGGTAAAGAAATTGTTTGTAAATTAATTAGTAAACTTTTATTGGATTGTTAAGCAATTATTAATAATTTCTTGTAATTATTGTTATATTCAACGCTTGTTTTCGGAGTCCTATAATGTAGTATAGATAAACGATATTTATAGTCTAACTGCAACATGTGATGCGTATGGCTAGGTTAGCATTTAAGTTTAATTTTATTTTATATTGTATTTTTATTTTGTATTGTACTCACTTATATTCTGGAGACCGAACAATAAACATGTCTCTTTAAATCAACATATTTCACTCTACCATCTACGTCCATCCTTTTTAATAATATGAGATAGACTATAGATACTATACTTGGCAAGTTAGCACGCGTCAACTATTTCACGTTTCTTTCCATTCGTTACATTATCACACGACCTTGAGCTGCTAAAAGTTATAATTTTAGCACTTTAAAAAAAAAATTGCATTTAGCATTTAGCGCGCTATGCGAATATAGCAGTTAATCTCATCTCTAGACATAATATCCAAGATTCACCACCTACACCAGATCTTTTAATATTCTATACTTTATCCATTTTGCACGAACTTACAACGTCCAATAGAGTAGAAACCATAATTATAGTGCGTTTCAAATAAAATCTAATGACGCGCTATAACGTGTTTGTTAATAAGTATAAACACTACAGAATGTACATAAATGAAATATATCTAGAATAAACTTAAGAACACTAGTTTTCAGAGTATTAAAAGACTTTACTGGATATATATAAAACAATTTTACTAAATAATCAGTTGATCTACAAATGAACTTCAAATAAGTACTATAAGAGTAAATCTTAAGAGAGATAACTTAATTAAGTTGTTTGGTATTAAAAAGGTTTTAAAATTTGGACTTGAGTGAAATAAGTCTATAAGAACAATTTTTTTTTCTAAAACCATTCATAGAAAACTATTATCTAAACCTATACCATATTAAGACTGTTTATAGATATAACAGTTTTGAGGCGTATAACGTGTGCTTCTTGGGTTCTCTACGGAAAAGAAAGTACTTACATGGAAATCGCCTAGCGTAAAGCCCGTAGGTTTTTTGAGATCCATAAAGCGAAGCGGTGTACCCCGTACTATCATATCTAATGTTTAATTTTACGGTGAACGCTGTTTCTGTCACTACTGTCGTAGCTGTTAGTAGCAGTAAAGCTAATGAGTGAAAGAGTTCCTCTAGGCAAGTACTGCCACCTTCCCTATTTCTGCCGCCAAGCAGTAATGTGAGCATTACTGTGTTCCGGTTTTGAAGGGTAAGGGTGCTGGTGAAATTACAGGCACATGGGATTTGTCAACTTATGTCTCAGGGTGACGGGCGCAGTGGCATTGCCCCTCCGATCTTGCGATTTAAAGCTCTGAGAGGCACTGCAGCTGTTTTGGACAGGCGTGCAACTTGCCATCAGGCGCACGACTTGTTCGTCCCGTCATGCGTCACCAGATATTATTAAAAAACTGTCCATGAGCGGGTTAAGTACAGTCCAATATAAAAAAAGTGGTCTAAAGACGCAATACGATATCACATTGACTACCATCACAATGATAACAAAAGAATTTTGTCGATATTTGATCGCAACTGACTATTGTTAATTCAGCGTGATCGGGTAGAGCTATTTTCGGTTGGTGCAGTGTCGCGTAGTGAGAACGCTCGACGTGCCAGCAACCTTTGTTCGAGATTGTGAAGTGTTTTGGGAATTGAAGAACGAATTGCTAAATTTGATTGTGTATATACGGAATAAGAAAAACTAAACTTTATTATAGGAATGAGTAGGCGTACTTAATCCTACAACAAATTGGATACTCTCTCACTCGATGAAAAGTGATGATGAAGTCTTCACTCAAGTGCTGCTGCAAGAATAATCATTTAATAATATGTTCTGCTGGAAAATGTGCAGTTTAAAAGTCATCAACTTTTCAGGCAAAAATGACCTGGTGAAGGTTGCGGGGATCCGTCGGATGCAGCGGTGCAAGAACAGTCGTTTTAGTGACTTTTGAAATAAAGAAAAATTGAAGTCACAGAATCCGAAAAATCAACCGTAATACTCTCTAAAATAATTACAAAACAAAATGCCAAATAAAAAAGAAGATAATATGGACAGGTAATAAAAGGATCACCGCCATTCATGGAGCCAAATGGTACAATCCAAGGCTATAATGGAAAACAATCGTAGGGACAGGCACTGCCATCAAATACTATTATTAATCGCCCTCATTGTTAAATTCCCTTACAAATATCCAGGTCACCAGGCAACCACTAATCAAAAGCAAGCATTCAAGCCAAGCCGAACATAAATCATTCAGAATCGGGACACGCGGGTCGCGGGACGGCACTACGGGACAGCGAGGCATTAGTCCGTTCCGCCAATAATTCAACCGGGACAACTACATTAGAAGTTCCATTTAAACCGAATACGTACACCGTATTCGACCTTTTAGTGCAAACTTGTGTTTAATTACTATTATAACCGTTACACGTCCCTTATCCAAGCGAGTTTGTATTTGAACGTTGTTATTTCAACGGTCAACCAAGACTATTAGAACTCCGACCAGGCCATCCAGAAGAACGGTAGTTTTTTCTTATAAAATAGGCGTAGGACTAGGCCACCACCTTAGTAACCACTTAAAACAAAGGGTAGTCAACTATTGCTATCCAGGAGCTACTTTTAGTCAAATTATTACACTGTTAAGTGATTGCAACTTTGATAAATATACAACAGTGATTCTTATAATAGGTGATAGTACTAACATTAGTAAAAAAGAAGTAAATAGTAGCATTGACGTGTTCTTGAGAATTCATGAGAAATGTGGGTGTAAATTCATACTAAGTGCATTCCCTTACTGCTCTAACCTAGGCATCGCTCGTAATAAGTATATATATAACATAAATTCGCACATTCATAATTTGACTTGCCGTCATAGTGACGTTATATTTTGTTTTGACATCAATAAGTTCGTAAGGAACTTCAAACTTTTTGAGGATAATTTACTTTTACCCCTAAGGTATCTAAGACATATAGCTAGTTTGCTATCTTTTAATATTAAGGACGCTGTTATAGAAGATATAACACAGTCCCACGACAATGCTCCTACTTTAAGTAGCAACAGTATACTTTTTACTAACCATAATTTAAACTGAAAAACACGACAACAGAAAAGTCTAATCGTTTCCATGTAGTACATCAAAATATTCAAGGCTTTTCTGGCAAAACATTAGAAATAAGTCTTTTTTTGAACGATATTTCCGTTGACGTGTTTTGTGTTACAGAACACTGGCTGAAAGATTACGAAGCCATTAACAATATAGAAAATTATGTAATAGTCAGTTCGTTCATAAGAAAGAGCTTAAGTTAAGCTTTAGAGGCGGATCCATGATTATTACTAAGCGTAACTTAAAATTTAAAGAGCATAAGGATATCACAAATCTTTCTACTGAACGAACTATTGAGATTTCATGTGTGGAATTGGATCAGTTTGTCGTCTTATGTGTATACAGGCCCCCATCTGCTAATTTTAACGAGTTTGAATTAATTATGGAAGACAGTTTAAAGCGGATTTTTCCAACCAAAAAAAACGTAGTAATATGTGGAGATTTCAATGTAAACCTGTTGGAAAACTGTTCTACTTCTGTAAGACTCATTAATTTATTTCAAAGTTTTAACTTGGTTAATCTTTTTTTGGAACCAACTCGCATTACTGCCTCATCTTCTACTTGTATTGATAACATCTTTTGTAACACAGACGCAGTGTCTAAATCAATAATAAATTGCTTAAGATCCGACCATAGTGGCCAATTGGCTTCTTTTAATTGTAAAATGAGCAAGAAGGTAGACCAATTTCTCTGCATACCGATTACCACAGAACGAATAATTAGATTTCAAAATAATATCGGCAATAGTTTAAATTCCTTATCCCATATACCGGAGGATCCAAATATTTTATATAACACGATATTTGGTTTAATTAAAAATGAATTTGACAATATATTTAAATCGAAAACATTAACTTTCCTTTGAGAGACTAAATTCAACGACTGGGCAACAGTAGGTATTCATAAGAGTAGGTCTCGTTTGTATGAGCTATATGCTATGAAAACCTATAATACTAATTCCAATTTCATAGAATATGTTAGAATTTATTCGAAAATATTTAAAAAAGTTTGTGTAGCTGCTAAGGTTAAGTTTCACAGCGACAAAATTAGACAATCGATAAATAAATCTAAAACTACTTGGAGCATAATAAATAAAGAGTCAGGCAGGGTTAAACTACACGATAGAGATATAGTTTTAGAATTAGACAGCAAACTTATAAAATCTAAAGATAAAGTAGCCCAAGCTTTTGAATCGTTCTTTTCGGAAATTGCTGTGAACACTACAAAATCATTAAATTCCTCCCCTTCACTTGCTATTGATCTCCTAAAGGAAAATGTTAACGTTTGTGGCAGTTTATTTAATTTTCATCATGTTAATCCACAAGACATCATAAAAGCTTTTAAGTCAATACATGTTAAAAAAACTGAAGATCTCTGGGGCATATCAACTAAAGTTATAGACTCAGTTATTAATCTCATTTCCCCACAGTTAGCTGTAGCTTTCAATAGGTGCGTTGACGAAGGTGTTTTTCCCGATTTAATGAAATACAGCAAGGTTATTTCCTTATTCAAAAGCGGTAGGAAAGTTGATCCTAGCAACTATAGGCCCATTTCAATTTTACCAGCTTTAAGTAAAATATTCGAAAAGGTTATGCTAACTCAATTACTGTCCTATTTCGGTAGGAATCATATTTTTCATAGTGAACAATACGGGTTTACTAGTGGTAGATCGACTAGCGATGCGGGGGTAGCGTTACTAAAACACATCTTTGATGCTTGGGAAAGGTCCCAGAACGCTATTGGTGTTTTCTGTGACCTCTCAAAGGCATTTGATTGCGTTGATCATAATACTCTTATTAGGAAGCTGGAACATTACGTTGTAAATGGCAAGGCGTCGAAACTTGTCTCGTCATATCTCAACGGTAGAATTCAGATAGTAGACATAAATGGAGTGACTTCTTTGGGTTCTCCAGTAAAAATGGGTGTTCCGCAGGGCTCAATACTTGGACCTTTCTTATTTCTGATTTATATTAATGATCTGCCATTCTTTGTTAAGGACCATTGCGAAATAGTGTTGTTTGCTGATGACACATCCTTGATTTTTAAAACACACAGACATGACATTAACTATGACCGTATTAATGATACCCTCTCTAAGGTAGTTTATTGGTTTAATGCTAACAATTTATTGCTTAATGCCAAGAAGACAAAATGTGTTAAATTTGAATTACCTAACGTAAAATCGTAGTTGGACTAGTGTCCAAGCATAGAAATAAACGGAGAAAAGTTAGACCTTGTTAATAAAGCAGTCTTCTTGGGAGTGACCTTAGATGGTAAACTTCAGTGGTTTCCACATATACCGTCCCTGGCCAGCAGATTAAGCTTCGCTGCATACGCAGTCCGCAGAATACGTGAGCTTACCGATATTAGTACTGCTAGACTAGTTTACTTTCGTTACTTCCATAGTATAATGTCCTACGGGATTCTCATGTGGGGTAAAGCGGCAGACATTCAAACCATATTTGTATTGCAAAAACGAGCGATTCGTTCTGTGTACCGTCTAGGCTCTCGGGTATCTCTCAGAGAAAAGTTTAAGGAGACTGGTATCATGACTGTGGCATCACAGTACATTTACTCAAATATTTTATATGCCCGTAAAAATTTACTTAATTTCAATAAGAAAGAAGATATCCATAATATTAACCTTAGAGCTAAGTCCAAACTCATGGTACCACGATTTTGTTTAACCAAGGTAAACAACTCTTTTATGGGGAACTGTATACGTTTTTACAATAAGATTCCGGAGCATATATTAAGTTTATCATTTCCTAAGTTTAAAAACTACATTAAAAATATTTTGATCGAAAAATCATATTACAAAATTGAAGACTACGTGTTAGATAAAGATGTATGGAAAGACGACATGGATCCAGAATCCACACAAATTTGATTCAAAGTGTATTCCATAGCATTTAAGTTTATTTGAAAAGAGCAATCCCTAGAGTTTCTTGCTCGTTCTTCTCAGGTCAGAGTAGTGAACGAGCAGTAGCTTAAATGTAGCTTAAATGTGACGTTTTCAAGTGTAAATTTATTTTACCTATGGAATAAATAATCTTTGACTTTGACTTTGACTTTGAAAATAGTTTTAACAGCTCTATTACTGTGGATGAAAAGAATACATTCTTAGGTCACAAATGCAGTCAATTAATTTACTTTCTGATAAATATATTTGGCGATCTCTGGGGGAACTTTAAACGGCTTACAACGGGAGACTTTTTTATTGAGATGATGATGATGGAACATACATATACTCATAACATGGTCTTCGTCAATTTGATTTAAAACCGGTTGCTATCAAAACCTCCGCGGAAAATGCATCTTAGAGCGATGTCATACGATGCGCTGCGTCGGCGACGCAACGGATGTGGTGCTGAAAAACTATACACCACATGATGCGTTGAAACGGCACACGGCTGTCGCCGCATGAGCATCACACAACGAGGCCGAGAAACGAAGCGGGAAGGGGTGCTGCGGTGCGTAAGTAAGCGGCTTTATGTTGTGACTCTGCGTTACTCGTGTTTGTGTCACGACGACGCTACGCACTGGCAGCACCCTTGTAGCATCACTCTTAGTGCCATCATCAATTGTATGTCTCACTGCTTGGCACGGATATCTTCTAAAAAGGTTTAGGCCATAGTCTGCTACGCTAACCCAATGCGAGTTGGGAACTACACACATTTAGGAGCTACACACAGATTTCATCGCCATTTTCCATCACCGTTATCCAGAAATATTTCTATTAAACGTTCACAAATGTACGTACCTTAATAATAAAAGTGATACGACACTGGGATACAAACCGGCGATCTCTCAACTGAGAAGCGAATGTTCGCCCACTCGGCCATCACTGCTCTTGTTATTGCCTCTTATCTTAAATTGCCATTTACTAACTGGGCGGATCATTACATTTAAAATACGACTGTAATTTTTAGAAATAAATAAATCCGACATCATCCCGCTTAAAGCGTAATCCGGATAATACTGTGAGGCCCAAACCACCCCCCGCGCGTCCCGACTTTCGCGAACACCCCTCACTTTCATTAGCTCATAAACAAATGAATTAGTAGGTATTTTTATACTTTGTTTTTTTTTAAATATTATTGAAAGAAATTTTGGGTCTTTTATCAGGCACCATTTGCTTCAGTTATTTTTTAAGCAAAGCAATTGACAAATACCGTAAACTAAAATTCATAAACGTTGTAAATACTACTTTTATATTAATTATCATTGACTTACAATTATATGGACGTCGGGTCCGCACTAAAAAGTGTCCGCACTTGTAAGGCGCTAAAATCGTATACAGAGCGCCAAACTCCGCTTTAGTCTTCATTTGTTCTACTGACAGCGCGATACTGCGATGACATTACAATTTAAATTTCGAATAGGTTGACTTGGGACATTTTTTTCGTGGTTTTTGTATTAGACCCGTCGTCCATTTATTTGTAAGTCAATGTTAATTATGAATTGATTTTTACACGCATTATTCAGCACCTGTTAAACTTAAAATTTCTGTCTTTACATAATCTACTTCAAAAACTTGTACTATAAAAAACTTAAGAAAGCAATAAACGGATCTTTTTATAAAAAATATATATCGTGTCATTAAATGACGTCCTGATGACCTTTGCCGTCAATTCCCACGATGTTTTACCTTACTCAATGGTTTTTTTTTTGAGTATATAAAATCATTTTCCTTTACTGTACATATTTCATTGTCTGAAGAAAAAGGTACGATCTCTACAAGACACTTTGTTTAAAATTTGTGATACGCTCCGTTTCAGGCTTTGCTCGTTTCTCATCATAATTTGTACAAAGTTAAATGGGAAGCTACGTGCGATTTCAAGTGAAGTGTATTTTTCAAAGATTACTTAGTTATTCATTTACAATTTTTGCGGTTCTTTTTTTGGTGAATTTAATCATGTTATTAGCGATTTTTTTTTTGGTAATGTAACTATTTTTCAAATCTAAATCTCGTATGTTTGTTTTTTCAAGCAAACTAAAACATTTCGATTTCTTTACAAATCCCATAGTCACGGATGATTGCCGTGTATTTGTTTTTTTTTTTTCAAACAAACCAACGCGTTGGGCTTTTCACATTTCTCATGGTTACAGCTGAGTGAGATGGTAAAGCCATCAATCGAGTAGGGACTCGGAACTATAGTTACAAAAGTTAATAATTTAAAAGGTGGATTTTTTTAAATTTTTTCGTCCCATATTCATTACTAGTAAGTGTATTCCACAATATTAATGAAATGTGTTAAGCACTTTAAAAAATCTATGATTGAATGAGAGAATGAACGAAATGAATTAATTAATGAAATGTTCTTAATTGCACATTAAAAAGTATAACTAGTATTTGAGCGAAATTGTATTTTATTATTTATGTCAAGTAAATTTGACCCTTGTCTCAAATCAACTGTATATCACTGGCAAAAGAATAGTTCAAGATGTCGAGCTTGTTGTTTTCCTAAGAAAAGAAATTTTTCAAATAGGAACAAAAGACGACTTAATTTGTGTTTGTTATAACCACCCATATAACGTTACGTACTTTTATAAGTGTGTATTAACCCAGAATAATTTATTAGCCATAAAACATAACAAGGCATTCTTAGCAAACATCCAAACCGAAACATAAATAAGAATAGAGAGAAATATCTATTTGTTGTGGTAACAAGCGGATTAATCGCCCCGATTCCTCGAGAAGGCCGCGCGCGATTGTCCACGTAAATAACTTAGCAATTGTATTGACAAACAAAGGCTTTTCTAAGTGAGCGGCTCTTGCGTATCCCATAAGTATATTCCATATCAATCTCCTTCTTATATACTGGTCACGATGGGAAATGCGTTACGCATATCACTGACCTCCGGGGAACAACGAGCGGTTATGTGGGACTCCCGGGCCGCAGGAACCCAGGTCTTCAGAAGATGCACCGGGGTATAAGGGCACCCTCAGACATGGTAGCACGGGCCACCCGACCCCAATCTACGGCGGAAGAAGAAGATGGGCGCA
>NW_020653756.1:423737-436760 GCF_003589595.1 Hyposmocoma kahamanoa
AAAGTATTTACTTTAATTCCTACAAGCCCAATCAAGAAAGTTTGCTCGCAAAAACTTTCTATAAGTTTGGAATAAATTATAAATACTTTATTTATACAGAAACTATTAATAAATGACCAATATTATCAATCGATTTGTTTCATTTATTGTTTCAATTGTAAACAAAAGTGGAACGTAATAAAAACAACCCGGTACTTTAGGAAACTTTACGAAACATATTTTTTTGTAACGGTGATGTTGAAGTGTTGAAAGGTGAATTCCAAACGGAATGAAGCGCAAGTTGCAAAAGACCCAAAAGACAGTCTCTTGACGCTGAAAGCAAAATATGTTATGCCTTATGATAATTACGTATTGTGGAAAACACAAAAAAGCTATTTTCCCAAATAATACATTTTTGTGTTCCACTCGCGTCAAGATTATTGCAAACTCGTCACGCTTACACCCACGCCTGGTTTGTAATAATCTACTTTTCGCCTTCATAAAGCAATGTAATATTATTAAGTTGCTTTTATACTGCATTCCTTACAAGGTAATGCAGCACAATATTACCGAAATACTTATGAAAAAGCATACTAATGACGGTTGTAATGACCTTACACTGCCTGCAAAGACGGTTGAATTATTTTATATTTTTAAACAAAAATGCAAGGAATGACTTCTTTTGCAACAGGTGTGTAATGAAATAGTAATCATTGTGTAATGGAATAGCAATTCAATATCACTCATTAGTGCCCTTTGGCGTCCTGATTTATTTCACTTTGTTATCTTTCTAGTTTGTAACCAGCAAATAAATAAATAAATAGTCAATATAGTTTTAATAATAGTTTTGTTTCTTATTTTAGTAATCGTGTTCGACTCTGTCTGACAGAGAAGAGACGCGAACGGTGAAGGAAAAGTTTTTTGATAGGTCAATAAGCAAAAAAAAATGCGCATTTGACCTCTATCTCACCTGATGGAATGCACACGTAAAGTGCCTATTCACTGTTGCCTTGAAAAGGCCCAAGTTATAGCAATACGGAAACAAATCTGCAGGCAGGGAATTCCACTCCTTTGCCGTCCGCCAGACAAATGTGGAAGAGAAATGCTTCGTGCGAATCTTTGGAATATCTGCTACATAGGCGTGGTACCCCTGCCTACGTCTAGTTCCACAATGACGGAATGGGGAAGGCGGAATTAAATAATGCAATCCCATCGCACACTCGCCGTGACATGTTGTGTAGAATACTGTTATGCAGGCAACTTTATGTACAGCAGCGCTCAACACCGTCGAAATCCATCTACATATTCGCAATAAAAATCAGAGCTGCTCTTACTTCAGAAGTAAATAAATTTTGTAAATACATAAGTAAACAAAATAATATTTTATTTATTTAATAATAATTTTGTCCTAAACAAATTAGAAAAGTTTTAATAATATATTGTGATAAATGTTACTCAATCTAGATTTAATGAAATGGTCCAAAACCTTGTCAAACTCAGCAATACGTATAGGTATGTTGTTTTTTCCGTTAATACACAGGCGTAACGAATCATTTATTTATATTTATTGTAGGACGAGCTTGAAATTGATTTACTATTTTCAGATATAATAGACGAAAGAAAAGTAAGTAACAGGTACGACCGATTTTCGCTCAGGTTTCAATTTCTTACATGAAACTGTAGTAGCAAGTAAAATAATGGAAACTTGAAACAAAATCAATTTCTCATTCTTTGCACTTTCTTTTAAAGCAATCTTTGATTTTTTTTTATACCAAGTGACGAGACGAACTAGCCGTTCGCCTGGCGGTAAGCGACACGTCTGCCCATCAAAGTGCCACTCAGAGCTTTAAACCGTAAAGATTTGACTCGTCACTCTGAGACATAAGTTGACAAGTGCCATGTGCCTGTAATTTCACCAGCACCCTCACCCTTCCAAACCGGAACGCAGTAATGCCTACATTTTTGCTTGGCAGTAGAAATAGGTAAGGCGGCAGCACTTCCCTGGACGAACTCATTCACAAGGAGCTCTACTGCTACTAAAAGTATGCTTAGATACTTACGCACCTCCTTAATAGCTTTACAGTGACTAAGTACAAAGAAAAAGGCACAAAAGTATCTGCTAATAGGGAGAGAGAAATATTCACCTTGCATTCACCTAATATCTCTGTAGCCGTACCCTTTGAGGCTTAGGTTACGCGTGTCTCATTCCACAATCATAAGTTCATAACGGTAATCATCCGAATGATACTGTCGGTGCCCCAGGGCTGGCACGTACAAATTTGAGGATAAAATAACGAGTACAATCAACCGTCGCGGGCTGTAAATGACTCGCATTCGTTCCCCCGCCAACAGTTCAGGAGTGAAATGTCGAGAACCGAACTAATAGAAACATACGAGATAAAATTAGGGACGCATCCACTTGTTATTGTATAACTACTGTATCGATATTTACATATAGTGGAAAGGTTGCTGGAACTAGTTGAAATTGGCATCAAGCGCTGGTAACCCTGAGAGAGAACGGTGCTTCTCATTGGATAGGTCGACGCTATTAATTTATTTATTTATTTAGATTTACCAACATTTGATTACCTCATTACAATCTTCATAGCGTAAGCTGGAAATACTTTAAAACTAAACGAATTAAGCCGTGGTGAAATTACAGGCACACGGGACTTGTCAACTTATGTCTCGGGGTGACGAACGCAGTAGCAGTGCCCCTCAGATCTTTGCGATTTGAAGCTCTGAGTGGCACTGTAACTGTTATGAAGAGGCGTGTAGCTTCCTATCAGGCGCATGACTTGTTCGTCCCGTTACTTGCTATTATTAAAAAAAAGGTACAGGTAAATACCACTTGCAATTAGTAATCATTATAGCAGTATGTACATAATACGATTTTGATTTCTAAGTTATCTACACTTGTGAATTTATACTAACAATACGGCTAAGGTAGGAAAACATGTAAGTCGTCAACCCGAATTGGGCTAAAGTGGCGGATTATGTTTATTATTTGAATATTCTTGAATATGCAACATGAAGTATTCGTCATTCGAGTGAAGTATCCTGTAAATATTATATAATACTTCACGATAATATACTTGAATACTTAAATAACGAAAAAAAAACGGAATTAGGCATAGAAAGCTAACCGGAAAATTACCCAAATATACAAACGTAAAAGTATACATTTATTTTTGACGGTGTCAAGATTTATTTCTACTTTCAGATAATCGACATAGTCATTACGTATTACTCATTGTCGACATGAGAGCAGCTGCCATATTTAATGTCTTTTGTCTTTAAAAGCGAGCTCGTCCACAATTTGTCACAGCGAGTTCCAAGAATATTAGCATTCGACGTAAGCCGCCAAAGAGTTCGAAAATGTACCTTTTATATACTTCATTACCGGCGCTGTGTAACGACAGTTGCTGACTTTAAAACTGTTCAGTTAAATGTCAACCTTCCGACTAATTGGCTAACTTTGATTGCTGACTCCGCAATAACCTTTGTGCAATACCGTAATTCTCGCTGTGGCCAAAGATATAGTACCTTTTCCTACAAACTGTGCCTAGATGAACATAAAACATCTATAGAGAAACTAGGCCAGAGCTTTTCCTGTTTTTAAAAGAATTGTGTTTGTTTTGTCTATAATGCAACCGTTTCCTATTGTGGTAAGAAGTTAATATGCAAATGACATAATTTTTTGTCTGATAATCTGAGATCACGACACATTTTCAATCATCTTTAACGTCAGAACTCCTTAACTTATAACAAAAACTATTATCCGGTGATGTCAACATATATACGTATGTAGGGTTCGCGGGAACCACCACGCGGGGAACGATTAACAAACAATTACTTCTTTAGTGTAGAGCCGAAACCTTTTCAGTGCATTATTTGTTGTAACGTTTATTTTCTTCTTATATGTAATTCTGCGATGCAATGTGCTGAATAAATGCTTTATCTATCTATCTTGTCATCGCCTAATGACGTGGCTACTTTTTAACCTCACAATGACGTGCAGTTTTATCGTCCTATGAACATTTTATACATCGGAAATCCCATGTTTACAGTAATGATCGTATAAGTACATATGTGGAAAAACAAATTATCCTAGATATAACATAGTATAACGAAGCAAAAAGCGTTACGTGCGCATTTACCCGTGTCAGGCACGTTCTCTTCCCTTTTTATGCCAGTAAAACCTTTAACAGCTAAAAATGTCCGAGTAGTCAACAATACGTTACTTGCTCCTCTTTTCTGGCTTTGGTAATGGATGATAAACATTGTTAAACAACTCACACGCTTTGCTCAACACGCTTGTTAGCACTTCTTTAATTGACGCTTGTTTTTGCGTTTTCTCCTTCTGGTTTATAAATCGCACTGTTAATACTATTGTATTAACTCAAAAAGTGTATTTTCTCAGAATCGACGAAAAACGAATTACTCTCTTCCCGTGAAAGATAATTAAAATGTATGTATAGGTTATAGTTAATTACAGACAATTTTCTAGTTGCCAAAAATATTTAAAAATAAAAGAGAAAAAATCATTTCCTATTTTTGAATAAGAACAATTTTGGCACTAGAACTAGCTCACATAAAACGTGTCTCATTTTGAGTTAAGTAGATATCTTTTAGTTCTTTTTTACAATATTCTAACTACGGTTTTATTGACGTTCATTAATGGTATAATCTTGAATGTCACATATTTTGAGTTATAACACTATTGTAATAACAGTGCGATATCTATAAATCAAAGTAATCTAGAATATATACCTATATAATGAACAAAGTAGAGAAATGTGTCGTTGTTGGGCCACCGAGGTTTTAAATATTTTTGTGCAAATTCTATTTTGTTTTCGATTATTACGTTATTTTCTATAATTATTGTTTATGATTTAAATACCAGACATTTTTTCTTAACGTAACATGGTATTTAATCTTCTAATATATCTTTTTTTTCATTTTGAAAAGAAACCTTAGAAAACATATTATATTATCTACACGTGCCTATAGCTCTTCAGTACGTTACAAAGCGCCTATGTCACGAACACCTGCCATTCCACCCTGACGCTTTACCACTCCACTGTGACGTGTCCCTCTTTGCCTGTGACACATTCGTTTTGCAATTTCATATTTGCTCTACAATATCTGCTGTTATTTTATAGAAACGGATTATTGTAGTATAATTCTTATAAACACAAATTTGTGAAGAAAAATAACATCAACAGTGTACATAGAGGTATAAAGCAACAATATGAGCAAAAAACATTAAAATTCCATAATTTGCAGGTACGTTTTTAACGCGTGATGAGTTGGCCCCGCAGGAGATTTAAATTCCGGGAAAGGCTAGCGGCGCACATAAATTATAATGTTCGTGAAATTCTATTCGTAACATGGTACCCACTGTACAATTACCGGAAAAGGCTTGTGGAACAACAACATCTTGTTAAATCTATTCAACAACTATAATTTATAAGCAACCTAATAAAAGGCCCTACATCCATATAATAAAGCATACAAGCGAATGTAGCCGTGCCCATCGTCCGTAACCGTAAGGATGACGACGCTTACGACGGGTTTTACCTACTGTAGTCACTTTAAACTTGCGCTAATGCAGCTTTTGGTATGTTGCTCGTGCCGTTTATTATTAATGCTAAATACATTCGCAAACAGTGAATTATGCAAAAAAAAAGTTCAAACAACGTAAAAATAAAAACGCGACAAAATGGCACACTTTAGAGGAAGCCCTTATTAGGTTATAAGGTAACTTATGACTCAGGGCGACAGGCGCAGTGGCAGCGTTTCTCAGATCATTGCGGTTTAAACCTCTGAGTAACTGAGTCTGCAACTGCTATGGACAGGCGTGTCGTTTAACATCACGCGCACGACTATTCGTCCCTTCACTTGGTACCATAAAAAACGCGCACATCCACAACCGGACTAGAATAGACCAATAATGAATGAAAATAAAGCTAGGTTTTTGAAAATGTGTTAGCGAATCGAATAACGCACAACAGCTGAAATTGAATACGTCCCTACGTGTACGGAGTAGTGGCAATTTTAACAAAGTTATTAATAAACTTTGCCGTTACAGGCACATATTGTGTCTCGTCACTTAAATAAATAACGACTTCGCTATATTTCACTTAACCTGCGCTATATCGTTACCATAACAATAACACATTTCGTCGGTTTCTTCGAAGCTCATTATTTTTAATGAAAATGTTGAATAGTCTATCGTTGTAGGCTTTTATCAGAGAAATAATACTACAGCCTACGAAAAGATATTACTGTGTTTGAAAAAATTTGTTTGCTATTTTAAATATCATATAAAATTAACAGCGGTAGTATCCCATTGGGAGCAAAGATGCTTCTCGATTGAGAGATCGAATCCCTTTAATTTCTAAGTTACGCGCATTTGTAAATGTTTAGTAGCAATACTGAAGTGAAACAAACGAAATGTCGAAGAATTTTCACAAACCTTGGGAAACGTGTGAAGACCCGCATTGGGTCAGTACTGTGGATTATGGCCTAACTAAACATACTTCAAGCAGAGAGATTTGCAATGGGTTGCTTGGAACGATTTCAAATAAAGGGGATTTTTTTTATAATATTAAGTGACGTTACGAACAAGTGCACCTGATGGTTAGCTACATGCCTATCCATAACAGTTGCAGTGCCACTTAAAAAACTTAAATCGCAAAGATCTGAGGGGCACTACCACTGCGCCCGTCACTCTGGGACATAAGTTGACAAGTCCCATGTGCTTGTTATTTCACCAGCACTCTTACCCTTCAAAACCGGAACACAGTAATGCTCACATTACTGCTTGGCGGCAGAAATAGGTAGGTATGGACCCTGGATGAACTCTTTCTCAAGGAACTCTACTGCTACTAGGATGTGTGAGGATTTGTGAGTTAAATTTAAGCAAGCGAAAATCTTTTTCACCATTACTATAGTACTACAGTGACGTCAATGATATACAAACCTTGAAGGCTAGCAACCCCGTCGTCATAAATCAAGCGGACGTTTTTAAGGAATCCGATGAAATATTGCGCGTCGCCGCGACGCTAATGGAGACGTTACTTCGTCACGACGCCTCATCGGAAGGGTCCAAAGTGTTCTTTAACAGTTGTTAGGAAAACATACATTAGATAATTATTATAATCATCAGTCCAACATACGTCCCACTGCTTGACAGGGGCGCCATACTTAGGTACTCAATGCAGGTTGGAACTTTACAAGTTTCCCAAGAATTGTGACCCTTCGTATATATGCAGGTTTCATCACGATGTGTTCCTGTAAATTATATACAGAATAAAATCTCTTTTACAAAAAAAGTTTGATATATGGTTTTACAAATTAACATCATTGACTTATTAACATTGAACGGTGGAATTGATAAACAATAACTCGGAAATTAAAAATCCGGTTATATTGAAAAGTAACCGGTCTCGCACAGGGCCACCACCGCCCAATGATATTTATTAAACGATGAAGCATATATTATTAGTTTAAAGTTTTAAAAATAAATTATTATTTTCCTTATTGTTTAATTAATACCTATATGCAAGACAAAAAGTCCTGTGTATAAAAGTAGACAACTTTATAGAGACGCTTCTAAACAGTAATTATAATTCACATAATATATATCTTGCGAAAATCTGGAAATACGTATACATTATAGGGTTTTAAGGAAAAGTTATTTCATCGGAAAGTCGTTTGAACTAATTTCGTGCTGAGAATATAATAACCCTGTGAACAAGAGAATTATATTCTCTTTTTTATGGAACAAAGAAGTTGCATGCCTGGTAGTAAGCAATACGTATACCCATAACAGTTGCAGTGCCACTCAGAGCTTTAAAACGCAAAGATCTGAAGGGCTCTACCACAAGAAACGTAAAGTTGGTAAGTCCCATGCGCCTATAGATTTACCAGCATCCTTTACCCCGAACACAGTAATACTTACATTATACTACCTGGCGGCAGATATAGTGTGCGTAGCTCTTTGACGTTATAATATAGGTTTGTGTTTTGTATCTATGTTCGCGAGCCAGTGCGTGTATTTATAAGCCGTTTTTCGATGTAATTAGCAGTTGAAAAAACTTGCTTTCCTCAGGATGAAAATTAGCATGAATAGGTTTCTGGGATTGTCTGACAATAATTTGCGGTCACAATATATTTTTGTTATTTTTAAATACGGCCGCCAAGAGCCATAGTAATTTTTTAAAACAAAGTCATAAGCGCCGGGGCTGTAGGCAAACGTCCAGCGTAGACGGTATGCGAGGCTCTACTACGAGTACAAGATCTCACAATCGCTAAGACAACTAACATTGTACTATCTCAAAAATTGCGTTACATTTTATCTCAAAGTAGCGTTATATTAATAATTTATCTCTATAATGATGTATCATTCATATACGATTTAATTTCAAAGTGACAGGACAACATTGTCGCTGTCAAAGTAAATAGGTAGTATTATTATGAATTAAAGCCATTTTGAGATAATAATATGTCAGTTGTCACGTGCGAATTGTTCAAAATGTAAGGCACACTTCCCGATGTAGTGGAAATGACATACTTAGAGCGTTGTTGTTTCTCGATCGTATCTCTGTTAAATT
This sequence comes from Hyposmocoma kahamanoa, assembly GCF_003589595.1. Taxonomy (NCBI): domain Eukaryota; kingdom Metazoa; phylum Arthropoda; class Insecta; order Lepidoptera; family Cosmopterigidae; genus Hyposmocoma; species Hyposmocoma kahamanoa. Next base: position 432,338 of record NW_020653756.1, read on the forward strand.
CCTAGAAAACTTGGAAGCTATGCCCAAGAAAAGTATTTAGGAAAAAAATGACAATCACACCAAATTTCTGAACTCAAATTAGGGAATTTCCTATACTATGAATACCAGAGCAACGAACACTCTGAGAGGATAATACCCAGGATACCCAGACTAGAACCAACTTAGAAATGTCCGCTGGGAATCGAACCCCGAAACTTCTCATCAAGCACCCATAGTACTAACCGCTGTGCCACCAAAGAGAAGCACACCCTGCAGTCTAAGCCCAACCACGTGCCGCGGGCCGAGCCCGACTCGTTTATTATATAATTATCCGTCAATACATACAGTAGATATCGCACCTTTAATAATAAACTGACGAAATTCGAAACGTAGTTTTTCTTAGTGGCACCAGCCATATTCATACTTTTTATGACAAAATTATATTTGAAATGAAAAGTGATATATCGTTTTATATCCTACGTTTTCATTCTCTAATTTATTCTGTCAATTTCCGAAATTACTTTGAATCATTTTATTATAGAGAATGAGATATGTTAAAGTTGTAATTGTCATAGAAGGTATGTAGCCCGTACCGTCTAATGAAATTGATTGCGCAAGTGCTTTATAAAGTAGAGAAGCGAACCGTTTTAAACTGCAAGCTGCAGCTTACGACTCGCAGGTGTAGTGTAGCTACGAACCAACGCTGCTTAATTGGCACAATTTATAACTATTGCGCACCGAACATACAAAGTTCATACTAGCTTGGGGTGCAGGCAGTGAAGCTTGTATTTTATATTTAAGTGTCTGTTTGGTTTATTCAACTTGCTTTATTCGTAAACAATAGCGATAACAATTTAAAAAGATGAAACTATTTTTCCGGATTTAAATCGCGTATATTTGTTTTTTCAAACAAACCGACGTTTCTGGCCCTTTACAGGTCCCATGGTCACGGTTGATTGACGTGGTACAGCCTTCAACCACTTATGTCTAATATTAATGCAAACCACCCTATTTTTCCACTATAGTTACAATAGTTATTAATTAAATAGTTTATTTTTAATTCTACAAAGAAAACATTCCAAATTACGCTACATTAAGTTTTACAAATTATTTTATTGAATGAATATTTAATAAGTTCAATTTATTATTAATTAATAATAGAAATTAGAACAAACTAAAACATATTAAATAGTACTGCAGTCTTATGTCTGTTAGGGATTTTTCATTAGAGGAAATACTGGATCCCAAACTGGTGGTACGGAGAAACCATCTTCCCTGTTGAAATTAGGATGTTTTTTAATTTCAATGGCCTCTCGCAGCATCCTGGGTAGATAACGGACTTCTTTTGCAAGGGCCTGGGGTTTGTCAAACTTCATTGAATGTGTAGGTTTATCCATGACATGCTTGCAGCCTGCAGACTTGTTTACACGACTTTGACATCAGCTGTATGTTTGACGCGGGTACAAATACTTCGCTTCGTTTGTCCAACATAAGAGACAACACGCACAGTCAAGCTTGTACACTCCTGCATCCTGTAAGTGGATATTACATTTCACGGGTCTCAGGAACTGAGAAATCTTTCTCAGGGGCTTGAAATAGGTCTTGATAGATGCACGCCTGAGGACTCTTCCGATCTTGTCTGTAACACTTCTCATGTAAGGTAAAAGGCAGGTCTTCGCTCGACTGTTGGTGGTTTCACACGGGACCTGCGGCATTGACGTGGAATCTTCAACTTATTCGCACATAGGACTTGCTTTATATGCTGAAGTTCCCCTACCAGATGATTACTGTTGCAGACACCATGTGCTCTCTGAAACAAAGATTTGCCCACGGTAGCTAACTAGCCAGGATGGTGATGGGAATCACCTTGAGGTGCCTATCTGTATGGGTTTTTTTTCGAAATACCGTAAGGTGTTATTAGGATTTCTTTTAATTAAAACATCTAAGAAAGCTAAAGTACTACAATTCTCTTGTTCCATAGTAAATAGGATCTTAGTACTAAAAGAATTAAGATGGTCCATTAATATTTTAGGTCCATTAATATTAGGTTGCATTAATATTAGACTTAACTGGTTGAAGACTGTACCACCTCAGTCAACCGTGACCATGGCCCGAAAGGGCCCGAAACGTCGGTTTGTTTTAAAAAAACAAATATACGCGATTAAATCCGGAAAAATAGTTTCATTTCCTATGTGTAACAATCGCGAAAACCTAAGTTACTTTTTTAAGTTTCGAGAAACTTAAAAAAGTTATATATCTCTGTAAAGTAATTAAGCAATACTTCAACTTTCTCCATGGATAAGACTCAGTGACCTCAATTACAAACAGTATATATAACTCAACAATGTGTATATACTTATTTATTGAATAGTGTGATGTTTTTGTTATTATTATTGATACAAAGAACGAACGCAAAGGAAAATTGCTTTGACCTGACTGGACTCGACCAAATTTTTTGGTCGAGTCCAGTCAGATCGAGGAATGTTTCTTTGTGTTCAATCTTTATACAGACAATCATTTACAAATAAATTGGTTATATCCAGCATCTCTAATATTTTATTTTATGATACCAAGTGACGACATGAACAAGTCATGCGCCTGCTGGTAAGCGACACGACACGCCTGTCCATAGGTTGCAATTCCACTCAGAGCTTTAAATCACAAAGATCTGATGGACGCTGCCCCTGCGACCGTCACCCTGAGACATAGTTGAAAAGTCCCATGTGCCTGTAATTTCACCAGCACCCTTACCCTTCAAAACCTGAACTCACATTACTGCGCTGAGTTCCTTTAATCCAAAGAAAGCCCCCGGAGCAGACGGATTCACTGCCGACATATGCCTCAGAGCAATCGGAGAGGATCCCGACTTATTTTTGGGGCTGCTGAATAAATGCTTGGAGCACTAATGTTTCCCCAGACAGTGGAAGGAAGCTGTTGTAGTCATTTTAAAAAAGCCGGGGAAGGAAAACTACACAGCTCCCAAGGCATATAGGCCAATCGGACTCCTGCCGATCCTGGGGAAAACATTCGAAAAAATGTTGGTGGCACGCCTTAAACACCACCTTTTGCCGCGACTAAGCGCTCGCCAATACGGCTTCATGCCACAAAGGAGCACCGAGGACTCCCTCTATGTCCTAATCCAGCATATAAGGAGCAAACTTCAACAAAAGAAATTGATCACTGTGATCTCCTTGGACATAGAGGGAGCATTCGAATGCCTGGTGGCCGGCTATAAAGTGCAGATTGGCTGAAGAATTGTGTCCAGCGAACATAAGGCGCGTTTTCGATGACTACCTCAACGACAGGAGGGTGACAGTGAGGTATGCCGGAGAAGAAACAACCACCACGAACAAATAAAGGGTGCATCCAGGGTTCCATCGCAGGCCCCACCCTGTGGAATCTCCTGCTCGACCCGCTGCTAAAGAGCCTCGAGGAAAGAAACGACTACTGCCAAGCCTTTGCCGACGATGTCGTCCTCGTTTTTGAGGGGGAAACTGCGCAAGAAGTGCAAAGACGGGCAAATACCACACTTGAACATGTCAAGGCGTGGGGTGTCAGAAACAAGCTAAACTTCGCACCGCACAAAACCAATGCCATGGTCATAACAAAAAAGCTTAAACACGACACGCCACGCCTAGACATGGGAGGAGTGCCAATCAAAATGGTGAGCGAAATTAGGGTACTGGGACTCACAATCGACAACAAGCTCACATTCAATAGTCACATCACTAACGTCTGTAAGAAAGCAATAGACATAAATAAACAGCTTAGTAGAGCCGCGAAGGTCAGCTGGGGTCTTCACCCCGAGGTGACCAAAACTATTTACGTAGCCACAGTGGAGCCGGTCATATTCTACGCAGCCAGCGCATGGGCACCCGCCGTGGAGAAATTGGGCGTCATGAAGCAATTTAACGCAGTTCAAAGGGGAATAGCCCAAAAAATCTGTAAGGCCTACCGGACCGTGTCTCTCAAATCGGCGCTGATCTTGTCCGGGCTGCTCCCTCTGGACCTCCGTGCCCGCGAGGCGGCAGCTCTGTACGAAGCCAGGAAGGGGGCATCCTGGGCGGGAACAGTGCCGGCCCTACGGGGCCTTGGGGACAGAGAGATTGAAAGGGTGGCCTCTGCACTAGAAGCACTGCATCCCGCTGATAGAACCGAGCTGAAGTTCGAAAACCTGGCAAACCAGGAAGAACTTGACGCAAATGACAACTTTGAGGTACGAATTTTCACCGACGGTAGCCGGATAGAGGGCAGGGTTGGCGCGTCGCTATCGCTGTGGAATAGAGAAGCGGAAACCAAAGCCCACAAACTTGCACTGCCGTCGTACTGTACAGTGTACCAAGCGGAACTCCTGGCCATAAGTAGAGCGACGCACATAATAAAAAACCACGGTGCAACAACGTTCGGTGTGTACAGCGACTCCATGGCAGCACTACAAACTGTG
>NW_020653756.1:437160-494096 GCF_003589595.1 Hyposmocoma kahamanoa
AATGTAACTACCCAGAATGAACCCCTTAGCAGATTATTTAAAACTATGTAACTTATTGTAAACAAATGTACAAAAATAGTATAAGAAAATAAGAATAAGCGACAGTGTGCTGTACCTTACTTACCAGAGAAATGTAAAATAAATGAAACAAACAAACATACAGAGTAGACAGACTAGGGATGTAGGCGGGCAACCCACCCGTTATAGAGTAAGAGATGATGAATGAAAGAAAGATTTAGTATGCTGAATGAAAGTGCGAGAAGAATATATGCGAGAACTAGAATGAATGAGTAACGTAGACCAGGACTCCGAATTCCTTTGGAGGTATTAGTGTTAAAAAAAAACTCACATTACTGCTTGACGGCAGGAATAGGTAAGGTGACAATACTTCCATGAACGAACTCTTTCACAACGAACTCTGCTGCTACAAAAGTTAAGATTATCATGCCGTTCCTCCATCACGCATGACAAGTAACCACGAGAATTAAATATCTGAACTACCTCTGTGGTCGAACGGTTACCATGCTGGACTGCTACGTAGAGGGAGAAATATTTGTATGGCCCACGTTTTTTTCTCTCGTGAATTTGGATGTACTTTGTGGTTGTCTTCCTATGTGTGTGTCCACGGTACCCGCGATACAGGGTTTCCCTAGTGTGGGGCTATGAATGTATGCGTTATTATATTTTATTATTTTATTTATCTATTGCAAACCTGATTTCACCAATATCAGATCTAATAGTTACATTTGATTTATCTTAGCATTGTATATGTGGCCCAACGGTTCTTTTACGTTGTCTAGCTGCTAAAAATGCGATAGATAATCATATGAAATAGGCAGAACACGTAGTAGGATTTCCGAGCTAACAATCGCGATATTTATCGGAGAACGGGTCCATATTGCAACACCGTGTCTTAAATTATGTGGTATCAGTAATATTGATTATATAAACGGCTTCGGCATCTTTGTATCAGTAACCAGTTATCTGGTAGATAGTAGCGATGGGCGACAGTTATTAAAAATAATCGAAATATTCGATTACAAACTTAATCGAAATAATTCGCTTGTTGATATCAATTGGTAGTAACCAATTAGTTACTACACTTCACTTTTTGAGTTTTTGATAAAATATCGTAATAGTAATAGGATTCATTGTTATTAGATCAGTAATAGGAGACACCGAAAATTTAAGTAGTAATTACATAATTAGTAACTATTATTTTTCGGTAGAGACGACTAAATCGAATATAGGATTGTGCAACTATCGATTTATTCGATATTTTTTTTAGTTGATAACAATCGCCCATCGCTAGTAGATAGATGTAATTATTTGGATCAGATCTCTTTCTGTAACGTCCGTTATCATTAATTAATAACTACAGATTAATTAAAAACTGAAAAGGAGTTACTGCGAATTTTTAAGTCTTTTTAAATGTAAAAGAGATGAACGCTTGGCCGCTCTATATGTATATACCAATCTATATTTACGTTAGGTATCTACTGAAAGCGATGACGACCCATCAAAATTTGAATGTTCTAATCAACTGTTTGATAAACGAAAAATTTATATTCATAATTCATTCGTCTTCCATTTCAACTTACAAAATTAAATGAAGGCGAAATCATTAGCGGAGAAATATCTTAAATATACTGTATTTAAATTCAATTTCTATTGGCACTTAATGCGGCCCTGAATAACAAAGCTGGCTAGGGGCAGTCAAAAAGCTTAAAACTTTAAAGGACATTTAATTCTGTGAATGAAAAATGTGAGCAAAACAAATGGTTCGCAAACAGTTTGGACGTTAGTTTTCGATTGTGCAATTTTAGTTCTAAATTGAAATTTTATTTAGGAGTTGGAACAGCAAAATTTTTTTGCAATAACTCTGTTGGCTTTTGCCTGTTAACTACGTTTGCCAAGGTCAATAGGTAACAATGTTTTTATCTTAAAGGAAACAAAAATTTGCAGTGTACTATGTGACGCCTTCTGCCTTTTTAATTCTATAAAACTTCATACCCATTATTGTCCATGAATTACGAAAAGAGTACGTCCAGGGAAGTACTGCCACCTTAACTACTTCTGCCGTCAAGTAGTAATGTGAGCATCATTGCATTTAAAGAGTAAGGGTGCTGATGAAATTACAGCCACTTGTTCATTCCGTCGCCTTGCATATTATAAAACAATCTCTTTCTCCGCAGAGTTGCTCCCAAAACGGAATCCCCCATTTTAAATTTCATTCAAACAAAATTGCCCGATCCCAAATAATAGAGGTATAAAACGTTCGAAATTGATTAAAATTCTCAGAAGCAATTTTTCACAACAAACAAATGGCTTGACATGAATTTGGACGCAAATCCTGAATAATCCAAGGCACGAAATTGACTTCTCTGCCAGCAACCATTTGATTTGAACCCCGCTCAATGTCGGGTACGGGTCTTCTTGAGAAAGATGGCTAAAGTTATAGTCCACCACGCCGGCCCTATGTTAGTTTGGGAATTATTACATATACACATACAATTGATTCTTTTACAGCCCCGAACTAGGGAAACCCCGTATCGCGGATGCCATAGACAAACACATAGACAACCACAAATTACACCCAAACTGATTAACTATTTGACAATTTAATAAAATTCTTTCATAATTATGTACGTCCCGTCGATCGATGTATTAACAATAGCTGCCGCTGCCGCAGATAAACTTGACCGACCGACATAAAGTTGACGTGGCGAAAAATTGTCTGTTTTTTTATATTTTCAGTACATTCCGTACAATTCAAATTAATTACGAAACATTTAAATTTAGAACGTTTATAGTTTTATATTTTTATTTTAAAAACTTGAAAAATGTATTCACGCCGATTTCACCCCCGCGCCCCCGCCGATCGAAAACGCCATCAACGCCGTCAGACTCCGCATTTTACAAAAGGCATACATCTCTAGACAACACTAATGACACAGTCACAAAGTTATCAACCTCCTTTCTAACTATCAGAAACTTATTCTGTAATACAATAAGTTTTAAAGCTCATCATTCATTCATCAGCATTCGTACAAACTTCAGTTGCTATTGTATAAAATTATATTATCGTCTATAAACAAGCATCAATGTGGAGGAAAGCGAAGTCGTCTAGAGACGCCAGGCGCCCGCGGGCGGTTGGTTAGTTAGCGTGTCGCTCACAACACACGTCTGCCTTACATGGCTCTGGTAAAAACTTGTGATAGAGCTGGAGTTTGAAATTTTTGTCTCGCAATTATACTACTAGACTAACACTCTTAACTACTACATTGTTAGAAAAGTCCGTCCAATTAGTGGTGTTAGTCATTTTGCACAAAGAGCTATTCCCGCAACGTCAGTGCGGTCACGTTGTCTTCGAGTACGGGGCTGACGCTGCACCCCGTGCAGCGAGCAAGCGCGAAGCGACGATGATCTCTCGTGCAATAACTATGTTTACAGGTCGCCGCTTATTCGGCGATTCCCTTACGATCGCCTTGCGTAACAAGATAGTAATAATACGGACAACAGAAGTTGTTTTGACTATCATCCAAACACATCCTTAATTGGCAGTACGTGCATCCCCACTATTGTGAGTGACGGAAATATATTCCACTAAGATGAAGAAGAAGAAAGGTGCTGTTCTGCAATTGTGTTGTACTATAGTGGACGTGGGATTGGGGAGCATGGAAAGTTTGTATGTAATATAAGTATACTCTGGTAGAGGGATATTATATAATCATAGTAATGCCAGTGTTTTAAAAATATTTTCAACTTAATTTACACCTGTAATTTTTTACGTTACAATGATCTCTTACTTTTCAAGTCAAGACACTGTCCACGTAGTAAAATTGGGATAAATATTTGACGAACTTTGCACTCCGGAAACATAACACTTGATTAATACTCGTGTAGATAAATTAAAAAGAATTACCAGACAAACTCATTAAGATGAACAGCGTGATTGTTTCAGTGAAGACTAATTTAGAGTGGCTTTTTTGTCGTCTCACTGATCCCAAATATGTAATATTTTTGTAGGGGATCTGAGCAATATTCCAACTTCACAGTTAAGAGGCTGTGAAGCACGCGTGACCTCAATTACGCACAATATACGTGTTGCTCAATTTGTAAATAAATTGATTATATATCCAGTTTCTTCGCGAATACGTTTCGTTCCTCCATCACGCATAACAAGTAACCGCCAGAGTTACATTTTAATTCAGGTCGGATATCGGCGTCCCGTCACCATGTTGCCGCAATTCAACTAAATATGTTATGAGCAATTCAGGAACTATTTACTCACACGAATCAGGTGTCTCACCAAAGTCCTGTTCCTCAACTTGGTTATACTTTATTACATAAAAGTACGCCGAAAAAATATCTACCGGTTCAAATTGTTGTTAGGATCCATGGCTTTGATAATAATTGTCGAAAGTTCCATTTTGTTGTATAACATCTGCTTGTATCTTGGTAACAGAGATAGCTAAACAACTCACCTTCTGTATCATCCGTGCATTAGTTCACTTCACCATGTCACGAATATATTCGCTTTTCTAGCTACTTGTCCTGGTCTCATTTCCGCTCCACTCTAACCAAGTTGACAGAGATTTAAGACAGTAATTGTAAATGGTCATCACATTACCGCAACATTATTTGACTACCCAGTTTTGTATTTTTTTACGGACAAAAAACTATTAGAGAATAGCGTAATTGGGAATTTCAAGAGACATACATTATTTGTTTGTTGAATAATAATGAGGTATTTACTAAGAACAATGACCAAAGATAGAATTTTTGTTGGCAGTGATATGGCAGGAGTGGGAGGCGCGTGTATCGACATCGTCGGCCGAGACAGGTGGGCCAGCGCTGCTCACATGCGTTGTGCCCACGTCGTTCCGCGAGCACGCTTCAGTTGCTGCGTGGTACAGAGACGACACAGTTCTGCCGGCCACTGATCACCTCTGTGAGTATTTTACGTATAATCTACTACAATATCCCACCCCAGCCAGGAATCTGTGCAGAGTCCTTGGGTACTTTTGTTCAAGGACTCTCATTACAGTTTCAGCTGGCAGGAGTCGGGATAGATTCGTGTTAGTTTATGACCTAATTATGTGTGGCTAACTGTGTGTCGGTATGATCCAGCTGGCTCAACCCTGCTCATGGACGAGGGCTGGAAGCTGATCGTGCGTTCCGTGCGCGCGGAGGACGCGCGCGCGCAGTTTTCGTGCTCAGTGCTCGACTCGCTAACCGGCGAACGCCGTCGCAGCGCGCCCGCGCACATTGATATAGCGCGTAAGTATAACACCTACCTACAAAACTCCAACTACTTAACTATGATATCCGCTGTATTAGCAATAATTAACACCTTTTACGTCTGTATGCTAAATGGGCCAAAAAATGTTCAGATCAAGGCTAGACTACTGGCACTACCGTACACGATGTTCCATTGGGTCTTTTACTTGTGAGCAAATTTCTCTAAATAAAGAGGAAATAAGTTATCTATCTTCATCAAGTAATCATCTGAAATGTGGTTCTGACGTCACATCTAACCCAAACGTGTGTTGCAGCGGCAAACACAGCGTCTGCGCCTCGCGCTATCACGCATGGCCCGTGGGAGGGCTCCGTTCGCCGCGGCGGAGACGTGCTGTTGCCATGTCTGGTGCACGCCAGCCCTCCACCCACTATCACGTAAGTACCTACAAATATGCTCCTCTTAAAACATGAAAGAACTGTGCCGTATTTCATCCATGCCTTTTTAACCGAGTTCAAAAAATTGAGGAGGTTCTATATTCGACTGTATGTTTTTTTTGTACGTATGTTACGCGATATCTCCGGTATTTGAGAACCGATTTTGATGATTCTTTTTTTAGGAAATGAAACTAGTTTTCCGGATTCAAATCGCGCATATTTGTTTTTACGGTTACGCTTTGTTTGAAAAAACAAATATACGCGATTTAAATCCGGAAAAATAGTTTCATTTCCTATGTGTAACAATCGCGAAAACCTAAGAACTCGATTCTTTTTTTGTTAGAAAGAGGGTACCTCCATAGTGGACCCATTTAATTTTGAAGAAAATCATCTACCTCTAAGGGTAGCTGTTTCCGCATGAAGATTAATTTTCATAAATAGCGCCTAAATTTTATTAAAAGGAGCAATTATTTGAATGCTTGATTTTGCTATTCTCCAATTCAAGGCGTTTTTCTCTCTGAACATACTTTGAGTAGTGAGAACCGATTTTTTAATCTCCTGTGTCAAGTTTCGTATAGTGGCGGACTAGGGGATGAATCCGGGTTTGCGCACTTTCCGGTAACCGATTTCAATAAAACTTGGCAAATGGATGTAATTCCACGTACTTTTGAGGTTGGTTGTTTTAGTACTCTGTACTGATATTATTGGAATATTTTTTTCCTGGCCACTGATCGTCCTCGTGACTTGTACCTCTTTTAAAAATAATAATAATAATAATGACGCACACACTCAACATAGCCCCGTACTTGGAAAACCATGTGTCACGGGTGCCATGGATACACATATAGACAACCACAAATAAACCAGGACCTCTGCATGGCAACCGTTCGGCCACGGAGGCTGCGGAAGCGGAGGAGGGAGTTTTAACTAAACAGGACAGGGCGCAAAAGTAAAAATTGTTGACGTAGCTGGTCGAAATTTTCATATTCTTTCGATCTGTTTATATACAAAGTTTTGTTATTCGCTTAAAACAGTTACAAAAACAGAACAAAGATGAAACAAAACATTTATAAATTGTAGTTTTTCTTTTTTCGACTTTATGTTTGTTGTTTATCATATTATGATATGTGCGCTTTTACGCGTACAATTTCTGAGAGAAACCTGTAGTTACATTGGAAAAGTTTCTCGTCTATCAATCACCGCCATAAACATACTAATAAGTGAGGATTCCGAACGGTAGTCGAGCCGACGCGAAGTTCGTGACTGGGCTGTCGATCGGGCCATGGCGATCGCCATAAACCGATGTGTAAATCAAGTGCAATGGATCATGTTGCGAACTAGACAAAGTTTACTACTTTCCTTATAGCTACAGTTTGTTTCCTTAGTTATGTTAACGTGTAGCAGACAAGAACTGTAACATAAACTAGTATATTTATATCGTTGGACGACACGTGAAACACGAAACTAGTTGACGTTACACAAGGTTTTAAGTGTTTCTATTATTCATGCGAAGAAATAGGCGTACAAAAAAACAAAATAAGAACTTGATGAAATTAATGGACAACTTAGTAGCTGAAATAATGTTTCTAACAAAAGTGTGGTACATGCACACAGAGAATTGTACTACGTAACATTTCTTTTCAAATTAACAGTTGTCATAAAAATAGATGCACAGTTATGACTTTCGCCTAATCCTATTCCGACCTCTACAACATCGTTGATTCAAAAGGTATAACATTATTCACTTATTCTTCACCCATAAAATATAAGAACTCCGACCGGCTTCAATATATTTGTAATAAAAATAAAACGAGATACAATCACACACGCACACATCGACGCGCACGTGCATACGGATACACACGTAGAACACATCCAGTTTAAATTAAAAATTAACTCAAAGAAACAAAATTGAGCAGTAATCCAAGTATAATGCAAATTTTGGCAACAATTGAGCTTCTTGTGAAAGAGTTCGACCTATTTCTGCCAGCAAGCAATAATTGCTGCGTTCTGGTTTTGAAGGGTGCTGGTGAAGCTACAGGCATATAGGACTTGTTAACTTTATGTCTCAGGGTGAGGCCGCAATAGCAGTGCTCTCGGTTCTTTGCGAACAAAACTTTCTGTGACGCTGCAACTGCACGACTTGTTCATCCCGTCATATAATATCATAAAAAAAGTAAAAATATTAGGAAAGCAATGGCAAGGATCCATATAACATGATTCCCATCGACATTTAAGAAATATATTTGAAATAGATAGTTTAGATCCACGCTGTTTTGATTTCAATGAATGATGTATAATAATCATCCTTTATCACCAACTTCGTATTAAGTATCGGTATTATTGGTTGGACATTTTTGCACGTTCTACAACGATCCACCCTGTCACCTTGTACATCACCACTTCTTAATTACATCTGCGCCTTTACAAAATAATACCTACACTACAAGTGTAGTGAAGTGTTAATATCGACGCTATCCGATGACTAGAAAAGCAAAATATATTATAAAATATCTTCTTAAACTACGTGTGTGAACAAACCTTTACTTGCTCTCGGCCTTATTTGAGAACTCACAATGAAAATGTGAGATATAATTTTATATTATGTTTTATTAGAAAATTTAAGAATACTTTTACAACCAAAAATATGTAACGTATACACCGTATCACAAATATCTTTCATATTAGACTATGGCATTCATCAACACGTCCACTCAGCGCCGCGCAACGTGTTGATGAATGCCATAAGACCATTTGGAAAACTATAGACCTATTGCACTTATATCTGTAATATCAAAGCTTTTTGAAAAGGTAATGCATAAAAGAATTACGGCTTTCCTATCAAAGTACAACATTATTAAAGTAGAGCAATTTGGATTTCAAAAGGGAAAATCTACCACACAGGCATGTTTCAGGGTAATTAAAGATATCTCAACTTTTGCAGATAAGAAAGTACCTGTCTGTTCTGTTTTATTTAACATGAGTAGAGCTTTCGATTGCGTTTGGCATAGAACCCTACTATCCAAATTAGAAAGATACGGTTTTCGTGGCCAGGTGCATAACTGGATAGCAAGTTACCTTAGCAACAAAACTCAGTGTGTAGAGGTAGTGAAGTTAAATAATAATAATGAGATTGAGACCCACAGATCAGAGTTTAAAGTTAATAAATACGGTGTGCCTCAAGGAAGTATTTTAGGTCCATTGCTGTTGACCTCATTGAAATAACAAAATATCCATGCACTATTGCAGATGACATATCAATCATTATTAATAAGAATTCTGGCATAGATTATGAAAAAGAAATAAATGACACTATATGTAATATTATTGACTGGCTTAAGAGAAATAATCTGAAAGTAAATGCTTCAAAAACAAAGCTCATACAATTTTATAATTATAATGGAAAGCCCCAGAAAATTTCTGTAAGTTGTCATGGAGATGAAATTGTGGAATGCTCATCCAGCAATTTTCTCGGCATAGTATTGGACTCTCAACTGACATGGAAAGCACAGGTTGATTCAATATGTGCAAAACTGGATCGATTTGTATTTGGTTTACATCGTCTAACGCACATATGTGATCAGAGGACTGCCTTGATGGCCTACCATGCATTTGTCTGCTCAAGCTTGCGGTATGGCCTCATCATCTGGGGGAACTGCATACAGCTAAACCGAGTATTTGCTATCCAGAAAAATGTGTCAGAGCTATATGTAGAGTAGATCCGCTCGAATCTTATAGACCGTTTTTTAGAAAGCTAAATCTTCTAACGCTTCCCGCCATGTACGCATATGAGGTATGTATGTTTGTTAAAAAAAAACTTGGTCTTATTTACTAGGAAATGTGAAGTATGTAATTTTTTAACTAGATATCCAAACCGCATAGCTGGCCCCTCCCATAAGACTACTTGCTTTTATAGGGATTGCTATAATGTCCATACAAATATATAATACTTTGCCTGCAGCTATCGCAAATTTACCTGTAAAAATATTTAAAAAAAGTTATTTGATTTGCTATGTGATCTATACTTATACGATATCAAAGATTTTTTAATAATAAAATGAAATTGACATTTTGTTTTGTATTTGACATTTTATTTATGTTTGTGCTGTTCTTACTTCTTTGATATTGTTTAATTTACGGTTTTATTGCTGTTACTATTTATTGGCATTTTTACTTAATTTTATATGACATTGCTTATTTGACAAATTATATAATTTTAATTTAGGACATTAGTTAACTTCAATTTATTTTAATATTTGCGTGGCAGAGTCTAGTGCAACACGTGTTCTTGACACCTTGTATAATAATATCATTTCTTACCGCGTTTGCTTGCGAATAAATACTTCATTTCGTTTAAATAATATGAGAAAAATAGTATGTTTTTAGACAGTGTTATTATGGACATAGGCTATTTGATATCGAAAAATATCTCTTCCAAGAACTGTTTTGTCGGATAGAAATAAGAAATAACAGAAATAAGAAAAACAAAACCTACATAAAAAGTAAACTCTTTTAGTATATGTTCAATTGCTCGTTCGAACAAATATTATCAAGTTGATAACAATTTTTGAAGAAATGAGATGATGTGGATTTCATGGAAAAGTAGACATGTCAATAATAAACAGAGTATGTACGACACCAATCACAGGAATCTGTTCGGCAATATAGTAAAGCAAGCTAGCCAAATAGCCAGACTTACGTCAATGAAATGTGCCATTTTATGAACCATTAAATAACGCTGTCCAAAACAACGTTCCATATTACCTGCAAGGGTCTTCGAGCGAAAACAGAAAAGTATGGGAATCGTATAAAAGATCCAGCAAAGCAGAAAAGTAAATATAGACCTTCGCTAAGGAACCGTTTCAAAATTGCCCATCCCTCTGTCAGCGGAAACAAATGTTGTTCGTTTTTCATTTATATTTATAGTTTTTTTAATTGTCTCATGTTGAATTCGTTACCGGCCTTAATTAATAAACTGTTTCCCTTTACAAGTAACTATTACGACGATAGAACTATATATAATATAAACAAGATTATTATTTTGTGTTATATTTCATATTTAGTGTCAAAGCATCAAACAGTCGTATCACACAACGTTACAACTAACGTTCTGGCCACTGTGAAATAAAATAAAATATTTTTAGTGGAAGCTTCAGATCATTTTTCAATAAAATTTCAAGGTTTCTGTAATGTAATGCAGCGCTAACGACTTGAAACTTAATGACGCTATGGAGTTTGCCTGATTTTGAAGTGAAAATACGAACACGCCATACCTTGGGCTCTTGAAAAAAAAATACGGGTACCTCACGACTGCCCGAAATACAACGGACAACCCTCGTTGAAGTTTCTCTTCATTAATCAACACGGAAACGAAGGAGCTTTAGACCGTATTTATGCGTTTCATTTTTTGTGATAGAAACTGGATTTTTTTTATAATCACCGACGGTCAACATTATATTTAACCCATAGATATAGGAAAAAATATACATATCTATGATTTGAACACAGGCGATAGGAACAAAGAACGTCTAAAAAAGAATACATACACAGAAAATTTTTGGTACATCATAGCATCCTTAGATCTGGTACAACTATGGCAGCTGATCGTTATTGTAAAAAAATGCGGACGATGATGGCACGACACTTAAAGAAATTAACGCGGAGAATTAACCGATTTTAACAAGGACTTCTGCTCGATAACGCTCTATGCATACACCTATCACCACCATTTTTACCTTTTTTGAATCAATAGTAGATTGAATCTCTTCGCCACGCTGTATACTCACCTGACTTTGTTTCTACCTACTATCTTTTATTTCTGTAAGTTAAAGAATTATCTACAAGGAAAACAATTAACTTACAGAACGGCAATTCCATACTACTTGTTTGTTTAAAAATAAAAATAGAGTCGTATTCGTTGGTAAAATAATTATTGTCGTATAATGTGATTATAAATTTATAACAGAGTTATGAAATTTTTAATGAATGTTTCGGCGAATAATGAATTGGACTAAAATGAATAAAGATAATATAGTACAGTTACAAATTAGCATATTAAACGCATTTTGTACAAAATTAAGCGATATAACTGTAAATTGGTCAAAGGCTATTATGCAGATTCGAATTAATAGCCTTACGAGCAAGCTCCGTTTCCGGCCAAGACTGCAATTTATGATCGGGCGTAATCTCCCTGACGAGAACTCGAATGCTCTCACAGAAACCATGCTTACTTCTATAAATACAATCTTATTATTAAAAACGGAACTGAATACAAAGCCAAATTTTATGTTGGATTTAAACGTTAAACTTCAAGTTTTAAATTTAATATGAGTTATGTTACGATAAAAACTTTATTTTACATACGTACCATCAAGCCTTCTCCCACCGTGATAGGCAGATGATATGGACCTCCACCTTTTTCGCTTCCTCCACTCGGATCTGACTTTTCGTATACGCCGTACGTATCGCCCGTGCATTTTTGATACTTTTAACCTGGCTTTTTTCAGAACGTCCTCAATTTAGTTAAGATATTATATGTGTCGAGGTCACCGTTTCTCCACATATTGATCTTAGTAGTATAACACAAAAGTGAGGGAATATTTTTATTTCATTTAAATAGTATTAATTATTGTCATTTGACTTGCATGTTTCGTCACTTGATACCATAAAAAAATTGGGAAATTATAAAATATAAAGGAAAATTCGCTATAAGTGGCACCACATCTGCATGTGACGACGAAACCTTGCGTCATCAAAATATTAAGTTTACCTTGCGAAGCGCCATAATGTGATGATTTCGAGCGGAAAATTGAAATACGATAAACCTTCTAAACAAATAAAGAAAGTAGTTGCGCTTCTGATTTGACAATGCTTAATGCTTGCCGGTTTTAAATATTTGTGTTTTATGTGATTATAACTCTGGATGCTAATTAATACAATTTGAGGTTAACATTTTGTAAATAAAAAAAGCAAGTTCAAACATTTACGACTCTATTTTTATTTTTAAACAAACAAGGGAGTTCAATTACCCAAAATCGCTTTAGAAATCAAAGGTATTGAATAAGAAGCAGAGAATCCAGGTTTCTTTATTAGTTCAGTCGGTCAACTAACAAGTAACACAATCAGCATAAACAAAAGAACACCAAATCACCGCCAGTCAGTTCGCATCCGATAAAACATCAGTAAGCAAGCCATGCCAAGTCTCAGCAGGCAGTCAACAAAAGTTACAGTAGGTGCGTTTAGTTTCACGTATAAAATAATTAACATTGTTTCGTACATGTTAAATACAAAATAATTAACATGTACGAAACAATGTATCTAAACATTCCCGTAAGCATTTATTACGTAATCGTAAGTAGCAGTAGATCGACGATGTAAGCACGGCCAGAGAACGATTATTATAGGCTCATCAGTTCACTACCAAACATCTCCTCCAAACCTATTGCAGAGCTGCACAATAGACGCTAGAGCTTTTTCTTTCTTTAGACGAATATTTAGCAATCAAAGCGGACGGCGCTAAAGAAACTTCAAAAAACTTATCGTACATTCCCTCGTTTCCTGTTTGGTTAAAATGTTCCGTAATTTTTTTCGGAGGAAGGAAAATAATCCCAGCGCTCCGCTTGACACTTAGTCGTATCCTTAAAGTCCTGAAGCAGCGAATAGAGAGCAAAATTTGAAGCGACCCTAATGGCCCCACGGGATGCGTTAGGGCAGCCTAACGCACTTACATTAGCCTGCGTTGACCCTTCGAGGCTTCGATAAATTGATGAGGAAGTTATGAATTCCTCTTGTTCGCGTACTTGGATCAAATATAATCGGTGTCCGCTACAGCTTTGAACGACTCTTCATCCACAATCCATTGCAAGTCAACTGCTGCGGGTTGTCTCTTCTAAGAAGGGTCGTTTCTTCCAATGGCTTGAACAGTCTTCGACTTGAAGGTTTCATAACGATGTTTTCCTTCTCCATTAACGACTGGTATTGAAATTAAAGTCATAGGGTATATGCTGTCACAGCGATTCGTACTGTCGACCTCTAATTGAAAAGTAATCGCTATCCCGCTACGCTGCGAGTATTACTTAAAGAACTTAATACTTATTACATCTGTCATTGAGTTAAACATTTTTTTAAATAATCCAAAAGTTACTGTTAAATTTTACTACTATACGTATCTTGCAACTTTTGCTAAGATTTAGCGTAGCACTTGAACGTACACAACTTAGTAAGTATCACGTAGCTGCAAAACTTCTACACCAAAGGTAGGACTTATAAATTTCAAGTTTGAGGCATGGAATATCATCGGAAGCCCGATTAATAGGTTTATATACCTACCTAACCAAAGCACTAAGTATGTATATACCTAGTTATATTGTTGGTATATTGTATTGTAGTTTCTGTTGTGGTTCCACTATTATAATGTCGTAATATCGTAGGTCAGGTCATGTATTAGGTTTAAACTATAGTGAAAGAAAAACTTCTAGCATAGTATTGTATTGTATTATCTGTGCAAAAGCTATATACTATATAGCTTCTGCGTCTTTGAATGACAAAAATCCATGCTATAGTCCCGTTTAAGTTCTTTCCGTTCCGGACATGATCCGTCGAACACCTTTCGATATCTCATGAAAAAAGCAAATTCACCAAATTGTGAAGTTTGTAATAAAGTTGAAGATGTCCAACATGTGCTGACGGAATGTACCAAGAACGAATGCCAGCGACAACCACTGATGTTTCTATGAAAATTGGACATACGAAAATGTTGTGTGACATGGTAAATCAGCGGTTCTTAAATTAGTACTTTTAATGTAATAATAATTTAAAAAAATCATTTTTACTGTAAGTTGTAAGACAATTAAAATAAGGTTGTGATAAGACTGGCACGTTCTAAAGGACAAAGTCTTAAAATTAAATAAAGATTTAAAAAAAGGGGCTAACGAAAAAAGGTTTTTTCAGGTTATTTTATGTTAGTTTAATTAAATAAATATTGTAAATCATAAATGTGTACAAATGTTTATTTAGAAAAAGCGACCTTTGTTTCTTGTTCATACTTACTCTAAGAAGACTCAGAGGTATCATCAGCCTCGCGGATCGGCAGTAGTGTTTAATTTATGTGACATAAAGACTTTTTGAATTAAAATAGGAAAAGTAGGAGTTGACCTTGTTGCTTCACCATTATGTGACGATTCTTAGACGTAGACTCGTATTTACGTATTATTATTTACCACTATCAACACATTTGTTTATTTTATAATATTATTATAGCTTCATTTACATTTGTTTTAATAATAATTGCTTGTTTCAGTCGGTAGACCATGGTAGAAAAATACGATTCATAATTTTGATTGTGAATGGCATCACTTGTGTCTTAAAACAAGCAACCAACCAGCTGTTAACAAAATTTGTATGAGACGATTAGGTGTTTTGTGAATAATTGTCTTATAAAAAATATCTTATAAAAAAAATATCCTTTGCAAAAAAAATAATGCAAATTGTAATGGATTAAAATTTCAGAGGGTCAGGTAGCTGCTGCTTCCATCTCCATGGGATAGCTGGCTGAAACCCCTGGAAATCGCACAATTCACAGGAGTTACAGCTGTTACAGCTAAAGCCAACTGCAGTGGCGTCGGCACTAAACCAGTGATCTTGTTGTAATTCAAACTTATTGAAACAAAACTTTCTTCATATGATTCCGGCAATTTCTTCTTTAAACCGCTCAACGGCTCTACAATACAAGATGGGTTATGTATCGGGGTCTGCTCAGCTCGTAGTTCAGTCACAGCTCCAATACTTAAACGCATAAGTGTGACTATCAACTATGGCACGTTTACTAGGATTAAACAATGGAGTATAAACATAGCCATTTTATAAAAATAAACAAGTTGAAAAATTGAACATGAATTTTGTAAAGATTTTGAAGCTTTTTGTAGAGTTTTACATATTTCTACCGCCAAGCAGTATAATGTGAGCATTACTGCGTTCCGGTTCGGAAGGATGCTGGTGAAATTACAGGCACATGGTACTTCACACCTTATGTCTCAGGGTGACGGGCGCAATGACAATGCCCATACGATCTTTGCGATTTAAAGCTCCGAGTGACACTACAACTGTTATGAATAGGCGTGTCTCTTACCACCAGGCGCACGACTTATTCGTCCCGTCACTTGACATTATAAAAAAAGTTTAATATTGCCGTCATAAACTAAAAGCATTAGCTAGAGCTTAAGACATTAAGGACGTGACACGTAGTAACTTTCCATACGTTTATGATACTCGCGTCAATTTCTAACATAAATTATTAGGGTTCCGTCATCGTATAACATACGAGTCGAGCCAGAGTTATTCATCAGACTGAAATAACAGCGCATACACAGCATTCATCTCTCTCTAGCCCTCGTTGCACCACATCGCCGCCAAAAACCTGCGTATACGTGACACACGACTAACGACACTTTGTTTTATTAACACACGACCTCTATATACCCTATTGTAGAAAGATACAGCATACACTTGCAAATGAAATAACTAATGTTTTGACTCCGTAAACTTGTGTGTAATTAACAGATGAAGTAAAATGTGTTACATACCATGTTCAGTCGGTTTCAATTAATCTAGGTCCTCAAGTCACGTCTATAAAATAGTTGCCATCGTCCATTGCGGGTTAACCATCGTCTTTATTACCAACATCCAAACTTGGGCAGTAATGTGCTCGGCAAATGAAAAGTGGTTGTAAACGGTCGAGACAAACAGAGTATTTAAGTCTAAAGCAGCAAATACGTACGAGTCTCATGCGCCTCGTAAAGTTTCGCAGTAAAACGTTACTCCACGTAACGTAAACGTAGACGTTCACGTCACGTATTAGCGCTGTAAATGGACTTGAAAAGGTGGTTAAAGGTTAACATTAATTACATACTTCCAAGTTAATACCCAGTTAGTTTCGCTCACGTTATTGTTAAATTCGTATATTTTTCGACTGTTCGTGAGTGACGGGAAAATGTTGTTGTTGTTGTTAATTACCACGTTCTTACTTCAAAACTCATAACTTAAAAAGGACACGAACCTATTTTTATGTACAAACCAAAGACAGGAAAACTCTACAATTGTCTTTGTTTAACAAAATTCAAGAAATTTGCGTGATTGATCGCTTTTCACGATACGTATATGGTCCCCAACTATTTGCGGTTCCTCCTAATCGGCACACATTCACGCTTTGATGGCCTGCGTGAAATTATCGTTTCGTTTTTCAAACTCATTTGTCGCGTAATCCAGTTGCCGGGAAAGGCAATCATTACCGTAATAACAGCTTTTTGCCGCCACGTTGCGAAAAAGGCAACTTGAAACTGGAGCGAGACAAATGAGACGTTTGCAGCGACGTGTCTCGTACAGACTTTTTGCAATGACGGCCCTAGGTTGTGAACTGGCGCGGCGGCGGCAATGACGGTCCCTCATTACGCCGCAGTTCAAAGGGCCCTCGTTCTCCGGCGCACGTAACCTTTGCCCTTACTGCGAGCTTTATTTATGTTTTTATGTCGTTATTTAATTTGCGACGTTCGTCGTGTCTATATCTCGGCTGGTAATATTAACTACTGCTCTTTATTTGTCTTCATGTTAATAGCGGGTAGTAAACCACGCGTGTCCATACTGTATTATTGGCATGGCAACATAAAGAAGGCTTTCTTATTTCATAGTGTCGTTAATTAATTTCTGGCAAACTTTAAAAATATTTGCAAATAAATATAATGGCGGAAAGAAGTTTTCTTTATTGAAATATGATTCCGGTCATTTCATACGGAATATAGAAAGGGTTAATAACAACCGTTACTCGTTTACATAAAGAATCTATTTGGAGTCCGAAAATAGGATTGTTTTGTCCCGTTTGTTATATCTGGACTAAAGGCTTGATATTTTATTCTATTATCCGTATTTGTTTTCGGAGGATGTGAAGCATACAAAGAAATACGTTGATTAAATTTGTTTAGTCAAAATGAACTTCTTGCTCCTCAAAAACGACTTACAAACTTGTTTTTGTTGTACTGTGCCAAATGCGATAAATAGCCCATTTTTACGATGTAGGTACATAGATTTAACGTCTTTGGTAGATCACACAAAATTGAAATGAGGTTACTTATTGACAGCAAAAGAGGGTAGACAGATATGTCTGTCCTTAAAGCTTTGCCAGTCAATCTGTGACCCTGCAACCTGGTGGTTGGAACCTTTTAAATGGTGATGACAATCGTGAAGTGGATTTGAAATTCGCCCTTGCAATGCAGAGATTTAAAGGCATTCAGTTATAGGACACATTTAATTTGAGTTCAGAAGTGAACCCGTCCTACACAAGTTGACTAAGTTTTATCAGCGATCTGCAAACGAGACTTCAAGTTTTATCCGAGAGTAGTTTCCGAGAATCTCCGGACCATTGACTTGAACCTCCACAGCGCCGCCGGCGGTTGAATATATTAGGTAGGACCTTACTAAAAGCATTTCTGGGTATGTCGACCCGAAATAACATTCGAAAGATAAGCGTTAATGGTGAATGAGAAAAAAATTTAAAGCGATGTTGAAATGGTACCAATAAATTGTCTACAGAAGACTATATTTATTTCGAGATAGAAAAAACGCTTTGGCAACCATGTGATTCACCTACTTTTCTTCTTACCTATGACTTTATAGTTAAAAGTTACGTACATTTATCAATCTTCACTAGCAATACCTGAAGGGAAAAAAGCACGATAAAACCTGCACGTCGAAAAAGGTTCACAGCTCTTAGAAAACGTGTGAAGTTTCCAGCAGACATTGGGCCAACGTAGCTAACTATGGACCTAAGATCTCTTCTGGGAAGAGACCCATGCTCAGCAGTGACAAGTATTTTATTTATAATTATTTATATTCTTTTAATCAATTTCTTACAGACAAATTTGACATTAACTGTGTTAGCTTGCAACATTGCATTTAGGGCAAGATAACTGTGTCTGAAGTAGGTTGATAATTGTCTCTATTTTGCGCTATTCTGTGAATAAAATAACAGATTTTATAACTAACATTGCCTTCAAAAGTAGGCCTAAGGAGGTTATGTTTAAATATGCTTTTAATTTTACATGATAGCGATTTCCCTATGAGTAGAGTGAAAATGATTGAATGTGAGTGGGAGGATGTGTGGATTAGAAAAGAAAAACCGGTGAATACAATTTCATAAATTCTCGGTTTCATCACAGATCAGTTTATGGATTACCGTCTTGTTTATTGTATGTATATAGGTTCCTTTATTAATTTTATGACTTATATTGGGACCTAAGTTGTAACAAAATATATTTATATCGAGTTCTTAGGTTTACGCTATTGTTACAAATAGGAAATGAAACAATTTTTCCGGATTTAAATCGCGTATATTTGTTTTTTCAAACTAACCGACGTTTCGGGCCCTTTACAGATCCCAGTTTACCATGGTCACGGTTGACTCAAATAAATATATTTATGTTTAAATTTCGGTATGTCATTGTAAGATATAACATTACGTCATCGCCTGGATTTTGTTGAACATTTAAAATTTTTTATTTAGTGTTTTGCCTAACGATTGTGGGCAATATATGTATAGAGTCAAAAATATAATGTAATGGGTTGACAACTGATGTAATTTTTATTCTATTCAATAACTGGTAATTATAATTAATAGTATAATGTTTTATATTTTTTAATTATCTTTTAGACCTTGGGAGATGCGAGAGTTTAAAATAGATATAATAATAATAATCCCGCACTAGGGAAACCCTGTGTCTAGGTGCCATGGATACACACATAGACAACCACAAATTACACCCAAACTCACGAGAGAAATAAATGTAGGCCATACAAATATTTCTCCCGACTCGGGAATCAAACCTGGGACCTCTACGTGGCAGTCCGGTATGGCAACCTTCGGCCACAGAGGCACTTGAAACGTGCAAAACAAGGACAGGGTTTTGAAATGACTAAAGATACCAGTAATTATAAAGTGATGTACGGTCCAGTTATTGCAGTTATTCCAGCGTATTATATATCTGACCTGTTTGAGGACACCTGTTTTTCTCCGGATAACTCATGCAGAGTGAGCGCTGCCTTAATAAAGTTGCGTATTCACAAAGGTTTACTTAGGTAGGTACTACAAATAAATATTGAGCTCGTGGTTCTGTCAAGAAAAATTTCTATAGCAATCCATCACCTCAAAGCTCTCAGTAACAATATCTTCACTAACGTCTAACCGAAGTAACTGAATTTCGGATGAAAGTCGATGGAAATGTAGACGGACATTCGATCAATATTCCTATTCGGTTGAAGTCTCAAGTACCCAATGCGACTTCCTCAATTTGTTGTAATTAAAACTTGCTTGAAACGCTATATTCCACTGCAAATTATGTTAATAAAGTTATCCAAGAATTATTCAGAAAATAACAACGGGAAATGGAAACCTTAAATTTCACCCTCAGCAATAAATAGACGTAATTCGAAAAGCATTTTTTGGGAAACTGGCAAAATAGATAAAATAAAGTACATGGCAGCAGTAATGGGCTGGTGCTTCACTTGATTAAATTATAAAGAACAGTAACACCTTTAGCCTCAATTGGCGTAAAGCTCGAATTGTCCAAGTAGAGTTACATATAGTAAATTTTTTATATCTCCACAATTTTGCAAGCTTATACAGTATAATTTATAGAGCCAGGAACCCAAACTAGGGTACCCTGTACTTTAGGTCACCAATCAATATTTATCATATGATCAATATTTACAAGTCTATGGAAACAATTAAATATACGGTTTTGTTCCGATTTTTAGACTCTATCGAAAGCTATACTTTTTTTTTATAATCTCAAAAGAAATACAATGACGTGACGAATATTTTTTTGTTGTCTAAACGAAAAATCTGTTTCCAGGGTGTAAATATCGAAACTTATAATCTATAGGAAAAGCTAGAGGCGTAAAAGAAAAACTCATTTTATAAGAGTAAAAGCATTTTTTGTAAGCTCTTTACTACTCTCCTCTAACGTGTTTTAAAATGCACATTTATAAGATGTTTAGTAGCGGTAGAGCTCCTTGTAAAAGAATTCGTCCAGGGAAATAGTGCCACCTTACCTATTTCAGCCGCCAAGCAGTCTGTCTGCATTACTGTGTTCCGGTTTTGAAGGGTAAGGGTGCTGGTGAAATTACAGGCACGTGGGACTTATCAACTTATGTCTCAGGGTGACGGGTCAAATCTTTGGGATTTAAAGCTTTGAGTGGCACTGCAACTTTTATGGGCAGACGTGTCGCTTACCGCCAGGCGCACGACTACTTGATCGTCTCGTCACGTCACTTGATTTTATATAAAAAAATCATGATTATTTCGATCTCAGTAGCCATTCATTAATAACACACAAAGTTAAGTAATTTGTGAGTAAGCAGTTCACTAAAAAGCGTAATTTTTATAAACCTTTTGCTGCTAGTTACTTACACATATACACAGGACTGCAAATGTTGTTGATAAGTGAAATATTGTAAGAACAACGGAAATGGAATGGATATATTTAATATTCCGTTATCTATTGTCTCGAAGACTAAAGGTGAAATAATATAAATTGACATACAACTCAAAATTATTGAGTGCAGGTACTCATAACGTGGTGCCTTATTTAGTGACAAACTAAACTGATAATAGATCGATTGATGCTAAAAAATAAATGGCATAGTACATTTTTGTTATACCTTTGTGAAAAAAATCAGTATATTTAAATGTTGTTTCCAGCAAATTAATTAGTATTCGTGTTTTCACATAGATTTTGTTTTAATTATTATAAAGATATTTTTGTTCTGTTTACTGTTGGAAATATAATTGACATCATTCAGCCATACGAAATATATAATAAACTATTTATAGTAAAGTCTTAGTATTTTCATTAAATGGCTCCATTAATAGTACATCTAATTAGTTAAATATAATACATAAAGGCGGGCTAATACTTTCATCAGGATCGGCCATAGTTATCACATGGGTATACGGGAGAGAAACAAATAATCAGATGTCCAAAGTCTTCATAGAATTTAATTATGACACAAAGAACAATTTAAACAATTAAATCTAAAAATCACTGTGATACTAATTAGATAATCACGTCTTCTATAATTATTAATTTCAAATTGGCACAAAATATAATAGATTACGCGGAACTTTTGCGATTCGTCGTATACGTGGTGTGCCGCCCGTTGACGTTCAAACAAAATGCCCGCGCAACATGGCGGCACCGACCATCGACACGACGCTCCGCTAGAATGATAGTTGTCAGACTTGTTCCCGCGTGTTCAAATAGATGGCGCTCAACGTTGCGTCGTCATACATAATAAGGTAACATTGACAAAGTAATACGATCATGATCACGATACAATCAAAATAAGTAATAAAAGTCACATAACCGCGTGAAGTAAATACCACGTATATAGTTCCTGAAACAGAAAAAAAGAACAATTCCATTTCCTCTATATTTACAGTAAGGTACTCGTATGTATACGATAAACCGTTATATTATCTTTTGCAATGTGGGATTTAAAGGACATAGATGTTACCTCAACAGCAAAATATAAAACACTAACTTCTAAATTACGGGTTGTTCGTAATAGTAATTTAACTATGCTATAGAATGTGAATTTTTTTTTTCTCATGAACATCAAAGGTTATACGTCAAGAAATAAAAAAAGTGATAACAGTTTTTCTGAAAAAAATATTTTTTGCTTCTCCTGAAAAGTGTTTTTTTTTGTCCTTTGCACCAATTGAGTCATTGACATGTTATTATAAATTCTATTTCGTACGCTTTTTTCATTTATTTTGTCAGTTTCTCAAAAACGTTATTTTTCGAATTACGTCGCTTTCTTATTGAGGGTGCGAAATTAAATTCCAAATCGTATAAGCTTGTTACAAGATTTTAAAATAAAACTAGAGATGTATAAACGAAATAATCAAAAAATCAGAAAGAGAATTAGATGGTATTCAATTGTTTGTTCGAGGCTTTGTAAATAAGCAGGAAGCGGCAGCGGTTCCTACTTCGGGCTCCGTGTTTTAATTACTACCGTACACGTATGTGCGGTCATTCCGCACCGTAATTTACCTGCTTATTCTGCCGGATATTTCGCCACGGAGGAATTGTTTACCAGAACCGGCGTCACTATGTATAACTGTACATGTAGCTTTAGTTTCAAAGTTCTAGAATCTAGTTTAAGAAAGTGTAGTATAGATAGACCATATGTACAGTCTGAGAGCAACATTTAATGCGGTCCTTATGTCATTGCAATACCACCCATTCGCACTAAGCGCTTTGCTTCCTCCTTTCAGATGCCTTCGGCAAAGGAATACTCTAAACCGTGTTTCCTAAAAAGTACCCTTTGAGTATATTCAAGGCTACTAGAGTAAATAGGCATTTTTTAGGCAAACGCGTACCATCGTCGATCACATCGGCACTTAAGATCAGGTGATATTGTGGCCAAGAGTGTGTCTATTATCTATAAAAAAAGAAGTATTGCTTAGTTAGCAATTAGGTATACCTACGTTTTATTTTAAATTGTATTATTTTGTCACGATGTTCTGGAGATTGAACAATAAACATGTGTCTTTAAACCAACGTATTTCACTCTATCACCTACGTCCATCCTAATCACAGACCACATAAATACTAGATCCTAATAATATGAGATAGACTATATTTACAAATGAAGAATTTACTAAAAGAAGTACAATTTGCTATGAAAGGTCAAAATTCTTATTAGCTTTTTCCACCAAGACACGCTCCGCCAGTAGTTATATGTAGGTGACAAGTTTAGCCCTAGAATTCGAATTTGAATAAAAATTCCGATTTTTTCAGAATATTTCTTGCACTATAGGATTTAAAATTGCATACATACCTCTAACTTTTTTGAGAACAAAAGTCTAATTCCTGTAAAGTCCTCAGAAGGACGTGTTACAATAAAACGAAGATTTGTTACAATTAAGAAAAAAGATATTTTTTTATAAATTGATTAAAATTATTAGAAAAAGTTGTGTTAGAAGGGTTTAGAAAAAATCAGAATTCATTTTATAATTTTTTTTTATTATTCTAATGTAAGTGTGCATTTGACCTCCATCTCACCTGATGGAAACTGACGATTAGGTCGACGATGCACTCCTAGATAATTCCTATTCACAATCGCTTTGAAAAGGTCCAACTTATAACGTTCAGGGAACAAGTCTGCAGCAGGGAATTCCACTCCATAGCCGTTCGTCCTATAAATGTGGAAGTGTAACGCTCCGTGCGAATCTTTATATCCACTACATAGGGGTGGAACCCCAGCCCACGTCTAACCCCCCGATCATGGACAGGTGGAATCAAATTATGCAATTCCATCGCACACTCTCCGTGATATATCTTGTAGAATACTGATAAGCAGGCAACTTTACTGCGGTGTTCAAGGCTCTGCAGCTTCGCCTCTACTAATATCTCAATATATCTTATAGTCACCTATAAGACTCTTGGCACGCTTGTCAATTGAATCCAAGGTGGCCAGTCGATATGTAGCAGAGCCATCCCAAAGATGGCAACAGTACTCCATACACGACCGGACTTGTGCTTGATACAGCTGAATCAACTGTCCCGGTGTGAAGTAACGCCTCGCCCTGGAAAGGATGCCAAGCTTCCTGGCTGCATTTTTGGCCATGGATTCAGTGTATCTGCCGAAGTTCGGATTGAACGACAGATCCATTCCAAGTAGCTGGAGACGGTCGGCTATCGGTATGGTTATATCACGAAAAGTCGGAGTCAGTTCAAAGGGACTCCGTTTAGTGGAGAATAGACACGCCTGTATTTGCACGCTGCCTTGAGCGTCAAATCTAAATGACTAAATAAAACAAATAGGTTATTCAGGGTGGGTACGTGCTAGTCTAGTAGTAGATTCTCTGGAACTTTTCCATATTGTTTTGAAACGTCACTGTGGACAGAATTGTAAATATATTGCGAAGTAATACCACCAAGCACCGGCAAAGCACATTAGTCTTTAATTGTTATCAAGGGAATTTGAGTAATCGAAACCGAGTACTTATTCGCACTATTTGCAATCTTTGAATTCCAATTTTTGTACAAAATAATTTACAACAAATAAATAGATTAAATGGTAGACTCAAAGCCTGACCAGCTTGGCTGAAATCAAAAGAAAAAAATTGCAATGAATAGGTTTTACAAGATGATTATTAGACAGATTTCTTCTGCTCGATCAATATAGAAAAGCACGCAAAATCGTCGTTCTAAATATGCGTTCATACTGTAATAATTTTTCATAATTAACCTTTTGCACAATTTCTACTATAATTTTCTTAAATGACAGTTTTATATTTCACCTTACAATTTATTACAAAATTTCATGCACAAGTAGTAGGAAGTGTAGTATTAAGACACGTTTTCCACTAGCTGGGTGTCTTCGTACATGACGTTTTCAGGTGCACAGTCTCCACTCGTGGCCTTTCCTGTTCCAGAGGCAATACTAGAAAGTACATGACCTGCTCGAGATCGAATTACCCTTTGTTTTGTTTATTTCATATTCATACCTACATCCGAAGAGCAATGTCCCAGCAAGAGCAATGAACTGCTAATTTATGAAATAAAACATTAAACACTAATTAAAACTGTACAATCAGCCAGCGTCACTATAACGACGTAGCAACCTCGGCGAATGTTCAACGCGTGTTTATTTTAACTAAATGGAAACTAACCGCGCTGTAGCCCGACGCAAATTGAGGACATTTCCACAAACTGGATTAGTTATATTACTATTAAACAAGTTCTTGTTAACAATTAAATATTTAGAAAAGTTTGCTTCACAGCGAATGCATTAACTGGCTGCCGTCACAGCAGGTACATACGCAGGTACACACACATTCATATACACATGCACACACAGTAACTAACACACACATACGATTTAAGATTCAAATGAAAATTAAATTTAAAATTAGAAGTTGAGAGTGTAAGTTGTTTGGAAATGTAAAAATTAAACACTAAATTAAGTATAAGTTAAAAATGTGTCCAATTCCGATGAGTGACAAATGCACATTCTTGGGTTTTACGTTGGATCTTACCTTGAATTGGAAACAGCACGTAGACACGCTATATGATAAGCTGAGTGGTGTGGTGTTTGCTCTGCGTAAACTAAAACCGTTGGTGTCTCGTAATGCGTTGAGACAGGCGTACTTTGCACACTTCCACTTAAGTATGACTTATGGTGTTATTCTGTGGGGCAATTCGACAAACGCTGACAGGGTAATGCGTATACAAAAGCGAGCGTTACGAACTATGTGTGCCATAACCAAGAGGCAATCCCGCAAGGCACTGTTTAGTGTACACCGAATGATGACCCACTACTCGCAATATGTTTTTGAGGTCATTATGTTCGCGCGAAACACTTAGCACAGTTTGGGCGAGTGCAGGTGACGGGTGGGTTCCTCGGTGGTGCGGGACAACTCCGGTCAGTACAGCGTTGCACTGCACTTCACGGAAAAAACCCGCGAGTTATAGGACCGACCTACTGTGAGCACTTACCTGCCGAACTAAAAACCGAATGTTGTGAGGAAACGTTCAGGGCAGACTGAATAAACTTTTATTGGAAAAGCCCCTTCACTCAGTAACGGAATATACTCAAAGTACTTAATAAATAATACAATTATTATATGTATTAATGAATTTGACAGTCACCGTATTATTGTACTGTAATATACATACATTTATTAGTTATTAAGAGTCCATATTGACATTTTCTGTATACACTTGACATTGTTAGTTTAATTCAATTATTTATTAGTTTAATTTAATTATGTTTGTTTAATTATGTTTATGATTCACTATTATATAATTATTTCTTCATTATTTTGTAAACTGATGCTCACTTTTCGAAGAGTAGTATAAAATGGCATGTTTGAGAGAAATAAACTGAACTAAACTATAGCTATAGGTAAGGAAGAGCGGTGCCTCCTGACACAGGCTTGACAAGCTTAATAGGAGGTACCATTCACTGTTATTGTAAAGTTAATTGTATTACTGAAATAAACATTTTATTATTATATATTTATTAATTACTTATTGGTAATAAGAATTTTTATTCACCCGTGCTGTTTGCAGGTTAATATTTCATTATCGTCGTCATATTCACCGTCAACTCTCTGCGGGGCACCGGTCTTCTCTAAGAGAGGGCTTTGGCCGTAGTCTACCACCCTGGCCCAATGGTGGTTGGAGACTTCACACGTTTTCAATTTGAAGTTTTGTTGAAAACGTCACGAATCGAGCTCTGGCCCAAATACAAACAAGTAAATCCATCCAAAACCAAGACATCGCCGTGAGACTTACACTAAAATAATACCATCCGTTACATATGCACTGGGCTATGGCAACCTCAAGTCGGCTCTGAAGCGCGCTGCATTGCATCTGAGACGCTATTACATTAATCATCACGCTGCAATGACTCTCGGGACATTATGTCAGCACACGTACACGAAAATTGTGTTCGCAAGACGTTCGTGTTGGTATTTTGTAATTTCGAAATTTGACACGAAACTTTAGACTGATTCTTGCATTATTAAAGAATTGTATATTCTTGCGATTGTCGGTATTTTGTCTGCTAACTAACCGCAATAATGTATTTTATGTTTCACATAAGTTATGGTTTTGTTTTGAGACATTAATTGGAAAAAATATACATAGGGCGCACTATCAGTTTCCGCAACTGGCCACTTACATAAACAATATTGAAAAAGTAATTACAACATTTGAAAATAAAACTCTTTGGCTGTAGAATACAGTTTGTTTCATCTGACTGTCACTTGATTTTACATTGTGGCGTCATTTTAGAAATTGGTTAGATAAGTGTAATTTAACAGCTCGACGTCACTCTGCTTATGGCGATAATTCACCATGGAAGACAACTATTTATAGCTGATTTGCAAAATTCAAACGTGGACGGCCCGTCCACTGCTGTGAGCAACAAAAACACCGATGCTGTGCGCCGTGTAATCAAAACAGACAGGCATGTGACATAGTAATAGGTGACGAAACATGGATTTATAGTCACGATCCCAAAACAAAGCAGCAATCGAGCGTAAGGGCCTTTCGAGATGAGCCGAAACCAATCAAAGTGGCGCGCGTGCAAAGTACTTCTAGGCGGATGGTTGCTTCTTTTTTTAATAAAACTGGACACGTGGCGACTGTGGCTTTGAAGAATCGTTGTACCGTGAATAGTGATTGGTACACGACCATTTGTTTGCCGGAAGTTATTGACAAACTCCGTAAAAATAATCGTAAACGCCGTATCATCTTGCACCACAATAATGCCAGTTCTCTCATGGCCAAACAGACAAATGAATTTTTGAAGTTGAACAACGTTTACCTTATGAGCCATCCCGCGTACAACCCCGACCTGGCACTTTGTGACTTTTATTTATTTCCAAAAATTAAGAACCAGTTACGCGATCAACGATTTTCATCACCTGAAGAGAGGCTGTCGAAAAGTATGAAAAATATGTTTTTTTTAAATAAAATGTTATCAAAATTGGTTCATTCATGTGAAAAAGTGCTAATGCTAGCGCTAACGGAGAAAATTTTGAGAAACAAGAAAGTCATTTCTGACCATTTATAGTATTTTTTTCTTATTCATTCCGGAAACTTATAGTGCGCACCACGTATATGTTTGATTACATAAATAGTCAACGAGTGATATAGTGAACAATTTTGAAGTTGAGTTTTTATTGACTGTCATGATGTTTCACCACCATAATATTCAATTATTTTTTATGAAATTACTTCACTTTGTTATTTACTAATACAAGAAATACTTTCATAAAATTGTCACAGATGGCGCTACGGCAAAAAAGTCGTTAAAAACCGAAAACAAAGATGCGACAACAAGCACATAGAAGAATACGTGAGGTCCGCTGGTTTGTTCTGTGGCTTAGTTGGCATAGCATCTGATACAGTTTTATAGGAGACGTCGGTTCCGATTGAAGGAATTTTTTCTAAGTATTCGTCCTTTTTATTAATAATTATAACAATTTTGAAGTTCTTCAAAAATTCACCGAAATTAAATTATTTCTTTCTTTATTAAAGCCTAACGATAATATCAGTCAAGAAATGTTTTTATACTAAGTAAACCCAACAGTCGTAAACTTTGTTTCGCTTGCAGCACTTAACCGAATCATTAATCAGCCGTCAGTCGGGCTGACCGCTAATGGATCCAAGTCCGTCATTATGGGACACCTTACTCTATCTATCTAGTTTACAACTCAAATGGACCCATTCACTTAGCTGAACTTCGGCCTTCGGAAGATGTTGTACTAAATTATAAGTTTATCTGTGTAGACGCTAATTATGTCAATAATACCCAACCTATTTATAACCGTAAATATGATCAAAATTAAAAGAAAAGAAAAGAAACTTGAAAAACAGACAAAAAGAAAATAAAGAAAATAATCTACTTTAAAAATAAATATATTCATAGATACTTCACATGTAAATTCTGTCTTTCTTAGTCAGAAACGTCTCAGGTATTTGCAGGAAGGAATATAACACATTCACACCGTGTACTGCCTGCTAAAACTTGTGAGTGTATATAAAGCAAATGTGAAAGAACAATAACGCTGTCTGAAAACAAAAGGTAATTTCCCACAGCCCGAAAAGATTCCAATCTTTCTGCCACAACATTAAGGAAAGTTCACACCAACCGAACCCCAAACACCGCGTGGTACAATAAAGTTATTTTTGGTGAATTAATCACTAAGACTTCCGGAAAGGTTTCTTAAAGTCTATATATAACGTGCATTCTGTGGTTAGTGCTTAAATAATGACCTAATCAGAGACGATGTCTGCTTGCGTTTTAAAAGCTACCTTATTCTAAATGCAAGAAAATCGAAATATGTAAACCGTTGCAGTCACAGGCAGGTGCAAATATTTATGAGTGTTGATCCCCTAGTTGTTACAAAAGGAACATGTTAAAAAGAGTCATTGTCTTGCTTATAGCCTCAACGATCGACCAGGAGCTGCGAATTCTGTTTCGTGTTTTACTCGCTTTATATATATAGGCTAAACTAGTTCATCATAATTTATGGTAGCTTTGTGATAGTCTGCGAGCGATATTCTTGTGCCCTCTTTTGTTTTAGATTCCTCCTCCTGGCATTCTATTTGATCTGTGGTCAATGGAGACCCGTCAGTAAGAACTTTATTCAGTCTGTCCAATGTTTGACGTTATCTAAACCAGCCTTATTATCAAAAATTGAATTGACCGCCTTTGAGGGAAATAAATCCAGATGAATATCATATCAAGTTGTTAACATGCCAAGACATATTACAACTGTGTTTCGCGGCAGCGGTTGCAAGAGTTATTATGGTATTCGTACCTCATTGCGTGACATTCAACCCAAAATACAATTTAAATGCAAATATACGAAACATCTTTTACCTGATCAGATATGCCTTGCTAGTTTATATGCTGAATTTTATGGTATTTATTATTCACGAAGTTTCATATTATCTACTTTAACAAGATATTTTATTTTACGATGCGTGACTATTATCACTAATAATATATATTAACTGCGACAACAAATTTTAATACAGACAGTGCAATAAGTTTTTACATGATAAAGAAAAAGTATATAAAGTCATTGAGGGCGGTGCCCCGTTGCAATGGTGCCCAGAAGGCTGGCAACGTTTTATCTTTAAGTCGCTAAACTTATTCTTGACAGAGACTGCCCGCTGCCCACCTACTCCGCTAAGCCGATCACCGGGGCTTCAAAGAGGCCTTCAATTTTGAATTGAAAATATCACACGTCATTTATAGACTAATATAAATACGTGATCCTTGAATTTGTACCAAAAAGCCTTTAACTATGAGTCGGATCTTAATTCGTAAAAGTGGACTAAAACGAGTCAGCGACATATATCTGAGAATGTATGTCTGAAAGTGTATGGTATATCTGAAAACAATCAAGCTACCACTCAGTATTCATGCAGAAGGTTTTTTCGACGATTCAACAAAGAAATGAAAGAGAACTCCTATATCAAATGTCGAGAACCAAATTCATGACAGAAAGCACTATAGGATCGGTGGCAATTTGTAAGTGTCTGAGTACTAATGGACGTTCCTGTCTGATGACCGTTATGGCATCCATGTCAGAGAATTAATCACCCGCGATTGATGGCTGCGGTGACTCGACTTGCTCGGTTTATTATTACCTTTTGTCCACAACCTAATATACGTCTCGCTCAGTTTAGAAGCCTCAGGGTGCCCAAAAAACAACAAAACATTACAGAATGATTTATTTAGTATATAAAACAATTAATTAAGTTTTATTACCAACATCAACATGTAAAGTACCTAAATGAATTTCACCTTTGATCCAATTTCGTTTAAATAATATAATCTTGACTCCAGGCTGCGTGGCCAAAGAACGACTGATGACTGATGACTGAATTGTTCCCCTACAATAATACCTAGATCTGATCTTTTTACTGCGCGGTCCAGACGAGTGATAGAGTGATCTTGCCTGTATAGGCAAATCTATGAAATTACCTGCTTGCAAATATATCATTTACAAGCAGGTAATTTCATAGAATTTCGAGTCCGGATTCAATTTACTTGTACTTTGTCACGACTTTTCCGCAAGTCGAATAATTGTATTCTCGTTATACCAACGTTACTTGCTACTTCGTGACGTGGATCTACTTAATAAAAGTTTAAATGATCAGAAAACTTCCATAACTGCAATACTTGAGTAGTACTCCCGTTCAACAGGGGTCTGCTTCATGCAACTTTCTATTACTACGCGGACTCGTTATCGAGTTCCGCGTCTCGAAACGAAATTCTCGTTGCATCGACCGACACCAAATTTTGAAAACGATGTATTGCATATAGGACCTAAATATATACATATATACATATTGTCATTGTGTGTTTCAACTTTGACGTATGGTAGAAATTTTAAGAAAACTTGGGTAAGAACGTCTCTTAACTTTGCTATATATGCATTTGTTTAAAAATATTGAAAGATTCAGAATGAACTACTACAACTATTTTTACCATTAGTAACTACTTCCATCCCTCATGCGCGCGCGCAGTAAAACCTTAATATATACTTCATATTTAAAAAAATATGCTATAATAATTGTTAAGAAATAGGCAATAAGCATTGCCACATTACACAGGTAATACCGATCCAAGGTGTCAAAGATTTCATTACTATGTTGTAACTGTATAATTACAATAAACTTACTAAAATTAACCTCTTTGAAACGTATCGATGCCTCATCAATTACCGCAACCCTCCCGCTGACGCGTTTCCTCTGCTCTCTTCCACACGTAACACACTAGTTGGAAAATTTTCTAGTTTTCAAACTTGCGTCTATAAATTGTCGAAGCGCGCTGCGGTTGGAAAATCTTCGGTTATTTATCTATCGCTACTTTTGAATTTGATTTATTTGCCTTTGCTCCCCATTCATTTGCAGAATAATGGGTTGTTTACTGGAACTTGATTTAGTGCGAGTTTTGTATGCTGCAAACAGGGTATGTTCTTTTTATCGAATCCGATAACGGGGAAAGGGTTCTACGTGGCAAAGCTTCGATGAGGGTTAGATTAAAAGGGAACCGAGTAATGAAGTTCTATAACTAACTTGTATGAAATGGCTCCAAACGATTTCTTCTCCATGTTCCCTATACCAGAACATAAATTTTGCTAACTTTATTCTTCTGAGAACGATTGCAGCCAATTGGGGTTAAATAGTTTTTCAGATACCTCACTAAAACTTCCTGAAATACATCATGTTAAATCGTTATTTTATTCAAGCGGAGATTTGAGCGTTTTTAAAGGCAAAATGTGAAATCGCCGGTGACAGCGGAAGCGTCGGCGGAAGCGACGTCACCCGCGTTACAATTTATTCCAGCGACCTACAAAAAATTATATTTCACAATTTCTATCGCGTTCTCGTACTGCGGTTTTACCAAAGTCATGGAAAAATTCTCTTTTTTCCTAGTGTTCTAAAAGGTGCGATTGCTTGAATGCTATTTATTAAGAAAAAACATTACGCTTGACGCTATGTGATACGGATGACTTGCGATCAGTTCAGCCTAGGTCTATGGATCAGACCCAGCCGTATTTACATAAAAAAATTCTTCCACTAATTTCATAAAAAATCGTCCCCTTTGAAACGAATGCCATTATATTCAAGATATGTATTTAACACAGTGGACCTAAACACATAAAATTAACCCTTGTTAATACCCGTTTGTCACCAGCACAGTAACTTAAAGGGTACTAGTTAACAAAGTTGTGAACGATGATAATTTGTATCACGACGACGCCTACGCTGCCGCAGACACTACTCAAGCAAACTGTGGTGATGTTGTTGCCACAGCAAGTGCTTTTGATATTGCTTTTCTGTGTACTGAGATTATGTACATTGAGACAATAGTTCTTCAAGACCGTTTTCGACTTAAGTGCTTCTGACCGCCGACCATAGTTTCAACTAAATAACTAAATAGAAGCAACCTAGTTAATTTTTAAAGCAAACTACTTAATTTTTAAACAATGATTATATATTATCTACGTCCTTGAGTGCCTTTAATTAACAATAGTTGTATTTTAAATAGTCTAATCCTAAATTTTTAACTGTCTCCGTGACCCTTTTTTTTTGTTGCAACCCTGGACAGAAGACCCGGGTTCGATTCCTGGGCCGGGCGAAATATTTGTTTGACCTACATTTATTTCTCTCGTGAGTTTGGGTGTAATTTGTGGTTGTCTATGTGTGTACTCTTGGCACCCATGATACAGGGTGTACCTACAAGGAAAAAGATTATCTACATGTTAAAGATTTAAAATTATTACGTGTTAGTATAAATTCAATAATATTAGACAATCCCTACTCCTCGTAGACACTGAATGAACATGACACAGGCAATGAACTAAAATAATAAAAATACAGAAACATTTCATCACAATCATAATTTAAATTAAAACCAACTACATTCATCCATTAAGGAGACTTCAAAATTAAAAATATATATATATAAATTTGAAATTAGACCTTCTAATTGTCGTAATTTTTTGTCATATTCCATGAACTACATCCCGGTTGTACACATAGATATAGAAAAAAAGGGTAGATTTGATATGGGGGCGTGGTTCGTGTCGCCTCGATATGGTCAAAATGACCATATCGAGGTGACACGCCTACAAAGGTCGTCACAGTGGCGCAGCGATCGATATGCGCATAAGAACTAAACGTGAAAATGACAGTTTGTAGCGTAAAACTCTGTAAAAATCGGAGTCAAAACAATAATTTCAAAACTAGCGGGACAACGTACCACCGGTTAGTTACATATTTAATAAATATTTCTATTTTTATTCGAATTTCCCATTGTTCTACATAGAAATTTCTAGACACGAACGTAGTTCGTAGTAACGTAGTAACGATGTTTATCGACTATCGATATTTTTATCAAAAAATTTGAATTTTTTTGTGTAATTTTTATGATTAAAGTGTGTTATATGCCGAAGCGAAGGCATGCATGTTAAATTGATTTCTGATGGCCGTATCAATTTCCTGTGCGTTGTGTCGCCAGTGTGTTTGTGTGAAAATGAGCCTTTCATCAACTTAACATAACTGTTTTTCTTTCTTTCGTAACTGGTTATTAAAAAAGAATATTTAATCCACATTCATAACTGTTTTTCTTAACCAGCTACGAAACAATGCCTCTTTTTGTGGAGCAAATGCATTTAAAACACAAATAAAATAAAATCGGCTTTATTTTACATTGCATGCAAAATAAATTACAAACAATGATGAAAAATTTATGTAGTTTTCTATAAGAAAATTAGAGAAATTTTTCAGCAATACATAAAGACAACATAATTTCTTTTGTTTAATTTGTTGATCGTTCGAGTTACTCTTGACAGTGACAGCCCAAAAATTGATATGAACCTGCTAACACAAAAGTGCCAGTATGGTTATGGTGTGTTCTTAACCGACTTCAAAAAAGGAGTAGGTTCTCAATTCGACTGTATGTTCCTTTTTTCTTTTTTTTGTATGTATGTTACGCAATAAATCCGATATTTGTGAACCGATTTTCACGATTCTATTTTTGTTGGAAAGGGGGTACCTCCATAGTGGTCCCATTTCATTTTGAAGAAAATCATCCACCTCGAAAGGTGGCTGTTCACGCATGAAGATTCATTGTCATAAATAGCGCCTAATATTAATTTAGGAGCAATTACTTTAATGGTTGATATTGCTATTTCTCCAATTCAAGGCGTTTTTCTCTCAATATATTTTGAGTAATGAGAACCGATTTTTATTATCTCCAGTGTCAAGTCCTGTATAGTGGTGAACTAGGGGATATTTCAGTAAAACTTAGCAAATAGACGTAATTCCACGCAACCCCTTACAATTAATATAAGGGGTTGCAGGAGGTTCCAGGATGCAGGAGTTTACAAGCTTGACTGTGAGTGCGGTCTCTCTTATATTGGACAAACAAAGTGCAGTATTTGTACCCGCGTCAAAGAACACATAGCTGATGTCAAACACCGTCGCGTAAACAAGTCTGCAGTCTGCGAGCATGTCATCGATAAACCTACACATTCAATGAAGTTTGACAAAACCCAGGTCCTCCAGGTCCGCAGTATCAACCCAGGATGCTGCGAGAGGCCATTGAAATTAAAAAACATCCTAATTTCAACAGGGAAGATGGTTTCTCCGTACCACCAGTTTGGGATCCAGTATTTCCTCTAATGAAAAATCCCAAACAGATATAAGACTGCAGTACTAATTAATATGTTTTAGTTTATTCTAATTTATATTAATAATTAATAATAAATTGAACTTAATAAAAATTCATTCAATAAAATAATTTGTAAAATATAATGTAGCGTAAATTGGAATGTTTCCTTTGTAAAATTAAAAATAAGGTATTTAATTAATAACTATTGTAACTATAGTGAAAAATAAGGTGGTTTGCATCATTTATCTTCATATTATACATACGAGTAACTGGTTGAAGACTGTACCACCTCAGTCAACCGTGACCATGGGATGGATGTTTGTTTGAAAAAACAAATATACGCTTGAAAATTGAAAAAGAATATTGTTTCTTTGTTCTCTTTTAGCTCACCTAGGCATTTTCTTCTTTTTTGTTACATTATTTGTTACCATTTGTAGAATATATTTTATACGTGTATCTATTTTATTATTAATTAAACTATGTGGTACGCATGACCTAACATACCTACAGTCATTTAGACTATTGACAGTAACTATTATGACGTAATCTGTGCTATTGGCTGTGCCAGGTTTCATGCTACCTAGAAATAAGA
The DNA here is from genome assembly GCF_003589595.1 of Hyposmocoma kahamanoa. Lineage (NCBI taxonomy): Eukaryota > Metazoa > Arthropoda > Insecta > Lepidoptera > Cosmopterigidae > Hyposmocoma > Hyposmocoma kahamanoa. The sequence goes on from NW_020653756.1 coordinate 473,198, forward strand.
TTTTGTGATACGTGAGTTTGCTGAATAAATGATGATGGTTACTGTTGAAAAAACTTCATAAAAAGACGAAAACGCACTACAGTTGCCTGCCCCGATGGGAGAAGGGCGAGAAATATACGCATGTGTTCAGAAAATGACTCCTTTGCAATACTGTAACTAAATATGTTTTAGTGACTTAGTGAATAATAATCACCTAAACATATTAGCATACCTACATATCACAATAACTTTGAACTTAGTAGGATTTCTCAGTCGAATAAAATCACTTTAACCATGGTGATTGGAGTAAATTTCAAGTAATAATATATATTCAAGTAATAATAAAAATGCGTCGTATTTACGAGTCCTACGTAGTTTATTAGTTTCTGACACTTATAGTCTGAATATAAAGTAAAATCTAAATATAAATTTATTCTGAATAAATAAATATTAAATAAAATTAAATAAATAAAAGAAATAATATTTCCATTAATAATTGAATAATTACTTAAGATTTTGCTATAAAAACGCACACAACAACCCTCAATGCTGCATGCGTAGTCTCTAAAGATTACTGTCAGTCGCGGTGTCATGAAGCGAGGGAAGGATAAAATGACGTAAGGAGAAGTTCTGCATATGTTTATATTTGTTAAATATCGTAACACCTTTGCACTGTTAAAACTCGGATCTTTAAAACGCTGTAAATCACATTGTTCGTACTGTACGTAAAATGCTGTAACCAAAGAAAAATTTAATTACGTGTTTTATTCATTTATTTATTTATAAGTGCTTTACATGTGTTGTCGTTACAAAAATATACTTATGAATATACTTATACATTAACAAACACATGCACCTTGATAGGCATCGCAACATGAAAAGGGAGAGGCGCAGACATTAATTCCGCACCTGAGAAGCATTACACTGGAAGTGCTATTTTTGTAATTTTACAGGGGACGATTTTGTGTCAAAATGCGGCATGTAGAACATTTAGAATGGCTTCAAATAAAACTAATTGAGTTTTAATAACATTTCGAACTACCCTAATTGTCGTACAAACTGTTTTTCGACACAAAATCGCTTCCCCCGTAAAATTACAAAAATGGCGCTTACAGTGTAATGCTTCTCAGGTACGGGATTATAATTTATCTTGGAGATACTCGTCCACATCGTAATAACTTTTAGAAATTAATAATTTTTTCAATACATTTATAAATTTGTTTACGTTTGATTCTGATTTTAAATATTCTGGGAGCTTGTTATAGATTTTTATTGATATAGGATGAGGTCCGGTACTATGTATCTTGAATTTAGACATTGCTTGTATTAATAGTTATTTGACGGAATGTGATGTTGGTGTTCTTGATGTAGGTACTCACTCATTTCGCAAAAAAAAACATCGGATTTTATGAGGACTAAATCGTTTTAAAATTCCTAAATCAGAAAAAACCGTCAATAAAATTATGCTGTCCAGAGATTTGTTTTTATTCTAGAGACATGAGACCCAGACCAATAGAAGCAGAAATAAAACTGATCAAGAATATGCAAAAACAGTATTTTCGCAGGTGGCGGGTTACAGCATTATCGCTTTCAACCGACGAAATTGATACTAATTTATAAAAAATGAACAGCACCATGTTGCATTTTCAGCCGACTGTATAACGACAAAAAAAAATCAAAGTAATTACGCCTTTTTTGAATTTGAAGCATTCAAAATTTATTTGAAAAAGGTTTTAATCTGAATCTTATTACGATGCCTTACTTTCTCACACTCGTATAGTACAAAAAGAGTGATTATTCAGGAGATGGCAAAACTTTCTATTTATTTTAAATTTCTTGTCAAGGGTTTTGATTTGGATGCGTTACTTTAAGAATAGGTAAAAGTCAGTCTGTGAATATGAAGGAAATGTGACGTGAAACCAGCCTGCAAAATTTGTTTATACAATCCATTTTTAGCATTTCAGTAACTTTGTGCTTTAAGATACGAGTTTGAGCAAGTAAGGCGACGATTAGTGTTTATTGAGATAGACTTCGGTGGGAGGTATCGGCCTTGCTAATGGCGTCGTCCGTCATAATTTTTATAATATTATTTTTACAAAATTACCGCACATAGTCATATTTCATCGATTATTTCGATGGGGCCATAACGTTTAAAAAGAAGAAAAAGAAATAAACTTTATTTAATTTCAAAGTGGCCAGCACTTGGAACGGCAATTTCATACTTTAGCCTTTTAATAGGTGACAACATCGTGATTTATTGGTAAGCTATATTCAAGACTAGACAATGCGTAAAGCCGTTGGTCACATCGTCGCTTAACATCGGATGAGATTATAGTCAAGCGTTCATCTACATTCATAAAAAAAAATGTAATATATTTGCTCGCCTGTGCACAAAACCAGGATTGATTCCGGTGATCGAAACCGATTATATCAGTAGTAACGGCTACGTGACTCGATACTGAGCATAATGGCGTCGGCGAGAGCGCCCAGCAAGATGGATGGCCTCTTTTGCAGCTAAGAGATGTTAATACATGTCTATCTTTTTGCATCTACGCGACAGTAAGTTTCACGTGGTGACAGCTCATAAGTTTCCAATGACGAAGAAGTGATGATCAGGGTACATGAGGGTACAGGCTACATGTACCCTTTAAAAATAGAAGTACAACGTCACCTCCGAGGAATGATGACGGCAAAATAAACTTGTCTGAATTACAACCAGTGCAGTCCCTATGAGTGAAGTTAAGCTAAGTTACCAAACTCAAATACAACAACAATGTATTTTACTCCTTTAAAAAAATACATTTTTACATTCTCTTTCAATTTTAATAGTCTGGTTGTGACGTAAACGATTTAACGCTCCAATTAAACATTATCTCATGGCTAGGTTAATTGCTTTACATCAAGACCTTAAACGAGACCAAAGCGATTGTCTTCAAAATAGAATTACATTTAGTAAAATTAATAAAGTTTCATTTTTCATCTCGTTTTGACTGTAAGACGTGACTTGCTACAAAAGTGTTTTATGAAGATTGTTCCGGATAATACTCACTTATCTAAAGTGCCCTTTCCTTTCTTACCGATCAAGGAGAAGCTTATAAGCCTTAAAATCGGGTTTGACTTTAATGGCACTTGCAGATTTTAGTGTTAATGTCAGGTGACAAATTATCATTCGCAATCTCATAGGGGGTTTCTCATATTTTGAAATCGAGTTCGTAAGTTGAGATCCTAATATGCTTTGCGCTAATGTAATGGTTCGCTCTGTGAAGATAAACATTTTAAATATTCAGTACTTGCTTATAACTAGTTTTTCAATAAAAACGTAACATTGTCGGAAATTGCTTAAAGTATTTAGATCAGACGCTCCCAAACTTTTTGATCTGTTAGAACACGTGCCATTTTTTCTGTTTTGCGTAGATCACCTTCCTTCCTAATATATTTTTTTAATTCATCAAAATCAAATGTGTTTGACAGCTCCCACGGTGTAATTTTACATAAAAAAAATTGATGTTAAATTTATTCATTTACCGACACGAATATCTTGTCTGATGTGATTTTTTTTAGAATTTCATATGTAATTTTATAATATGTCTTTTATAAGAAAGTAATTTATATATAGGCAAGAGCACGTCACACTTGACAATTTTTCTAAATCGATTTGTCATACATTCTTTTTTTTTTGTCGAACCAGTCTCCTCAATTGACCCAAGTCCCAAATAATACAAAACAAGGTTTTATTGTTCTCGAATTAGGAATATCGTTACTTTTAGCACTCATAAACATATTATGGTGATCATAACTCTATGACACTTTCAGTTGAATGTGAAAGTTAAAATGTGGCATGCAATTAGGTCATTGCATATATATTAACCACAATGTCAATAGCTGCTCGTCTACAAGCGTAGAAGTCTAACAAACTTTTCCTCTCTTACTCCACTCTATTCTATTCCTTTACGCCTCCGTAAAGAACGCTTTATTTCCCACACTCTATACTCTGTCGTCCTCCTCGCTTCTGTCATGCCCTCATACTAAACATGCCATCTCGTACCTCCGACTTTGCTTTCAACACTCTTACCGTGTTGAAGCTATGACTGAAGGTGTGACTATACCATTCTCACGATTCCTTCAAACGGCATGTCAAAGACCACTACCCTAACCCTTATGTTCACCTTTTCTATCACCGTTTATATTTCCTTCATGTATGTGTACGTATAAGTAATACATATAATATATTTGAAATAGTTTGATTAAAAGACATGCTTTGGTTGCGACCTCCTTTGCATCTCCTAAATTTGAACCCTGGAGTTACCTGAAAAAAATTAATGATACTTGACAATAATAGCCTATTGCACGTAAGCTTATTCCGTTTTACCTAAATTACTAGGTATTATGATTATTATTCGATTAGATATTATCTAATCGAATACTATAAATAAATCATATAAATAAATAACCTTTGACTTTGACTTTGCAACTAAAAAAAATGTATAACATTTGTGGTGGTATGTGTAATAAATTAATTATCCATGAGTAGTTATTCAAACGTTATTTATTCACTTTTACTTTTATCTTTAGAGATAAGCTTTAGAGATAAGATAAGAGAACACAAACATTATTTGGTCTTTACCACAGAACACTATGTCTTGACTCAATTTGTCGATAAACCGGAACAGAATGCCAGCCCGCGCTACTTAATATCTTTTTATATTCAACTTTATAGTTGGATCCTCAATCGCCATGCGCGCGAAACATCTTTTCCGTTTCTCGGCTTCAGCTACAATCTTTTACGTAAATTTAAACCAATCATTTCAAGATCAATCAAACACCACAATTACAATTGCGAATTAACACGACAGCAAAATGTTTTTTAACATAACTTAACAATTAAATAGTACACAATCGAATCCAATTATGAAATCCATTATTGAAGGACGTTATCAACTAAAGAACTTTTTATTATAATTCGGTACAAAATCCAAGACTTATCGATTAATAAAATACAAATTTATTTAACCGTAATACGTTTTTTAAACAAATTATATATTTTTTAAACACCTTTAATCTAAAATAATAACAGGTCAATATTCTTAGATTCCGATAAAGATGGCTCCACTATCGCCATGCGCGCGACAACATATTTCCTGTTTCTTGATTTCAGCTACAATCTTTTAAATAATTTTAAACTAACAATTTGAGATCAATAACGTACGAAAATTACAATTGCAAATTAACATGACGGTAAATGTTCAGTAACGAAAGTTAACAATAAAACAGTATGCAATCGAACATTTTTTTATAAAATCTGATATTGAAGGTCATCAAGAAATATTTTTTTATTATAATTCGGTATGAAACACAAGAGTTATTGTATTGTAATACTATTTAATATATTGTTAAAATATAAAAGTTAATAATACGCACGTTTTTACACAAATCATGACATATGTAAGTTTCATGGAAGTGTAGTTGAAATTGAAACCCACTAAGATTTAATTTATTTTTATTTTTTTTAACTTGGCCCATTTTTCACGTATATGTTTTAGTGGAATTTGCGAAACGCTTCAAGGTCTGCTACTAAAAATCCAAAACAAATCTTAATTGAAAATATGGAGCTGGTTATCTAACGTTGTCGGAATTACTTGAACCAGATACAGAATAGGGCCGATGCCTTCCCCTGAGGCAACAGCCGTTTTCCATTACGACACCCTCTCACAAATGTGGCTATGTTTCGAGCATCCTTACTAGCTCAAATAGGTGATATTGGATTGGTCATGCTGTGGCTGTGGAAAATACAAAGTGGATTTGGAAATTATCTTAGGGTTCAATCTCAGGAGGGACGCGTCAAGATTCTACTAAAGCGATTGAGTTTTTTTTGTTGTTTGTGTGTTTGTGCCGATGCCGCAGTCGTATGTTCAAGTTAATAAATTAAATAAATAAATAAAAATAAAATATTTTTTATTTCAGACATTGTCCATTGTAATATACTAATATTAGTAGTTAATTAGTAACAATTTGTATTAAAATTAGATTAGCATGTAAGTAATTTATTTAATTATTCATTGTTTTAGAAAAAAATAAAAAGGAGGGCACAATATAACCATTCCGAAATCGTTACTTCCAGATGTGGATATATATACTCGCTTCAGTAGTTCTATCCAATATTTTTTGATGAAACCCTCACTCTTGACCGCTATCATCTTCAGGACGCCGCCGCAGTTGGTGCTGCAGCACAACAAGCTGCAGAGCCTTGAACACCGCCGCAAAGTTGCCTGCTTATCGGTATTTTACAGGATATATCACTGAGAGTGTATCACGGAGAGTAATTCCGCCTTCCCTTTTCCTTCATCGGGAGACCAGTCGTAGGCTTGGGTACCACCCCTATCTTGTAGATATTCCAAAGATTCGCACGAAGCGTTACGCTTCCACATTTATGTGGTGAACGGCCATGGAGTGGAATTTCCTGCTTGCAGACTTGTTCCCTGAACGTTATAACTTGGACCTTTTCAAGGCGAGAGTGAATAGGCATTATTTAGGTGTGCATGTTCCATCGTCGACCTTATCGTCACTTTCCATCAGGTGAGATGGAGGTCAAATGCGCACTTACATTTCATAAAAAAAAGAGCGGTCGCTAAGAAATCATCAATGTGGGCTTCAGCAATCCCCGACGCGCTGCAGAAGCACGAAAACCCCAACAAAGCCCTGAAGATGATATTACACATTACGCGCACAGACTGCTCGTGTAATACGACTGACAAATTGTCTTGAAAAGTAAAGTAATTAGCAAATAAATGTTCTTCAATAATGATTACCATAATAACTATAAGACAAATAAATAAGTATAATTACATCCACATGTAGATAACTTTTCCCATAATATGTTTATAATAGAGAAACTTTTTCCAATAAACTACGGAATCCCTAAAATTGTTGGACGAAATTCTCGAAAACTTTATTCATGTTGACGGTATCGAGGATAAACTTATCGCGTCATACGCCATATATGCCTCAAGAGATATTGACGTGAATGATGCTAAGGAAAAATGGGACTAGGGATAAGTGTTAAAGTCAATTTTGCAAACAGAAATGCGACAAAGTAATGAACGGCTTATATGGAAAAAACTTGAGCTACTCTTTGGAAAGCAAATGCAAAATTATTTTGACAATGTTATAGTTTGAAAATTCGTTTGTACGTAGATGTTCAAATGATGTGACTGTAGATTTAGAATAAATAGGTCCTGATGATAAAAAGTGAATTTCCGCCGTTGAGTTCAGTCTCCCGAGGCGCGACGAACGATTGATAGGCATACATCTGCTTGATTCATTTTGATCTCTTATCCTCACTTCGGTACCAGCTTTCTTTAAAAAGGCTGTAGAGGAATCCTATTTTCAATATCTGTGACGTTGTTTGTTCCAACAATTTTTAAATTTGTGACTGAAAAGTCGTTCACTGGTTCTTTGATATGGATAGGCGAAACTCTATAGCCAGCGATCAGCCCTTTATACGACCGATGTTAAAATGAATTCAAATTACGATAACACAAAGTAGTGATTTCGTGAACGCTTCGATTACAGACGAGAATTAGGACAACATTATATTATATAGGGCAAACCTATTACTCCATAATTTTCTTGAAACTATTAACAGTAAATTGATTTAGCTAGCTATTTCCCTCGGCAAATGTTGTGACTATGCGTATGGCATAGTATGATGGTGATTTCTTGTGAGCTTTTTCACATAGCATAGATCGTAGAGTAGAGCTCCTTGTGAAAGAGTCCAGGGAAGTACTGCTACATTACCTATTTCTGCCGCCAAGCAGTAAGACTAAGGTTGCTGGTGAAATTACAGGCACATGGGACTTGACAACTTATGTCCTAAGGTATCAGTATTCTCAGATTTTTGTGATTTAAACTCTGAGTGACACTGCAACTGTTATGAGCGGGCCGGTCGCTTGCCGCCAGCCGCACGACTTGTTCGTCCCGTCATTTAGCATTATAAAAAAAAATTAAAAATCCAAAGCAAAGTTGTATCCTGATCGGTGTAGTGTCCGCTCTAAAAAATAAGCATCCAAATGATCCCGAACTTGTGCGATGTCCCTAAATACAAGAATACTCAACTTTCCGTCTCGATTCGGTTTTTGTCTCAACCACTCCATAATAACATGACTTTGCTGGTTGACATTACTTCGATGGACTTAACCTATGTCATATTTCAAATCTCTATTACCCCAAAAGATTTGCCCCGTTACGTCGGGGCACCCACTTCCATCCTCCCTCCGCGCAAAATCAATTGCAAAGGACAACAGAAAACCATTTCGCTCAAATAAACACATATATGCTAATGGAGATAAAATAAAATGAAGACCGGTGTAGGAAAATTATGCAATAACATTCATGTATTAATTATGAGTGGAAGTAAAGGAAAACCTTATAATTGAAGTACATTTTTACCCAAAAGGCATTAACTGAGTAAAGCTGATGTCGTAAAAGTCGTGTCGAAGCAAATTACGATTAATTCATCAAGAGCGAGTCGTGATATATATAATAATATAGTTGAAGTTGACATTGAAGGACCTTTAACAATGTACTATACTCATAAAGGTATACTCATAACGCGTATACAATCAAGAAGCACTCGAGTTGTGGACTTCCGGAAGGCTTCTCTCGTTACAAAGGATATCCTCGATAGACAAAGCAGCTTCAAATGTTACAAACTAGGACAAGCTAGCAACATATTTCTTAAAATTCTTCTTGCTGCAATGACGGCTCTTTATGTTTTTTTTTTGTTTTCTTCGGTATTTGCAATGTGCACAGTATATTTTAAGTTTGGATTTATTAATTAATAATGAATATATAAGTAATAAAAAATAATAATTTCGCCCGAGTACTGGTAATGAAGTTTTTAATAGTTATTATAGTCCTTTGAATCTTAAAATATATTTATAAAAAAGATCTTTATTTAAAACAGTGCTTGCTACTCGTATTGAGTAGTAAGTAGTATTTTTTAACTTTAGTAGTATTTTGTGTGAATAAGTTAAACAATGAACACTATAACCATTTTATCACCCTGTTATTATGCTAAATCATTGTTGCTTTATAAGAAAAATAGTAAATAATAATAAATTAAGTAAATGCACTTGCTATTCACTCGTTTTATTTGCCTCTTACAGGAACCTTTCACTTCAGATAGTCTGAATTTTCTAAGAATGATCTTCTAACCACACATTCCCCCTTAAATTTGTTGTCGTGACTGACGTTCAGTTCTTTACAACCTGGTAGCGCCCCCTATCAACTCGGTCTATCCGATGATGATCCTTAGAATCTTTAACGGAAAACACAATTGACAATTATGCAAAAGTTTTCAAAAGGAAACAGGACAGTTAAATTACATGTAATATTTGACTCAGTAGCTCAGAACAATCTTTAAATTAATTGCACGTGGAAACAATCTTTAAACTTGTGAGTTTTTTCGATTGAAGTAATGTCGGTAGGGATAAATTTCTATGTTATTCTTGTAAAAGCAAACAAATAAACTAGGTACTCAACCTGCGCAAACGCTGACCACCACCATTCTCTCACTCATTCATTCTCTTCACTCTGGTCATTGTTACATTCTGAATTACTTCGTTATGGCTGCGTTCAATGTCAAATATTCTACATGTATAAAAACTTTAATTAAAAATAATGACTGTAATATATATTCACACCGGGCCATTTTATATTTTTTACAGAAATAAATTACAAGTTACATTCTGTGTCACAACTCAATCCGAAATAAATCAATCGCTTCATCGTAAATTCGTATATTCCAAATCCCAAAACAGCTTTAAATCAGAAATATCCAACAGCGATATCTTTACAGTGTGATCAAGTGAACAAAAAGCACCTGTGCCCGACAGCAAAGCTCGCTACGATTGATTTCATTTTAATAAATGAACCGTGAAACATTGAATCACATGCTCTCCCTACAGGGTAACTAAATATACTCCTTTGTGTATAAAAAGTTGTGCTTTATTCATTACGCTCTGATGAATCATTAAAGGTCAATTTTAATTGGTATTATAATCATCATCAGCGTTGTCAAGCCAATATGCGTCTCACTGCTAGGAGGGTGTTTAGGCCATAATCCGCCGCGCTGATCCATAGTGAGTTAGGTTTCTTTACATGTTTTGCAAGGATTGTGAATCGCTTTCGATGTGCAGGTCACAATCACGAGTGACAATGTTTTCCTTCGCATTTGGCTAAAGGTACTGCTATTAAAAATTAAGAAATAAACGTAACTTCGGAATTAAATATCACTTTGCTACCACCGCGTTTTATATTCGTTATATAAAATTTAAGAAAGATTATATGGAAAGACATAGAGAAGACTATACGGAGAGAAAGATTGTTCAATTTTGAATTGGATCTTATTACGATCAAAAAACTTTTGTTTCATTGACAACAGGTATACAAAAACATACACATACAAACAACTTAATAGACTGGCAGACTCCATTAGCAAACTTTTTACCACTGGGACTCAGTAATCCCACATCCATTTAATATTAAAACATTTTTTTCCATCCTCTAAGATAACTTGAAAGAGTTACTGCTGTGGAAATTCAATGACAATGACAATTAATTTGATAAAGTCTCTTTGAGATTGACATAAAAATCAGAAACATTTATTGTATTGTTCATGAAATATGTTTTGATCCGACGACAATTATATCACCTACGAGTATAACGACTCACCCATTACGTTTCAATTGGGTAATAAAAGGTAAAATTTTTAATTTAACCAAAAATTATTCTCACGTGTATGTCAATATTTAAGTATTTTTTTACAATGTTGTAATATTAGTAATTAATTTCTTGTGTGACTTGTGGGTCTTGCACTTATTGTAAATATATGTCTTTTTTGTAAATATTTTGATTATTATTAATAGCCGTGGTAGCCTAATGTTTTGACCTACCGCCACTCGAGCAGAGGCCGTGGGTTCGAATCCAAGCTTGCACCTCTTATCAGTGTTCGGAATTTATGTGCCAAATTTAATTTGAAATTTACCATGAGATTTTCAGTGAAGGAAAAACATCGTGATGAAGCTTGCACGTCGAAGAAAGTTCACAACACTCGGAAAACGTGTGAAGTTCGCAACCCTCATTGGACCAGCGTGGTGGACTATGACCTAAGCCCTCGCCTGAGAGGAGACCCGTGCCCAGCAGTGGGTTGATGATGATGGTGTTAAAATATTTTGACATTTTGGAAATATTTTTGTAATTTAGTTTTTTATTGATTCATCTTCAAAAAGATGGCGAAATCGATACGTCGCATCAGCTTAAAAAATATTTCGCAAACAATTAATTAATTTATAATTGCTTAAATTTCATATCATACACACTTCCTCGCTTATTTATCATCATCATCATCGTTTCGGACAAGATCAACAATCCGCAACTGTTACGTGATATGGATGAACTACATTAAAAAGCAGAGGGTCCAGTTTAAGACTTCGATTGTCAAACCCACGGCTCCCATATCTTTACATAAGTTTTGTGTACAGTGACCCTCTATAAACAAAACTTATGTAAAGCTATCAACCTCTTGGTTATAAGAGAAGGGCACTATAACCTGTGCGAGCAAGCCCGCACAGGGACCTACTCAGTTAGGTACTGACCCAGATCAACCCATTTGCACGGACGTCATCCGGTTCCCAGAAGGCTAGTTAGTGCCTTAGGTGAGCCACCCTCCCTATTTCCCAGGTAGGTACCGGAGACTGCCAAATCTCCTCTTTGGTGGCGGAGCTGTAAGACACGCTCACCTCCCGACGCCGAAAAACGGTGTCTCTCCAGTTTAGAATGGCCTATGCGGCTAGAGGAGACCGGAGAAGAAAGTGCCGGAGATGCCAGTTGCATTGTTCTGCGACCGTGTCCGGACATAGCTCCCGACTTAGGGTAACTCACGTGCCGCGCGCGTCTCGCGTCAAGCCCTCAACTAGACCGCTATTAAGACGCGCTAGCTGCGCACGGGATGAACACACCACACTGCTGATGAACGGCCACATGCTTCTGGGGCAGACGAACGTGTTCATTTCTACAGCTAACCACAAACTCCAGCGAGTCCATACCCCAGTCCAGATTCGCCAGAGATGCCCGTGACGATGTATCACCGGCGGAGGGCTTGGTCCTGATGCCCGCAGTACCCTAGTCTTGCCGGCTAGTCGTAGTCTCTCCGGAATACCCTACCTCTCAGGTCGGTAGATAGGGTCAAACCCACATTCAAACCATGAGCAGAATAACACGCACCGTCTTAACTTAACAATTCGTCCGCCTGTCAACCAGCCAAACATACACAGTAGACCAACGACAAAAAAGGTCACAAGACATTGTTTTTATATTATTTTATAGGGAATAAAAGCTACTTTACCTTATACGTATTTTTCGCTAGATATGTAGTGTGGAGTCCGTAATAAAGTCCATTTTTCGGACAATTTATAGCAACGTTACTTCAAAAGTTAAGAGGGTGGCGACGATGCCGTGAAAACGGCTTTGATAGCGCATATCTCGAGAGTGGACGGTGCTATTACATATTTTGTTGCATTTTATAACACCTATCAAACAACTTCGTACACAGTTGGGAAAGTGTACAATTTCTTTACTTTCTTTTTTAATTTTAAGTGCCCTTAGTAATTAATAATAACACATAACATATTATAATGGAATTAAATACTCAGCCGACATTTGTGTTTCTGCAAAGTTACATTTAGAGGCTATTAAAGGCTACATAGGCATTTACCAGACAAACGCCTAACATTGTCGCTTAATAATCGTCTATTTTAAATTAAAAAAACATATAATAAATAAAATTTAAAAATTTAAAATTTAATTAAATAATTAAAAAAATATATTCGCTCGGTACACGAGGTATAAAGCCAATAATGTTATGAAAATTAAATTATAGTTATTGTTCATTAGGTCCATATGGTACGATTCCCATCGTTTTGCGTAAGAAATTTCCAATTTTCACCGAACGGAAAACGCAGAATGTTGAGTACGTTCTGCATCGGTTTACGTCTTTCTATTGCCCAGCTTTCGCGTAGTCTGAAGATAAAATAGTTCTCGATGCAAACAACAGACAAAACATCTTCGACGATTATTTGCCAGCTGTTCTTCCTTTATTTGTTAGTAACGTCATGATAAATTTCCCTGTAGCAAGCCCTTTCAAGATATTTACGTGCTCGTCTAAACGCTGTAGATTTTTACACGCTTCACATTCCGAGTACTGCTATGCTGAAGTAATGTCAAATTTAATATTTGATTCAATCGTATATCCTCAATTCATGGTCACACCTTTTGTGCGAGCGGCCACGTTGTTATTAAAGGAGCCCGTGTGTTTCAGTTTCTTTTGTTTGCCGCTAATGATCGCCGCGTGCCGTCACTAGGCAACCACCTCCAGCAAGCTGGTAGCCTGGCACCTGCAGTCACAGGCCGCTCACGAAATATTAACATTAAGTTACGTTTAGTAATGAAAGGGTAAATACTAGCGTTTATGTGTCAGAAAGATGAATGACAAAACTCCAAAGTTTTGTTTCCAAAGTTTAGTACGCCAATCAACGCCATCAAACACCTGACCATAATTAAATAATCTACCGTCTAATTTATATAATTGAGTTAAGTTGCATACAAGTTTGTTTGCTTAGTTCTTAACGGGCGCATTTTGTACGTCGTGTGTAACGTGTGTCTAAGGCATCATTCTGCATCAACCTAGTGTTCAGTAAAGTTATAACGTTACGCTGTGGTTTTTATTTAAGAAATTAGTTTCCATTCAATCCATTATGTTCCTGACACAAGTACTAAATATTCTAAGTTATATTATCATTATCTACCTCATAAGAAGACTCTAAGGGCCGGCGCAAACCAGCGGACAGGTAGGTAAAGGACATTAAATGTACCAATATATATTCTATGCTATTTCAATTTAAAATGCAAATTTCAATGCTCTGAGACGTACCTCGGAGTATAGCAGTGCATTTATCTTTACGGTATCGAAGAGCACGCTAGAGGATATCGAGGCTGGATGCTCCGGTATGCATCGGAATCTGTAGTCGCTAGTCGCTCGAAATCAAATCTGAGCGACTGGTGGCATGTCAGCGGATGCCACGACATTCCAACGGACTTTGCGATACGCTGCTGACTGACGCTCGCGGTATTGTAAGGAATAGGTATCCCTCATAAGTGTGGCTCTTCGACGCCCTCTCTCGCCGTCAGTCGGTTTGCGTTGGCCCTAATTAATATCGATTTTTTTGTAATAAACTTCCTATGAGTCAATTACATCATAAAAAAAAGTATTTTTATTGTTATCTTAAGCCATGTACACTTTTGGAAAAATGAGAACTGCCATGTATTATTGAAAACCCGCATTCAATTTGCTTCACATCGTACTTATAGACAGTATTTAGTTCTAAATTATCAAATTTCATCAATGTCCTCCATTTTTCCGTTAAAAACGCAAGAGTTCTTTATGTGCGACACGAATTAGTTTCGATGTTATCGTCAAGGTGGTAGATTTTCTCTTAAGATTTGTGCAGGATATTGCCGATTTCAAGCTTTTGTTCGATAATTGGAGACACGAAGAAATATTTTAATGAAAACGTAGTGGGAGAAAGTTGCTTCTCAATTGAGAGGTCGTCGGGTTGAATGCCTGTAACGGGGTCTACCTATGACTTTAATTTCTAAGTTAAGAACATTTTATTTCGTGAATGTTAAATAGTAGTACCTCACATTAACGGTGTGGGGAAATTTTATGATGAAAGCTGCATGTTCAAAAAAGAATTTTGATACTTGGAATACGTGCGACATCCTAACCCTTATCGGGCCCGCGTGGCGGACTATACACTAAACTCCTCCGGCGAAGACTCATGCCCGGCAGTTGTGCGTGTAATGGGTTCTAGTTCTATAGACACTAATCGATATCATTTGTGGAATACTTTAGTCACCAAACTTCTACTTCCTTTTTACTTAATTATGCCCCTAAAAATACCTAGTGTATATTGGTATAAGTGGTACGGAGTGTCCGATAGCCGGAAACCTGCCCTCGAAGTATCAAATGGAAGTCCTTCGCGGTGCGGAAGGTTGATATTGCCTTCTACTTCAACTGAATAATCTCATACACCTTTACCTGTATCACTATTATAATAATTTTTATTATTAACTTTTAACAGCAGTAGTTTCTCAAATTTAACAACTAGCCTAATCAGATTAAGCTCTGCTGCATACGCTGTCCGTAGAATACGTGAGCTTAGCGATGTTGCTACTGCTGGACTAGTTTACTTTAGTTACTTCCGTAGTATAATGTCCTACGGGACTCTCTTGTGGGGTAAAGCGGCAGATATACAAACCATATTTGTGTTGGAAAAATGAGCGATTCGTTCTGTGTACCGACTGTGTTCGTTCTGTGTTCTCAGGTTTCTCTCAGAGAAAAGTTTAAGGAGACTGGTATCATGACTGTGGCATCGCAGTACATTTGCATTTACATTTGCAGCGCATTGCATTTACTCAAATATTTTGTATGCCCGTAAAAATATACATAATTTCATTAATAAAGAAGATATTCATAATATTAACATTAGAACTAAGTCCAAACTCATGGTACCACGAATTCGTTTAACTAAGGTAAACGATTCTTTTATGGGTAACTGTAGACGCTTTTACAATAAGATTCCTGAGAATATATTAAGATTATCGTTTCCTAAATTTAAAACTTACATAAAAAGTATTTTAATTGAAAAGTCATAAACCAAACTGCTGAGTATGTTTTAGATAAAGAAGTATGGAAAGACAACAAGAGTCTAGATTCCACACAATTATGATTCAAAGTGTATTCCATAGCATTTAAGTTTATTTGAAAAGAGCAATCCCTAGAATTTCTTGCTCGTTCTTCTCGGAGAGGTCAGCGTAGTGAACGAGCAGTAGCTTAAAAAATGAAGTTTTCAAGTGTAAAAATTTTACCTATAATAAATGATTATTTGACTTTGACTTTGAATCAAGTTTGTTGGTTTTAGTTATATAATAAAATATTCATAAAATCATAGATCATTAATTGGTCTTACTCTATACTTATTTGAACTTTATACAGATAAGTTTTGAATTGAAGCAAGTAGCGCGTCTTCATCTTAAACTGAGGAACTACCCATACATAATTCTGGGCGGTCCTAGTACTATCCACTATAAGAATAAGATCTATTCTTACGCTCTTCGTGTCTATAACAGTACTTTGCTTTACTGTATATTTGATTGATTTCTAAATGTTTATGTTTGTTTCAGATGGTACCGCGAAGCCGCGAGCGGCGTGTTACGAGAACTTCGCGAAGGAGAGGGCGGTGGGCGACTAGTGCGGGCGCACGACGCGCTGTCGATACGACGCGCCGAGCCGGCAGACGCTGGTCGCTGGGCGTGTCGCGCTGCCAACGCGCACGGTCACCTCACGCTGCGACTGCACTTAAACCTGCGCGCGCACCTCACTGTGCACGCACAGCCGCACACGCAGGTTAGACTGTTCTTGTGCACAAAGGGCTGCTATTTAAAGTCTGCCAGTAATTAGCCAATAATAAATAATGATAATTTTCATTTTGGTGTCTCTTGTGATATTTTTAAATACTCGCAATCAATTAAAATGGTTGTATAATTAAATAAATAAATAAAATTTTTAAATTATTAAAACTGTGCGTTACATAATGCGGTTATAAATATAATAAAATTATGAATTAACGGTCATAATGAAAGCATACACCTAAAACACTTGGTATTAATTAAATTTTTTGGAGCTTCAGGTGTAACACCTTAATATTTAATATTAAATTAAAATTAAATAAAGGTTGGACGTAAATTCGTGGTCAGCAGTCCGCGTCGTAGTATACAATATGTTGGAAGAGAGAGGCTTTGTCTCCTAAGGTAAAGAAATAAATTTAGCTCGGAAGTTCTGTACAAATAAACGACTTGGATAAAAGTGCACCGTGAGAAACGTAAGCTTTGGCAGTGATGGTTGACCTGGTGCTGCGGCCTAACATTTCACTAACTGTTTCTGAAGTTTTGACGTCATTTTAAATTAAATCCGACGACGTGACATGCTTTTGCGATTAACTAATAAAGCAATCAGTTGACTGCATCAAAAACATTTCTCAGGCCAGCGAGCGAGCGGAGCGAGTAATTTTATTTAGGTTACCGGGATTGTGAAGGCACGCGGCGGGTGCCTCGCGGGCGGTCTTTGAGCCACCCGCTCGAGGACAA
Source organism: Hyposmocoma kahamanoa (assembly GCF_003589595.1). Lineage (NCBI taxonomy): Eukaryota > Metazoa > Arthropoda > Insecta > Lepidoptera > Cosmopterigidae > Hyposmocoma > Hyposmocoma kahamanoa. The sequence continues at coordinate 490,439 of NW_020653756.1, forward strand.
TTGGCTCGATTAACTTTCACGAAATTATTTGTCATATTGCCTTGAGAAGATTTCAAATACTGTCCAGAAACTACAAACGAATTACATGATTAAATAATACGATTAACTAGAAAATGAAAACTGATATGGAAAGCAAATGAAAAAAATTATGTTGTATAGAGACATAAACTAAAAAATATATAAACAGTATTTATCTTTATTAAACTCAATGCTAAATTAGTCGATTAGTAATTCAAACAAATTAATAATTAGTTATCTAAATTAAATTAATAAAGCTAAATTAGTCATTCAAATAAATTAGTCGATCGTGAAGTAAGAATCTTGAAAGCATCTTTTAGTTATTGACATAACAAAATTGAGTGTTTCAGCTGAAAGATCGTTACCGAATTGACCCCGTTTACTTTTCACCTTTTACCGCCACTAATGGAACCTGTGGCGGCAGCATTCACCGGGCGCTATGACGTCACACGTGCCACTTTAATGTGTTTTGAGGTTATGAGAGGTTATGCTTCCACGGGGACCATGCCGAAATTAACAACTTGTTTAACCCGATCGTAATGGCTGTTATCTCTTTTTGCAACCTCATTAGCCATTAAAACAACATACTATTCTGGAAACTTCAGTCGTTTCCACAACAAACAAGTCGTAAAATAAATTACTATCTTCTTCTAAAATAGTCTCTGGTAATTTATACCTTGCTAAGTGGCAAACTGTTTCATAGTATTCAATTCAACTTAGAATCCACATGGCGAATGTTTATTTGAATCTGAAGGGCTACAGTTTTAAAGGATGCGATAGTATGAAACAAGTAGGTACAGTAATGTTCAAATCATTCTTTTAAATCGTCTTCTTGATGTATCAAGTACGCAAGTACTAAAAAAATACCGTTAATACAAACATCTTCATTAACCAAACACCCTCATTGCGGATACTAATTTCCATCCTTGTCTAAATTGTGAACGCAGTGACCCGACAGTTAACCCAACCTTCCAGGCTATTCCGTAACTCGATAAAAACAAGTTTCCGTTGTTTGATGGCCCTGCCATTTCAGTCCGGACCTTTGTAAATATTGCACGTTGGAGCTAGGGTTGAATCGCGGTGGAACATTGAAAGCTGAGTAAGCAACAACTTGGGTCAGTTTACACAGAGGTGGCTCGATAGGACTATTGAGGCAGGAAATTGCTGAACATTTGAAATTGACGCGATGCTTCTACGAATAATGTATGAGGATTATTTCCCCGAGAACCCTGAGGTTATTGTTTCGGATATGCGTCGCATTCTAAATGTTCTCTTTTAGTCAGCAAAATTTCATACAAAACCGTTACTAAATATTATATTTTTGAAGAAAACAACGCCAGCCAATTCATAGGCCCAACAAAAACCCTGTTATCAGCCCTGCCGACGCACTTGCGCACACATTTAAATAGCCTTACGAGATTTATTTGCTTACCAAATTAAATATTTAGAGCCGTCTGTCCCCAATCACGTTGGCAACATAAAAATTTGTAAAGATTTTATCCTACATTGTTTTGCAATGTCAATTTTGTAACATTCTATTTAAAAAATCCGCTTTGTATCTTAACGAATTTTTTAAGTCCGTTTTAGCCGGTTTTACATTAATTATGTGAGTTTAAAGATTGTATTTCAACAACCTACTCTGATAAATAGAAGATGTTTAAAACTGTAAAAGTTGTAACATTTATATATTACTCCGCTGTTTGTATGACTCTTACTTAAAGGTCTGGATTTGTGCCAGTTCCGTGCTCCATCAGCATTTTAGAGATTCAAGTGCTTTCCGAATTCTTACTTTGTTGGTTTTAAAACCTGCTCACAGAAATTCACAAGTTTGCACATTTTGTTCTGAAAAACTAAAGCACAAAGTCACAAACGATTCGTCCATCCGTATCCGTAATATTTATAAAAAGTACTTAACGTCCGAGGTCGTACTATTGTTCCCTAAATTTTTCCTAAATTTTTTAAAAATCAGTGAACATTAGGTTAAAATATTAAATGGAGTTATTATTATCGTATTATGATTTTTGCAAGAGCCGGAACCGACACAACATCAGAGTTACAAATGTTTGACGCTTTGATATGTCGATTCAGGTCCTGAAACCTCGGTCTGAGAGGCTGAAGGGCAAACATTGTCCGAGATTCCGTCACTTGTTACCAGACCCTTTTAGGAATAAGGGATTGCAAATAAGATTGTTTCGAATGGCCCGCCCGTTCTTGCCCTAACAAGATTTGCCGTCTGACCGACTCCGGCTTAGCATATTCAGTTATTTCATTTGACGGAAGAGACCCCATTTGTAATTTCAATTGGAGACAGAATATTTTAAGGAAAAATCTGAGATAAAAGCAGACTTGTAAAATAGTCATCCTATTATAATCGATATCGAGAAGCATGCCTTGCTTCTGATTTGGATTTTTTTAAGCTACTCATTGTTAGGTTAGGTTACATCTTAAGTTTTTATTAAAACATTTCTTTTTCAAATAATGATATATTGAAATGTTAAAAAGAGCTGAAAAGATCACAATAATATGCTTATTTCAGTAAAACGATAGAACTGCAATCGTTATTGAGGTCGGCGTTTGTTTTGAGTAAGGACCTGTCAAATATCTGTAGGGTGTGGAACAATCTACACAAGGTAATTAATAAAACCATGTTATTTGCCCCTTAAATAAATAATATCTATATCGACAGTTAATTAAAGTGAATGCATCAGCTGACATCAATAATTCACAAAAACCGATAAAGGCACTCTCATGTCATGCCACAGCGTGCGTCGGTAATTCTGCATTTTGCAGCAGTGACAATTTTAAATAGATTGTTGTCTCCGTTGATTTTTTGTGTAAGTATATTCAGCAGCGTCAACATTATCTGCAATTTCCGACCAATCACTAAGAGATTTATAAATTAAGTTTCATGCAAGAACATTGAATATGATATTTAACTATTTCGACAAAGTTTAGTTTGATGTCACGGTTTCAGTACACTTACTACCTTTTTTGTCGTCAGATACTTTTCGACGATCATCATATTTTCGTTTGATGGTACCAAAATGCAAAAATGTCACATTTATTTAGAATGTTTTTGCTGATTTTGGAACAAACTTCCACATTTTTTACGTTAGCGGTGACACCGATAAAATTATTCGATATTTTAAACATTATTTCATCATTGTTATCTCATAAGGTTGATTTTATTACCAGTCATATTTCAAGATAGAAGATTTTGAACGGAGACTGATTTAGCAGCTAAACATCCACATCAATGAATTGCTTGAAATAATACTGTGCTCCTAACGGATCCGCCTATATATAGGAAAGCGCAAACATTGTCATTTTTCTGTTGATGTGATTATTGTCTGTTGAACACAGGCCTCCTCTTTAATGAAAGAGTTAGTTCCCACGCGGGTCGATGTTTTCAGTAGGTGAAGACCTTCCCACCTGCAAAGCTCGTGGTAAATTTCAAATAACAATTCAGAGGTGCAAACCAGGATTTGAACCTACCACCCTCTGCTTGAGAGACGGTAGGTCAAACCATTAGACTACAAATGCTTTTAATAATTTTAAGTAAATACATTTTTAGAAAAAAAACATCAATTATAATAATTATTAATACAAAGATCGAACACTCAGAAAAAACACTCAGAAA